>NC_136921.1:104730268-105225809 GCF_949752795.1 Hyperoodon ampullatus
ATCACTGAAAGTCCTATTGAGAATAAGAAATTGAGAGAAGCCTCAGTCCATAGCTAGAGGGGCCATCACTGACAGGTAGAATACATTCTTCTACCTTGATTTTAGAAACAGTTTTATTTTTATTTATTTATTTTTTAAACTGAAGTACAACTGATTTACAATGTTGTGTTAATTTCTGCTATAAAGTGATTCAGTTATACATATGTATACATTCTTTTTAAAATAAATATTCTTTTCCATTATGGTATATAATAGGATACTGAATATGGTTCCCTGTGCTATACAGTAGGACCTGTTTGTTTATCCATTCTATATATAACAATTTGCATCTGCTAATCCCAAACCTCCAGTCCATCCCTCCCCTTTGGCAACCACAAATCTGTTCTCTATGTCTGTGAGTCCATTAGAAACAGTTTTAAATAATTATATTAATATTTTTCATATTAGCCTTCTCCAGAAATGTGCAGCATGAATACAATTATGCTAATATTTGAATTAGCATCAGACTGTTTTACATTATGACATACATCTTTAAATCAAGCTTCAAGAAGCTTCTTTTCAAAAATGGATCAGATCTCAATTATGCAAACACTGTTTTTGGGACAAAGAAGAAAGAAAAGAAAAGCAATATTAATAATGAGGCTAATGAATAGAGTCTATAATTCTTTGCCAATTTTCATACCTAGGATGAAACAATACTATGGAATATAGCCTGAAAGTATTGATTCTGTAAGCTTACATCATCTACATTTGAGAACAAATCCACGTATACAAAGTCCTAATCTGGATCGATGTCAGATATGGCTTCCCTCCTGCACACATTCCTGAGTACCCTGATTACATTAATGTTTCCTGCTTTGGAATCAGGCTATGGGTGTTTCCTGTCACTTATTGCTTCAATTTATGGTTTCTGTGTGTCTCTCCAACTAGACGATGAATCTCAGGAGGAGCCCTATGCATTCCTCTGTTCTGTGGGGAGACCAGTACAGTGTAAAAGGGGCACGGTTTCAGATGCATGCCCTTGAATAACCTATATAACCACTCTGAACATTGTTTTCTTTGACATAAAATGAGACTATTACCCTTTTTTAGTATGATTGCTTTGAGGAAAATTAAATGTGGTCACATATAATGGACTTAGCTTACCATAAGGATTTTTTTTTTCATTGAATGAAATATTCTTTAAATTGTATAGTACTTTACAATTTTCAAAACTTTCATGTACATGATTTCATACAATCTCATAGTAACCCTTTTTTTAAAAATTCCCTACCCCTTTATTGCCCCTCACACCTCTCCCCACTGGTAACCACTAGTTTGTTCTCTATATCTGTGAGCCTTCATCTTTTTTGTTAAATTCACTAGTTTGTTGTATTTTTAGATACCACATATAAGTGACATCCTACAGTATTTGTCTTTCTCTGTCTGACTTATTTCACTTAGCATAATGCCCTTCAAGTTCATTCATGTTGTTGCAAATAGCAAAATCTCATTCTTTTGTGGCCCAGTAATATTACAGTGTATAGATATATACCACATCTTCTTTATCCATTCATCTGTTGATGGACACTTAGGTTGCTTCCATATCTTGGCTACTGTGAATAGTGCTGCTATGAACACTGAGGTGCATGTATATTTTTGAATTAGTTTTTTTGTTTTTTTTGTTTTTCTCAGATATATATCCAGGAGTGGAATTGCTGGGTCATATGGAAGTTCTATTTTTAGTTTTTTTGAGAAATCTCAGCTTATTGTAAGTATTTAGCAATTGTTCATTCTTTTTCTTTTTCAAAAGACAGCGGTGGTCAAATATCTCCTGATTAGCTGATTGACTAAAATAATTTCTATAATTATTATAAATTGCTACCCTTTGATCTTGTTTGTATTTTTCTTGGCTAAGTTCATAAGTAGTGCACGTATACTTAAGAGAGGGTTCTGGCAGGTTCTCTCTGAAGACTTTGTCACCCCAATTTAGTGATCTTTAAAAACAATTATACCAATACCAGACATTGTTTTGCACTCTGATATCATGCAGAAGGCTGTGATATGAGTCTTCATCTCCCCAGGCTGCTGACCCATGGAAACAAATGCCTAGACTCTTTCCTCCACGACTAATGAAAAGATCCAGTATGGTCTCTCTGGAGTGGAATGGATGAAAGATGTTTAAAGAAATTTGATATTCATTGGAAGAGAAGGAAACTTAGAAACTGACCAAGCTAAATCATTTCACATAAAATAGGGTAAATATTGTATTTTTTATAAAAATTTGATCTTCCTCCTTTGTTTTTTTTTTCATTAATTATCATAAATTTAAGACAAAGTTGTTTTTTTATTTGCCCAGTACTGCAAATAACGTTAAACAATTGTATGTTCATGAGCTGGTTTTTAAAAGATAACAGGGAGTAATGCAAACACAAATCTTTGATGCATTTTGAAATGATTGCTATGGAAAAGAGCCTATAATTCTGAAATGTAAGTGGATCTATATTTAACTCAATTCTTTGCTGAATATCACCTCTATGGCAAACCACTCACCAGCCTCCACCTCTGTACCCACTGTGGCCCCAGAAAGAAAGAAAGAAAGAAAGAAAGAAAGAAAGAAAGAAAGAAAGAAAGAAAGAAAGAAAGAAAGAAAGAAAAAGATAAGAAAGAAAGAAGGAAGGAGAAAAGGTGGCAAGGAAGGGAGGAAGGAAGAAGGGAGGGAGGGAGGGAGGGAGGGAATGGGGAAAATAAAAGAAAAAGAAACACTTGTATCCCAAAATTAAATTTTCTCAGAAATGTCTGAATTCCAGGATCATTTGGAGTTTTATAAAACAAAATGAAGCTTAACCCTATAAAACTGAAAGTCAGTGTTAAATTAGTCTGCAACTTATTTTTTTCCAGTCAAAGTTGATTTTTACATCTGCCAACACCCATACATTTAAATCTAACCCAATCTTTTACAGCTTTGTTTTAGTTTTTGATCATGTGAATATTCTACATTTTAATTATCCACTTTTCTATTGAATTTAAGTTATTTTTGCTATTACAAATAATATTTCAATAAACATCCCTGTGTATATGTGCAAGTATATCCAGAAGTAAGGATTCTGGATTATAATATATGTGTATTTTCATTTTTATCAGAAATTGTCATATTATTCTTCAAATTGATTGTATCAATTTATACCCACTGCCAGCAATATAAGATAACTATACTTCCTTCTTCATATTTCTCAGTATTTGGTATTGTAGATGTTTTATTTTTACCAATATGTCAGGTAAACAATGTTTCCCAGATTACTGGGGGGGGGGGGTGGCTGTGTTTTTAATATTCTATTGCCATTTAAATTTCCTCTTAAATGAAGTGACCATTCTACTCTTTGCCAACTTTTGTTTGTTTTGTTCTGTTTTTTATTGTGTTGCTTGTTTTATCTGGTTGATTTTCAGGTGTTTATCATATATTCTGGATATTAATTTCTTTGCCTCTTACATAGTTAGAGCATCTTTTTTCCTATCTTTACTTGCTTTTAACTTTTCATAAGCCCTACACTGCCCTCAGATTTCAGCCTAATTCTGATTCTAACTGGAGTTTCTCACCATAAGCATGACAGTAATGCTGCCTGATTATCCTGTCCTCTATAGTCTTTTCCAATTCAGCTCTTCCCTTTTTGGGGTCTCACCTTGACCTCATTAGATATGGAAATCCGCCCTGTGAGACCCCTCCTCCCTGCTAGGCTGCCCTTCCTCTCCACTTTCCTCATACATTGTTACTCCCAGGATGGAAGATGACTGAGCTTGTCCATCTCCACAACCACATACTTAACTCTGTGCAGGTTTCAAGTCTCTTTTTCATCTGCCTATCTCTAGTGCTTATCAGAGTTGGGCACATTGTAGGTGCTCAATAAATGTGTCTCGGGTATGTATAAATCTGGGTGACAGCACCATAAACATTAGAGGAAGTGAAGAGAGACCATGAATGCTCATAGGGTCCTGGGATGTCTGGCTTGGTTTCAAGACAGGACTCTGATTGGGGACTACAAGAAGACAGTTTTCTGGGGATGGAAGGTCCCAACGACATGGAGTCTTAGTGCACTTAGATGGACCCTAGACAAGGGAAAAGGACTCCATTAAAGAAACAGAGTCCTAGAAGCTGGAGTGATTTCAGCCATTCAGTGCACAATAGAGTGTCTTAAGGGAAAATGGAGATATTAAAAAAGAGAGGGTAGAAAGATAGATTTCAAGGAGGCCTTACTTCCCTGGTGAGTATGGCCAAGACAGTGGAGCAGGAAACAAGGGATAAGGCTTAGCAGCTCCAGGGTTGGAATGTAGAGTTACTGCTCTGAACTCTTTGGAAGGAAGCTCATCAACTGGATAAGGAAAGGAGTCACAAAGCATCCACAGGGGTTGCATGGATTCTCAAGACCCACAGGCCAGGATGGGCAGGGCAGGCTGAGCACTGGTCCAATCTAGCTTCCAGACAAGACAACTCTGTGGGTAGCAGGAGAAAGCAAAGTGGTCCAGACTGAGAAGCAAGCATGGGATGAGGTGACCTGCAAGGAAAGCAGTGTTGTAAGCATCAGGGTTTCATACCTGGTATCAGCCATTTGAGTGAATCACAGAAAATGAATGGTAGCTGGATTGGTTTTTATTTCCAAGCCATGCCTATCTACTTTCAGTATGCATGATGGGGGAAGCCCAGGAAAGAGAGAAAATTAAAAATAGCAGGTTACTGCTTATTCCTGTGGATGAAAGAGACTCTGTGAAAAGGGTTGATACTTCATGGGCTAGCTCCAGAGGGCTGATGCTTCTCAGAGGTGGTTCAACCTGAAGACTGCTCTGAGATTCAGCACTGCCTCAGGCAACGGATGTGACAGGGTTCCCTAAGGGGGTGGCAAAGTTGTAGGGAATGCAAGTTTAGTCAGCACGCAGGCATTAGGCAAGCAGATTGGAAAATGGCCAGAGGGTGGGCAATTTTTGACACTGGATAAGGGATTCAGGATCCAAGTAGAGAGGTGAGAAATACAAGAGAGGACAGAAGTGGCATCAGCCCCTGAACAAAGCTGAGGATTGAAATTAGAGTGTAACTTAAGATGCAGAAGGGATGGTCAAGTTATGAAGAGGATATTCTGAAAAACTTTATGTCAGTAAATTTGAAAACCTAAATACAAAGGAAATATTTTGTGAAAATTTTAACCTATCAGTGGTCTCTCTAGAAGAAGTGCATGTGTGTGTGTGTGTGTGTGTGTGTGTGTACCAGAGAGCTTAACAGAGGAATTCTACCAGAATTTTAGAGAATCATCATTCCAGCCTTCCATAAATCCTTCCAAAGCATAAATGAAGAAGTAATCCCTACAACTAAGTCTCTGAGATAAACAGAAACTACTGAAACTTAACAAAGATGATGAAAGAAATTTCCAGACCACTTTCACCACCTTGAGGGCCAGAATCTTGATCAGATGTAGCAATGTATTAAAGATAATCAGCTTGACCAAGTCAGGCATATTCTAAAGAGAGCTTAATAGTTTATCAGGTAAATCCTAAAGAGAATTCAGCAATAGTCAATATGACAAGATGGTTAGAAAATTGTTTAATATTATTTACCAAATTAAGATATAAAAGGAGAGAAATAATATGATTAGTTAAATAAATACAGAATATCAAAATTCATTAGCTAATAAAAATATCGCAGCATCTATTCCTGACAAAAATATTTAGCAAATTAGAATAGAAGATTATCTATGCCAAACCTAGGGAAAACATGAGCCTTAATGATGAACTGCTGAAAGAATTCCTGTAGGATTATTAAGACAAATATGCCCATCATGAGCAATTCTTACTTCACACGGAGCCCAGCCAGCAGAATGCAGAGAGAAAAAGAAAGAAAATTACTGATCGTTGGAAAGGAGAGAGCATAACTCTCATTATCTGCCAGTGGTATGATTGTATACTTAGAAAACCCTAAACCAACTACATAGAAATTACTAGAAGTAATAAGAGCATTCATCAAGTTGCTAGAAGTAAAATCAATGTACAAAAATCAATTATGTTTATATACCCCAGCTGCAAATAATTGAAAATATGATTTTAAAAACAGAAAATTTATAATAGTAAAAAGAATCTTGGAATAAAACTAATAAAGTATGTGAGAAAAATATAAAATGTGTTTAAAAGACATTTTAAAAGACTCAAATAAAGGGAAAAAAAATCATTATATCTAGATAGGAAGACTCAATATTGCAAAATTGGTAATTGTCATTCTTCCTAAACAGATCTATAAATTTACTGAAACATTAATGCAAACCCCATGTCTGAATTCCTTTCCCTTCTGTCCCTCTCTTCCGTCCTTCCTTCCTTTCTTTTAACTCTAACAAGCTAATACTCAAGTTTATTTAGAAGAGTAGAGACACAAGAATATGTACATTTTCCCAAAGAAGAAAAATATGAGTGCGTTGGTATATGTAAATAATTATTAAATATCTGTCATAATTAAGACAGTGTGAGTATTGGCATGAGACAGAATATTACCAATGCAGGGATAACCAGAAGATGGCGCAGGAGTAAGATGTGGAGATGACCCTCCTCCCCACAAATACATCAGAAATACATCTACACGTGGAACAACTCCTACAGAACACCTACTGAATGCTGTCAGAAGACCTCAGACCTCCCAAAAGGCCAGAAAATCCCCACGTACCTGGGTAGGGAAAAAGAAAAAACAGAGAGAAAAGAATACAGATGGGACCTGCACCTCTGGGAAGGAGCTGTGAAGGAGGAAAAGTTTCCACAGACGAGGAAGCCCCTTCACTGGTGGAGTTGGGAGATGGGTGGGAGGGAAGCTTCAGAGCCATGGAGGACAGTGAAGCAAAAAGGGTGCAGAGGGCAAAGTGGAGAGATTCTTGCACAGAAGAGGGGTGCCGATCAGCACTTACCAGCCTGAGAGGCTTGTCTGATCACCCGCTGGGGCAGGTGGGGTGGGGAGCTGAGGCTTGGGCTTCAGAGGTCAGATCCCAGGGAGAGGACTGGGGTTGGCTGTGTGAACACAGCCTGAAGGGGGCTAGAGTGCCACAGCTAGCTGGGACAGAGTCGGAAAAAAGTCTGGACCTGCCTAAGAGGCAAGAGGCCATTGTTTCATAGTGCACGAGGAGAGGGGATTTCTTCCCTGTGTATCCACAGAAGACAGAGCACTGCCTAAGCAAGGTCTAGATGAGCTTGGACCCCAGAGACGGGCATGAACTGCTGATGCTGCTGCTACTACCACCAAGGATCGTGTGTGCAAGCATAGGTCACTAGCCACACCCTGTGGGAATGTGTGCAGCCAACCACTGCCAGGGTTCTGTGATCCAGACACAAATTCCCTGGAAGAACACACGGAGTGCCTCAGACTGTTGCAATGTCATGCTGGCCACTGCCGGTGCAGGCTCACCCCACATTCCAATTATGACTACCATACCCCACCCTCTTCCCGGCGTCAGAGAGCAAGAGCTCCCTAATCAGCTGCTGCTTTAACCTGTTCCTGTCTGGGTGGAGAACAGACGCCTCAGGGTGACCGACATGCAGAGGTGGGGCCAAATCCAAAGCTGAATGCCAGGAGCTGTGTGAACAAAGATGAGAAAGGGAAATCTCTCCCAGCAGCCTCAGGAGCAGTGTATTAAATCTCCACAGTCAACTTGATGTACCCTGCATCTGTGGAATATCTGAATAGACAACAAATTATCCAAAAATTGAGGCAGTGCTTTTTGGGAGCAACTGTAGACTTGGAGTTTGCTGTCTTCAACTGATATGTTTCTGATTATTATAATTGTCTTAGTTTAGTTTTTAGTGCTTGTTATCATTGGTGGATTTGTTTATTGGTTTGGTGGCTCTTTTTTATTTTTTTTTATTTTAATAATTAAAAAATTATTTTTTCATTCTCTTTTTCTCTCTTTTCTTTTGAGCTGTGTAGCTGACGGGGTCTTGGTTCTCTGGCTTGGTGTCAGGCCTGAGCCTCTGAGTTGGAAGAGCCAAGTTCAGGACATTGGACCACCAGAGACTTCCTAGCCCCATTTAATATCAATCGGTGGGAGCTCTCCCAGAGATCTCCATCTCAAAGCTAACACCCAGCTCCACCCAATGACCACCAAGCTCCAGTGCCGGATGCCCCATACCAAAAAACTAGCAAGACAGGAACACAACACACCCATTAGCAGAGAGACTACCTAAAATCATACTAAGTTCACAGACACCCCAAAACACACCACAGGACGTGACCCTGCCCACAGAAAGACAAGATGCAGCCCCACCCACCAAAACAGAGGCACCAGTCCCCTCCACCAGGAAGCCTACACAAGCCACTGAACCAAACTCACCCACTGGGAGAAGACATCAAAAACAATGGCAATTAGTAACTGCAGCCTGCAAACAGGAGACCCCAAACACAATAAGTTAACCAAAATGAGAAGACAAATAAATATGCAGCAGAAGAAGAAGCAAGGTAAAAACCCACCAGACCAAACAAATGTAGAGGAAATAGGCAGTCTACCAGAAAAAGATTTCAGAGTAATGATAGTAAAGATGATCCCAAATCTTGGAACTGGAATGGAGAATATACAAGAAACATTTAACAAGGACCTAGAAGAACTAAAAAGCAAACAAACAATGATGAACAACACAATAAATGGAATTAAAAATTCTCTAGAAGGAAACAATAGCAGAATAACTGAGGCAGAAGAATGGATAAATGACCTGGAAGACAAAATAGTGGAAATAACTACTGCAGAGCAGAATAAAGAAAAAAGAATGAAAAGAATTGAGGACAGTCTCAGAGACTTCTGGGAAAACATTAAACACACCAACATTTGAATTATAGGGGCCCCAGAGGAATAAGAGGGAAAGAAAGGGTCTGAGAAAATATTTGAAGAGATTATAGTTGAAAACTTCTCTAACATGGGAAAGGAAAGAATCAATCAAATCCAGGAAGCACAGAGAGTCTCATACAGGATGAATCCAAGGAGAAACATGCCAAGACACATATTAATCAAACTATCAAAAATTAAATACAAAGAAAAAATATTAAAAGCAGCAAGGGAAAAGCAACAAATAACATACAAGGGAATCCTCATAAGGGTAACAGCTGATCTTTCAGCAGAAATTCTGCAAAGCAGAGTGGGTGGCAGGGGATACTCAAAGTGATGAAAGGGAAAAACCTACAAGCATGATTACTCTACCCAGCAAGGATCTCACTGAGATTCGATGGAGAAATTAAAACCTTACAGACAAGCAAAAGTTAAGAGAATTCAGGACCACCAAACCAGCTTTACAACAAATGCTAAAGGGACTTCTCTAGGCAGGAAACACAAGAAAAGAAAAAGACCTACAAAAACAAACCCAAAACAATTAAGAAAATGGTAATAGGAACATACATGTCAATAATTACATTGAATGTAAATGGATTAATTGCTCCAACCAAAAGACAGAGGCTAGCTGAATGGATACAAAGAGAAGACCCATACATATGGAATCTACAAGAGACCCTACCAAGGAAATGTAGGACTAATTCCCCAACATAAAAATGAAGAACTTCTGTTCATTAAATATATATATATATATATACACATATATGTATATATATATATACATATATATATACACATATATGTATATATATATACACATATATATATACACATATATGTGTATATATATATATATATACATATATGTGTATATATATATATATATATATATATATATATATATAAAAGAGAGTAAAAATACAAGCCACAGATTGGGAGATAATGTTGACAACCATATAACTGACATAATATTGGAATCTATAATATATAAATAATTTTTATAAATAGATTTTAAAAAGGCTGATGGTCCAATAGGAAAATATTTAAAATGTCTGAAGAACAACTTAAATAAAGAAACTCAAATGGCTCCTAAGTTTAATAATGAAAAAATTTAATCAGTATTTAGGGAAGTTAAAATGGAAATGCAAAACCATTTTGCACCCTAAATTTTAAGACAAAACTAAATTTCTGACCATAAGTCTTGATGAGGATAAATAGCAACAGGAATGCTTCCAAATTGCTTGTGAATCAGTACGAACATTTTGGACTACGATTCGATATTATTAACAAAGTTCAAGATATGCACAATTTATAACCAAGGAATCCCCTTGCTCAGTGCATACTCTAAACAAATGTTTTCCCAGGTGAACTACAATAAATGCAACATTATTCTTGATGGCATAGCAGAAAACTGAAAGCCACACAAATACCAACTAACAATAGAATGCATAAATAGGCTTGTATATGATTACAAAGGAAAATCACTCTGCACTGAAGTTACACTAAAGCTACACGCAAAAACATCTGTGAAACTCACAAAAACAATATTGAGTGAAAAAGTCAACTCCTAGAAGAAAATGCAGCGAACTGATCTCTTTATATGAAGTTTAAAATCACATAAAACTAAATACAGAATTGTAGGTGCTAAAGTCTTCTGAAAGGAAAGCAAGGGAAAAATAAACACATTTGTCAGGATATGGGGTACAGTGTATATGCAAAAGTGGAGGAAAGAAATGAAGATGTTAGAGGGGCCACAGACAGACGGTCACATGATGACAATGTTGTTCTCCCTAAATTGAGATGGGGCATAGAGATACATATTCACTGTTATTATTTGTATCTTTCATATAATTTATCAATAGTGTTTTACATACACCCAATTTAATAAAAAATTTAGAAGGATGAATGAAATATTTAATGTGCAGATGAAAGTATATAAATTATTCAGAACTGATTTAGGAACCTGAGACACTGCATAAATGCCATTGTTCCAGACCACCTTCCATTTCACCTGGAGGCTTTTTGGAAGGTGTGTGCATACTGCCTGTCTTACCAACAAAAGATGCTGGGAAACAGGCTGGGGCTGAACCTTTAAGAAAAGCCAGCGTTATCCCAAAGGCTCGGGACCTGAGAAGGACTAAAGCAGATGACAGAGTCTACAGCTTGTTACAGATTTTTGATACTGAGACATCGTGTATGACCCTGGGTGACCTTTGATCATCATGCTGTTTCTTTTGCATGTTACTAATTTCCTAATTAATTAATTATTGTACTAGCATTACCTTTTCTTTTAATTAATCTCTTAGAAATGTTTCTGTTGTTGTTTTTATGTGAGTATTTTACAGTGGGAGCTGGGATGATTTCTAGATGCTTTGGGATTCAAGAAAATACACTGGTAGAACTTCCATAAAATATGCTATACTTTTGTCACAACAATCATCTTTCTGTTATTGAGTATGGGTTAATAAAGACATCATCTTTACATAGAAATAGGGAGAACAATAGAAATGAGAAATTTCTACTCATACAAAAGTTTAGTAACTCCACGGTAAGAGTACTACTGTGTTATCCCTGTACACACATCTCATTTTTATTATTAATTTTAATGTATTTATTTATTTATTTTATTGAAGTTTAGGTGATTTACAATGTTGTCCTAGTTTCAGGTGTACAGCAAAGTGATACACACACACACACACACACACACATATATATATATTCTTTTTCAGATTCTTTTCCCATGTAGGTTATTACAAACTATTGACTATAATCCCCTGTGCTATACAGTAGGTCCTTGCTGTTTATGTATTCTATATATACTCCTGTGTATCCCTTAATCTCAAGCTCCTAATTTATACCCCCTCCCCTTTCCCCTTTGGTAACCATAAGTTTGTTTCCTTATCCCTGAGTCTGTTTCTGTTATGTAAATAAGTTCATTTGTTTCAATTTTTTAGATGCCAAATGCAAATGATATCATATGATATTTTCCCTTCTCCGTCTGACTTACTTCACTTAGTATGATAATCTCTAGGTCCATCCACCAATCTATATTTTATTTTTTTATTTTTTTTATTTTTTCTAGCTTTCGGAGGAGCTGATATGAGCTCCACGGTTTTAAGAGGGATAAAATGAGAAACTGCACTTAACCTGCTTTGTACTTTGAGCTCTTTGCTAGCTCTTTCTATTAAAATGCATATATACAAGCATAATCAATGCATTTCTTTTTGTTTGTTTGTTTATTTTATTAATTTATTTTTTTATACAGCAGGTTCTTATTAGTCATCAATTTTACGCACATCAGTGTATACATATCAATCGCAATCGCCCAATTCACCACACAACCACACCCACCCTCCCACCGCTTTGCCCCCTTGGTGTCCATATGTTTGTTCTTTACATCTATGTCTCAATTTCTGCCCTGCAAACTGCTTAATCTGTACCATTTTTCTAGGTTCCACATATATGAGTTGAAATGCGATATTTGTTTTTCTCTTTCTGACTTACTTCACTCTGTATGACAGTCTCTAGACCCATCCACGTCTCCACAAAGGACCCAATTTCATTCCTTTTTATGGCTCAGTAATATTCCATTATATATATGTACCACATCTTCTTTATCCATTCGTCTGTTGATGGACATTTAGGTTGTTTCCAACACCTGGCTATTGTAAATAGTGCTGCAATGAACATTGGTGTGCATGTGTCTTTTTGAATTATGGTTTTCTCTGGGTATATGCCCAGTAGTGGGATTCCTGGATCATATGGTAATTCTATTATTAGTTTTTTAAGGAACCTCCATACTGTTCTCCATAGTGGCTGTATCAATTTACATTCCCACCAACAGTGCAAGAGGGTTCCCTTTTCTCCACACCCACTCCAGCATTTGTTGTTTGTAGATTTTCTGATGATGCCCATTCTAACTGGTGTGAGGTGATACCTCATTGTAGTCTTGATTTGCATTTCCCTAATAATTAGTGATGTTGAGCAGCTTTTCATGTGCTTCTTGGCCATCAGTATGTCTTCTTTGGAGAAATGTCTATTTAGGTTTTCTGCCCATTTTTGGATTGCATTGTTTGTTTTTCAATATTGAGCTGCATGAGCTGTTTATATATTTTGGAGATTAATCCTTTGTCCATTGATTCGTTTTTCAAATATTTTCTCCCATTCTGAGGGTTGTCTTTACATCTTGTTTAAGGTTTCCTTTGCTGTGCAAAAGCTTTGAAGTTTCATTAGGTCCCATTTGTTTATTTTTGTTTTTATTTCCATTACTCTAGGAAGTGGATCAAAAAAGAAGTTGCTGGGCTTCCCTGGTGGTGCAGTGGTTGGGGGTCCTCCTGCTCATGCAGGGGGTGCGGGCTCGTGCCCTGGTCTGGAAGGATCCTGTGTGCTGCAGAGCGGCTGGGCCTGTGAGCCATGGCTGCTGAGCCTGTGCATCTGGAGCCTGTGCTCCACAGCGGGAGAGGCCACAGCAGTGAGAGGCCTGCGTACCATAAAAAAATAAAAAAATAATAAAAAAAAAAAAAGATGTTGCTGTGATTTATGTCAAAGAATGTTCTTCCTACGTTTTCCTCTAAGACTTTTATAATGACCGGTCTTACATTTAGGTCTCTAATCCATTTTCAGTTTATTTTTGTGTATGGTGTTAGGGAGTGTTCTAATTTCATTCTTTTACATATAGCTGTCCAGTTTTCCCCACACCACTTATTGAAGAGACTGTCTTTTCTCCATTGTATATCCTTGCCTGCTTTGTCATAGATTAGTTGACCATAGGTGCATGGGTTTACCTCTGGGCTTCCTATCTTGTTCCATTGATCTGTGTTTCTGTTTTTGTGCCAGTACCATATTGTCCTGATTACTGTAGCTTTGTAGTATAGTCTGAAGTCAGGCAGCCTGATTCCTCCAGCTACGCTTTTTTACCTCAAGACTGCTTTGGCTATTTGGGGTCTTTTGTGTCTACATACAAATTTTAAGATTTTTTGTTCTAGTTCCGTAAAACATGCCATTGGTAATTTGATAGGTATTGCATTGAATCTGTAGATTGATTTGGGTAGTAGAGTCATTTTCACAATATTGATTCTTCCAATCCAAGAACATGGTATATCTCTCCATCTGTTGGTATCATCTTTTAATTTCTTTCAGCAGTGTCTTATAGTTTTCTGCGTACAGGCCTTTTGTCTCCCTAGGTAGGTTTATTCCTAGGGATTTTATTCTTTTTGTTGCAATGGTAAATGGGAGTGTTTCCTTAATTTCTCTTTCAGATTTTTCATCTTTAGTGTATAGAAATGCAAGAGATTTCTGTGCATTAATTTTGTATCCTGAAACTTTACCAAATTCATCGATTAGCTCTAGCAGTCTTCTGGTGGCATCTTTAGGATTCTCTATGTATAGTATCATGTCATCTGCAAACACTGACAGTTTTACTTCTTCTTTCCTGATTTGTATTCCTTTTATTTCTTTTTCTTCTCTGATTTCCATAGCTAGGAATTCCAAAACTATGTTGAATAATAGTGGTAAGAGTGGACATCCTTGTTTTGTTCGTGATCTAGAGGAAGTGCCCTCAGTTTTTCACCATTGAGAATGATGTTTGCTGTGGGTTTGTCGTATATGGTCTTTATTATGTTGAGGTAGGTTCCCTCTATGCCCACTTTCTGGAGAGTTTTTATCATAAATGGGTGTTGAATTTTGTCAAAAGCTTTTTCTGCATCTCTTGAGATGATCATATGGTTTTTCTTCTTCAATTTGTTAATACGGTATATCACATTGATTGATTTACTTATATTGAAGAATCCTTGCATTCCTGGGATAAATCCCACTTGATCATAGTGTACGGTACTTTTAATGTGTTGTTGGATTCTGTTTGCTAGTATTTTGTTGAGGATGTTTTCATCTATCTTCATCAGTGATATTGGTCTGTAATTTTCTTTTTTGTAGTATCTTTGTCTGGTTTTGGTATCAGGGTGATGGTGGCCTCGTAGAATGAGTTTGAGAGTGTTCCTTCCTCTGCAATTTTTTTGGAAGAGCTTGAGAAGGATGGGTGTTTGTTCTTCTCTAAATGTTTGATAGAATTCACCTGTGAAGCCATCTGGTCCTGGACTTTTGTTTGTTGGAAGATTTTTAATCACAATTTCAATTTCATTACTTGTGATTGGTCTGTTCATTTTTTTCTATTTCTTCCTGGTTCAGTCTTGGAAGGTAATACCTTTCTACGAATTTGTCCATTTCTTCCAGGTTATCCATTTTATTGGCATAGAGTTGCTTGTAGTAGTCTCTTAGGATGCTTTGTATTTCTGCAGTGTCTGTTGTAACGTCTCCTTTTTCATTTCTAATTTTATTGATTTGAGTCCTCTCTCTTTCTTGATGAGTCTCGCTAATGGTTTATCAACTCTGTTTATCTTCTCAAAGAACTAGCTTTTAGTTTTATTTATCTTTATTATTGTTTTCTTTGTTTCTATTTCATTTATTTCTGCTCTGATCTTTATGATTTCTTTCCTTCTGCTAACTTTGGGTTTTGTTTGTTCTTCTTTCTCTAGTTCCTTTAGGTGTAAGGTTAGATTGTTTATTTGAGAGTTTTCTTGTTTCTTGAGGTAGGCTTGTATTGCTATAAACTTCCATCTTAGAACTGTTTTTGCTGCATCCCATAGGTTTTGGATCATCGTGTTTTCATTGCATTTGTCTCTAGGTATTTTTTTTTAATTTCCTCTTTGATTTCTTCAGTGATCTCGTGGTTATTTAGTAACATAGTGTTTAGCCTCCATGTGTTTGTGTTTTTCATGTTTTTTCCCTGTAATTCATTTCTAATCTCAAAGGTTGTGATCAGAAAAGATGCTTGATATGATTTCAGTTTTCTTAAGTTTCCTGAGGCTTGATTTGTGACCCAAGATGTGATCTTTGAGAATGTTCCATGCGCACTTGGGAAGAAAGTGTAATCTGCTGTTTTTGGATGAAATTTCCTAAACATATCCATTAAATCTATCTGGTCTATTGTGTCATTTAAAGCTTGTGTCTCCTTATTTATTTTCATTTTGGATGATCTGTCCATTGGTGTAAGTGAGGTGTTAAAGTCCCCCACTATTATTGTGTTACTGTCGATTTCCTCTTTTATAGCTGTTAGCAGTTGCCTTATGTATTGAAGTGCTCCTATGTTGGGTGCATATATATTTATAATTGTTATATCTTCTTCTTGGATTGATCTGTTGATCATGATGTAGTGTCCTTTCTTGTCTCTTGTGGCATTCTTTATTTTAAAATCTATTTTATCTGATATGAGTATTGCTACTCCAGCTTTTTTGATTTCCATTTGCAAGGAATATCTTTTTCCATTGCCTCACTTTCAGTCTGTATGAGTCCCTAATTCCGAAGTGGGTCTCTTGTAGACAGCATATATATGGGCGTCTTTTTGTATCCATTCAGCAAGCCTGTGTCTTTTGGTTGGAGCATTTAATCTATTCCCGTTTAAGGTAATTATCGATATGTATGTTCCTATGGCAATTTTCTTAATTGTTTTGTGTTTGTTTTTGTAGGTTCTTTTCTTCTCTTGTGTTTCCCTCTTAGAGGAGTTCCTTTATCATTTGTTGTAGAGCTGGTTAGGTGGTGCTTAATTCTCTTAGCTTTTGCTTGTCTGTAAAGCTTTTGATTTCTCCATCGAATCTGAATGAGGTCCTTGTGGGTAGAGTAATCTTGGCTGTAAGTTCTTGCCTTTCATCACTTTAAGTATGTCATGCCACTCCCTTCTGGCTTTTAGAGTTTCTGCTGAGAAATCAGCTGTTAACCTTTTGGGAGTTCCCTTGTATGTTATTTGTTTTTTTTCCCTTGCTGCTTTCAATAAATTTTCTTTGTCTTTAATTTTTGCCAATTTGATTTCTATGTGTCTTGGCGTGTTTCTCCTTGGGTTTATCCTGTATGTGACTGTCTGCGTTTTCTGGACTTGGGTGGCTATTTCCTTTCCCATGTTAGGGAAATTTTTGTCTGTTGTCCCTTCAAATATTTTCTCGGGTCCTTTCTCTGTCTCTTCTCCTTCTGGGACCCCTATAATGCAAATGTTGTTGTGTTTAATGTTGTCCCAGAGGTCTTTTAGGCTGTCTTCATTTCTTTTCATTCTTTTTTCTTTATACTGTTTCCGTGGCAGTGAATTCCACCATTCTGTCTTCCAGGTCACTTATCCAGTCTTCTGCCTCAGTTATTCTACTATTGATTCCTTCTAGTGTAGTTTTCATTTCAGTTAGTTTATTGTTCATCTTTGTTTTTTTGTTCTTTAATTCTTCTAGGTCTTTGTTAAACACTTCTTGCATCTTCTCGATCTTTGCTTCCATTCTTTTTCCGAGGCCCTGGATCATCTTCACTATCATTATTCTGAATTCTTTTTCTGGAAGGTTGCCTATCTCCACCTCATTTAATTATTTTTCTGGGGTTTTATCTTGTTCTTTCATCTGGTACATAGCCCTATGCTTTTTCATCTTGTCTGTCTTTGTGTGAATGTGGTTCTTCTTCCACAGGCTGCAGGATTGTAGTTCTTCTTGCTTCTCAATGCATTTCCAACCAAGTTGTCAATTACTTGACACACAGTCTTAATTTGGATGTTTGGTGGTCGTCTGAGTGGATCTTTACAAGTTCAAAGAGATAGAGCAATAGGAGAATGAGAAAGACTGAGGGGGAAAAGACTTGGCCTCAGTGCACTCCTTCACAGCCAAAGAACTGGTCTCTGCCAGATCCTGCAGGCAGCATCAGCTGCCACTTAAGGGGCTACTTGAATCTACATGTCTAGTTTTTAAATTGAGCTTCTTATCCTCAAAACAATCCTTCAAGTTATCTTCATCATAACATGAGGAAACTGAGGCTGGTAAAGGTTAAGTAATTTAGCTATGAAGTAGAGGATCCAAGATAACAAATCTCAAACTGACTGCAATCCCTTGCTTTGAAGTATGGTAGCATGCTTATCCCTTACTCCATCTCACATAGGGACAGGTTTAAAAGAAAAAAAAAAAACAGAGTTCTCTTCTTTATCAGAGGCAGTATCTCGAACACTTTAAGCCATTGTACATGTAATGACAATTTTCTTCTTCCTCTGGGCATTTTTCAAATCATGATTTCCTGTTTAAAAAAATGCTGCTATTTTTATCTAGTACCATTTATTTTTCAAAAGGGCACTAAAAATGACTCTTCACAAAGTACTGTGATTCCCTGCTGCAATTAGTTACATTGTCAAGCCAGAGGCCCACATTTTATGTTAAGTCACAGTGGGCAACTTGGCTGAACTTTGCACGGTACCACAGTTTTTGAAAAATTGAGAGCAAATTAAAGTTGCTTATTCCAAACCACAGCTTGTTTGCCTTAATTTGGAAAAAAATAAATTGGATAGGTACAAAATCTTGAGTTAATAATATTCTTAATTTTTAGTTCCCTGCATTATTTTTCCCCTCCCATGTCTTATTCGCTTTTTCTTTAAAAAATTTTGTGTTTTGATGTGGACCATTTTTAAAGTCTTTGTTGAATTTGTTACAATATTGCTTCTGTTCTGTGTTTTGGTTTTTTGGCCACAAGGCATTGGGGAATCTAGCTCCCCAGCCAGAGATTGAACCTGCACCCCCTGCATTGAAAAGGGGAGTGTTAACAACTGGACCACCAGGAAAGTCCCTTATTCTCTTTTATATCACCCCATTCCTTTCTCCATTCTACACAAGCAATCATTCATATGTGATTGAAGATTATATTTTATTATATTTATTCTTGCTAAATTAAAAAAATAGCTTTTTTATTAACTATGTGTACATATTTCAAACAGGTTTTGTAAATGAAATTACATTATTTACAAATGGACAAGCTACAGCCCAAGCCAGGCCCAGCCTGCTGCCTGTTTCTGTAAATGATGTTTTATTGGATCAAGGCCATAACTATTTTCTTGGGTCGCATCCATGGGGCTCTCTCTCATGCTGCAGTAGCAGTGTTGAGCAATGGCAAAACAGACCCTCTGGCTCACAAAGCCAGAAATATTTACTTTCAGGCCATTTACAGAATGAGTTTGCTGCCCCCTGCTCTAGGGTATTCACTGACACTATTTTAACCACCTACTCTCAGTGAGGGGTGTTGAGCCTCTCATATGCTCCCTAGAGCCCTAAAAAGAACTAAACTAAACATTTTCAGGAGTGTCCCTCCAGGGACCTGAGTGAGAATTTCCAGAACAGGAATCCAAGGTCACAGTGGAGTGGGCATCCCCAGCAGCTGGCTCTCTATCACAGCCAGCCAGCGTGCCCTGCCAACGCCACCCATCCACTCCACCGGTGGCTTTGCTCAGTGGTCAGCTTCTTGCCAGCATAATAGATATTAAGTGACACTTTGTTGTTTAAATTTGCATTAGTAATTCTTAAAAAAATTGAACTCCTCTTCACATGCTTTTTATGCTTCTTTGAGTTTTTTCTTCTGAAAGTGACTGTGATCTGTATTTTTCCTATTTCTTTTGGAGTGGTTGTCCTTTTAGTCATTAATTTTGATGTGCAGAATTTCTTACATATTTTAACAACAATCCCTTACTGAATTGGAATACTTCAAACAACTTCTGCTGTCCTGTCCTTCATCTGTATATTTTTCTCATTGTGTCCAATGTTAAAAAATATCATTTTTTGAAGGATTAACGCTGAATTAATGGAGCTATCATTATTATTGCTGTAATATTATTGTAGTGAATGCTATATATAAAATCATATATAATCACTTTGTATGTGTTTTTGTTATATATAAGGTTATAAAAATATATATTTATATATAATATATATTATGCTATATATATTATATTCTGTTACATAATATATCATTTTATTATATTATTGTTATAAAGTTACAGTTAAAACTAAATTATTCTCAGTAAATCTTTTAAAATATGCTTTTTTTTTCAAATAATATAGATTTGTCACTGGTTTAATAATGTTACATATAATATATACTGTTATATATAATATATAGTTATATATATTACATTACATATAATTTTATTATATTATTGTTATAAACTTATAACTAAATTATTCTAAGTAAGTTTTTAAAAAGATGCTTTCATTTTCAAATGATATAGATTTGTTACTGGTTGAATAATGTTATATATAACATATACTGTTATGTATAATACACAGTTATATATGTTATATTATATATGTTATATATGTTATATATTATTTTATTATTGTTATAAAGTTATAAAGTTATAGCTAAATATTCTAAATAAATTTTTTAAATTATGCTTTTTTTATAGATTTGTCACTGGTTTAATAATTGGATGTAAACTACTTCTAAATATTTGAAATTACTTACCAGCCTCTAAAGAAAGCATATACAGGGCCACTGTGTGCATCCTTTTCAAATGACCACATGTTCTAAACGAGAGAAACCAGGCCCCATCGAGTTATGTGAAGAGATGCACCTGTATCAGTGGACCTGGTTTAAATCTGTAACACGAGCAATTTGGGTTTCATTAATGTATATGACGGCTGCTTACTCCTGTCTGTGTCCCTCATGGCTGGCTGGATCATTTGGGGACAGCGTGAAGAGCGTGCTCATGTACCAAGTGTTGGAAAGGCTCAGTAGCCCAGAGAGAACAAAAAGGGTGGGGGGATTGGAGGCAATTGGAAGTGATGTTGCAACAGCTGTGTCCTGGAAACCATAAAGGGACCTGTACGTGCCTGCAGGCACAGGGTGAGAGGCCAGACCATTTGCAGTGAACAGGCACAAAGCTATAGCCAGAGATAAGTGGGGCCAAGGTTGATTAGGCCACTTATGACCCGGAGCTGGTGGCCAGCAGTGAGGCCAGCTCCATACAGGGGCCTGCTGGGCCTCACTTCTGTTCCTTGCTGAAGTCTGCACAGGGCGGAGGTTTGGCAGCCCCTCATTCCCTGCCCCCATCTCCTCCCTCCCCACTGCCCTTACTTTCCAAGGTCCAGATCAACCATCTGCTGGAGAGTCAAACCCCAGGTCTGAAACTCAGAATGCTTAACCGGGATTGATTTAAAAACAAGTGTTTCAAATTTCATAAATTGGCTATGGACTAGGGAAAAGAAACCATTAGGGTAATGTGTGGATTCCACATTCCTGATTGGACACAAGTCCAATCAGGACCAGAGTTTCAGAGACATCTTTTTTTCTTTTGTGGTCATGCTGGCTGAGTGAAATCCCACTCACATTCATCCTTAAAGAATATCCTGCTATTCAAACTTTTCCTTCATTCAACGAATTTCTGTTGAGCACATATTATGGGCCCACACAGCCTTGGATGCTTGGGATACATACTGAACAAACGAGACAAAGATTCCTGACCTGGAAAATCCTAACTCTTGGCCAGTGGAGACAGACAATAAATAATGGACATAATAAACATGCAGGATAAACCATGGGTTATAGGTTGAATTGTGTCTCCCCCACTTCACCCCCCCAAAAAAAAAACAGAGCAGAAAATATACGTGGAACACTCAGTATCTGTGAGTATGACCTTCTGAAATAGGGTCTTTGCAGACTTGATTTAAATAAATGAAGGGAAGGTCATAGAGGGGGAGCTTTACTCCACTATGACTGGTACCCTTATAAAAAGAGGTAAATTTGGACACACATACACAGACACACAGGGGCAATGTCATGTGATGACACAGAGGCACATAGACACACAGAAAATGACCATGTGAAGCTAGAGGAAAAGACTATAATTTTGACCCACAAGCCGAGGAAGGCCTGGGGCTGATAGAAATCAGAAGTGGCAGGGAGGCTCCTACCCTAGAGATTTCAGAGGAAACAAGTCTGCTGACCCCTTGATTTCAAACTTTTAGCCTCCAGAACTGTAAGACAATACATTTCTGTAGTTTTAAGCCACCCAGTTTTGGGTAATTTGTTATGGCATCCCAAAGGAACTAATACACTATGCATGCCTGAAAATGATAAATGCTAGGAAACAAAGAAAAAATAGAGCAAGACAAGGAAGAGAAGGGGTGTTGGGGGAAGTGAGAGATGAGGTGGGATACTAAATAAGGTGGATCGGCTAGGACTCCTTGTGATCATACCATCTGACCAGAGTCGAGGGTGGCAGCCCAGAGAATACCTAAGGGAAGAATATGAAGGTACAGAAACTGATAGACAAAAGCCCAGCAAATTGTAGCGGGGGAGACTAACAAAGTGAGGGTGAAGGGCATGGACCATGAGGTCCATGGGATCAGGGCCAGGTCATGAGGGCTTGTTGGTCACTGTAGGGTCTGGGCTTTTACTGTGAGTAAGATAGGAGCCAATCGTTGGAGGTTGTGAGGAGGAACATGGTCTACTTTATATTTCAAGGCAGTTGCCAACTGCTCCATTGGGCACAGGCTACCTGTGGCCAAGTGTAGTTCAAGGATATCATGCAAGGTACTACAGTGGTGGCTTGAACCAGAGTGACAGACAAGGGGCTTGTGAGAAGAGACAAGATTCTGGACACATTTTGAAGGGAAAGCCAATGTGATTGCCTAACAGATGGCACTGGGCATATAGAAGAAAGAGGGTAGTCGGGGGGGATTCCAAGGTTTTGGGTTTGACAACTGGAAAAGTAGAATTGAGATCAACTGAGATGATCTAAAAGCTTACAGGTGGAGTTCAGTTTTGACATTTTAGACACCTGAGATGTCCATTACACATCACTATCAGTCTGGGTTCCCACAAGAAGCAGATGGCACTCTGAAACACATGGAGGATGTAATAAAGGGGCTGTCCTTGCAGTGTGGGGAGGGAAACCCACACAGCATGGTGGAGAGGTGAGGATCTCAGGCTCAAAGGGCAGCAACAGGCGAAGAAGAGGGCAAGGGAGACAGCCTTCTCTCAGGACCAGCAAAGGGCAGGGGTGGAACGTGGACCCCACTCTCCTCCAGCCCTTGTATCTCCTCCACATGCTTCCCATGCACAGAACCCAACAGAAGCTGGAGACAAAGAACAGCAGCTGATGAAGTCTGGGTTTCCAGGGCCAGAGCAGGCAAAAGGTGGAGTGTGGGTCTCCAGGGCCAACAAAAAGTGTCTCACTCAGTACTTCAGCTACTTTTCACGGCAATGAAAGAACATCACTGATTCCATATCACACATCATCTAACTGATCCCAGGAAGGTCCAAGACTGAAGCGACCCAATGGCTGCATCCTGAAAGCATCCCAAGGAAGAGAATTTTATAATTGCCCTATGTCACAAATTAGCAGTGTATTCTTCGTGTCTCTTCACATAACCTATGTTAAAATTCATCCATGATTCTGCATAGCTTCAAAAAAGTTCGAAGTTTTAGTATAGCCCTGCATACCTTTTTGGCCTAATCTCTCCATTTTCTCCCTTTTTTTCACTAGTCATATCAAATAACTGTCCATTATCTGACTGGAAAGATTTTTTTATACCTTCCGGGCCCTCAAATGCTGTTTTGTTCCTTCCTGGAAGTCCTTGACATCTTTTCCACCTGAATCCCACCTCAATATCCCAAGTAGGCATTGTTTTCTCAAAGTTTTCATTGCGATCACTCTCCCCGGGAGAGAAGGCAGGACCACCAGTGTAAGTTCACTGGAGGCCAGTGGGCTGCGAGGAGTCTGCCCAAACCACACTCTGTGTGCTTATGTACTGGGGCTTTTTTAGTTTTCAAATGGGTTCAAGGTTCAAACCCACTGTGGCAGGCCAGTCTGTTTAGGTGTTATCCCTCCGTGATCTCTAACACTTTCTGATGGTCTATGTCAGCTAACCTATTACACTGGCATATTTGGAAATGTATTTGTCTATCTCTTCACCTTGACTGTAAACTCATGTGAACATTCCCCACATGGTCTTCACCTTGTCCTCCTGTACAGATTTCTGCATCAAAGGCACCCAGGACCTCTTTGTTGAGTGAATGTATAAATGTTGAGTCTGTATCCCTTTGCTCTGTATCCAGTTCTTTAGTTAGCTCCCTTCAAAGAGCGTCATCCCATTATTTTATATATTCTGTCCCTTGGAATAACTGGGGATGATCTCAGCGTCTCTCTCCCAGGTAACTCCTGCTGAACTACCTTCAAATATTATTTCCTCCAATGTCAGGACACCAAGGAAATTATGCAATGCTGGTAAAAGTTTATTTTCTTTCTGTCCCTCTCTCCCTGCCTTCCTTCCTTTCTTCCTTCCTTCTTTTCTTTCTTTTTTTTTTTATTCCTCATATGAATTGGGTTTGACTGTAATTGGGAGATTTCACTGTCTGTTCATAAAATGTCATATTTCTTCTGCTTATTTCAAAATAATTCATTTCAGTGATGAATCAGAATCATTCTTCTTCCAATATAGTAAAGCAAGAGAGTTATATACATTCATACCTAGAAATCGGATCTCTTTTGCTGAATATCAACAACATTTATAGTGTGATATGACTTGGATAATTGTATTTACAAATGGTTAAAATTATTTATTGGGAATATTCAGATATTAGAGGGGTAAAATTTTACAAGTTTTGTGTCTATTTTCGACGCTATAAAAAGTTATTGATTTAACAGTAAACATGACCTTATATTATGCATCTGGATATATCAAGAATTTTTATTCTGAATAAAAGATCGAGTTAATGCTATTAACTTATAAGTACTAATTAACACTTGTTCCATGTTTATTTTGCTTCAGGAGAAAAAGAGATGTTAGTATTATGAGATGAAATAAAAGAAAATAATACATATTGTTTTTTGCCATATAAATCTGGTTCATCCCCTTTGAATCAGCCAGGTAATCTATGTTCATTATCACTTTTAACTTGAAAAAGTAATCTATGGAGAACAACTACTTTCAGAGTAGTAGTTAATATTAAGATTTTAATAAGACCATAAATTCTAGTTTCTCAATAATGACTAAACTCCAGATTTTAATAACATCAAGACACCTCATACCAAAGGGACAGCATCTGTTCTTCAGGCTGAATATAATTATCGTTCATATTAATAATTACACTTGCCCAATAGTAACTTGTTAAGCCAGATTTCCCCCAAGACATCTATTTCTGTCAACATCAACATTTGCCAAAATATATGGTTTTCATAAGCAGTAACAATGAGACAACTTTCCTTAGGAGGATTCTGCCTCTTTTTAAGAAAAGGGAAATAAAGAATAAATTATCAGTAACATATCTGAAAAAAATTTTAAAGACCAAAATCATGTAATGGTAATAAGGCCAGGAAGAAGGAGACCTGAGTTTTATTCCTTGTTTTGCTTGTAACAAGTCTCATGACGTCCGCTGAGTTATTCCCCTTTTACTACAGTTCTCTTAGTAAAACAGAACATTTGGACTACGATCCTGTGGTTTTTTGTTTTAAAATTGGAAAAGAGACAAAGCTTAAAAGATCAATTTAGTGTGATCTCAAGTATCCCCAATAAAAGAATAATCACTTAATAGTTGGATATGCTGCCTTCATAAATGTATAAATCATGGTGGAGTAGACTATATACAGATATGTAATACTTATATATGTTATTAATGACTATATTAATTATTAGATATAATATGATCTAATGGAATGGGCATCTGTTATTACACCCTTATTCCTGTTTTAATGAAGAAGAAGTTTCAGAGATGTGGATATTGTACAAGGAATTTCTGTGTCTCTTCTAGAAGCACACGTACCTTGACTGAGTTTTTTCTCTCATCACATGTATTTTTGATTAGTTAATATACAATGAAGCAGTTATTTGCAAGGCTGGGATATGCCTGATTTTAAGGTTAGGATTCTTGATCCAATACATGTCCTGTGGGGTCAGTGTGGTTAAACCTGTCAGTTGAGGCTTCAGGTGACACATGAGAAAAAAGGATTCTTTGAAACTACCTCACCCTCTCCTCCCTAACGGAGCTTTCAGTGTTGGTTACCACCCACTGTTGTTAACTTATAAAAATGGTTCTTGTTAGACTCCTCCAACTACCCTTGAAGTTTGCTCATAAAGATCACTGCTATCAATTGTGAGCTCAGATCCTATCCCTGTTCAGACCCCCAAAGCAAGAAATTCTTTAAGTAACATACACATTATGGAACAAAGAAAGAGAAAGCTCACCCTTTTCTTAAATAAAAGGTATTTAAGAGAAGTAGTCTAGCAAAATATACAAAGGTTGTCATTTTTAATTCAAGCATGCAGGTTTTACATTTTCTTTTCTCTTTGGAGAGAGGTGTTGATTTGAAGGCCCTACAAATAGGCAAGCCAGTTGGTATTTTTTTTCTAATTTTCCAGACACAAAAAAGTCATTGAGGTTAAAAGCAGCACAGGAGGCAGATGGGAAGCTTGGTATTTGTAGGCCATGTGCTGATGGCAGCTTGGTCTCAAGTACCTTAATCCCCATGTCCTTTAGATGAATCCACTGTCATTTATATATTTAGAATAACAATCCCATGACCCTACAAGGTGTTTTGGAATTTATTAGCAATCTGATGACAAATGTCCTGCCAGTTCTGAAGATGTAGACCTCTGTCCAGTCTAGTAAATACAAACAAAACAAAACAAGACAAAACAAAACAAAAACAGGCTCTCTAGATGCAAGAGCTTTTTCTCCCCTGTTTAATCTGAGTTAATCATGTAGATAAGTGCATGTTAAGGAAGATTACCCAGGAAGTTTGTGATGATCCTTCATACTCTTTTATACATAGATTATCTTCTATCAAACTCTTAATAGCTGTCAAGGTAAATATGATAATCCTAATACTGGAGCTATAGGCTCAAGGTAGTTCAGTGATGTGTCCAGGGTCAAGGGACCAGGCAATTTCAGAGCAGATGTTTGAAGACCCCTCTAAACTCTATGGCCTCTACTCCTCACAGGGTTAGAAATGACTCCTGGAGTTATTCTGACTAACAAGGTCCAGGAGAAGACTTTCTGAAGGTTTTAAACAATGTTAAGTATTCAGGATGTTATACACTTTACTGGTTTATTGTGATTCCCTCCACTGGAATATAAACTCCATAGGTCAGAAATTTCTATTTTGTTTACTCCAGCACCTAAAAGAACACCTGACCCAGGAAGCCAACTAGTATTTATCGCATAAAGAACAGAAATTAAAATTAGAAATGGTAATCTAATTTTCTAGAGAATGCATATGATTGGAGTGTGCATTTCCTAAACATTTTGGTTAATTTCAGTTTGACTGTGGTCTGGAAGGAAACATTGAAGAACTCATGAAAGGCTTAATCCTCAAAATAGTAAAATCCCATTATACATGGTCTTGGGGTCAATCATCTAGGCCAGACTTAAGACATCCAGATTTAAATCCCTTAGGTCATGATTAATCCCATTCTTCATGACAGCAGAAAGTCCAAAGCATGACAGATGCCACCCTTTAATTCTGGCTAGTGTTGAAATAATTCTCTCTCTTTTCTTTCTTTTATAAATAGAATTTTCAATGACATTGTTTAATTTTAAGAATCACTCTTGGTCTTGTTAGAGGATTTGATTTTTAAACTTCTCTAAGGATCACTGGAAACACTGATTTAGCTGATTCATAAACCTCTTTACCATTGTTTTTCTTACCTTCCAGATTCCCTGTTTTCCACACTGGTCAATGATAATCCTTCAGCAATTCTTTTCAAAAGAAAGGCTGCCAAGAAGTCTTTTGTGTATGTGGTTCCCCAGCCCCAAAAATATACCCCTCCCCTTTCCTCTGTTAAAAATCAGCCCAGAAGGTTAGATATCAAGAAAATAGTGAGATCAGAACACTTTGTGTTCCACTCCATGACTTTCTCATTTCAGTGCCCATCCTTACTCCCTGAGCAGATATTCAGTGACCTTCACCACCTCCATAATAAACCATAGTCTCAGAAGATGATCCGCCATTGATTAGGCATACTTTCAGGTGCTGAGTCAATGTTTCCTCAGTCTCTGCATTATTGGCATTTAACCTTATCCCATTTCATGAAACAAAATATTATTCCCTATAAAATGAAATTCATGCATTAGAGAACTAGTGAAACTGAGCAGGACCCTGGAGGGGCTCCTGGGTACAGGAGCCTTTCTGTTCAGTCTCCATGACCTTCCCTGAGTTCCAAAGGGCAGGTTCCAACAGTTGCTAATCAGGGAAGGGAAGGGATGCAGAGACAAGGGAGGAGCAGCCAGGAAACAATAGTGCAGCCTTGGGGCAGGGTCCTGGTTCGACCACCAGGGGCACACATAACAATATCTTTAAGCCCTTTTATGGAACAAAAACCCAACAAATGGAAGATGTCAGCATTCTCCATACCAGAGAAGACCACCTGAGGCCAGACTAAAGGAACCAGAGAAGCTCATCAAGATTACCTGAGACCAGATTTAAGGAGTGCAGGCCCTGACACACCCTAATCTTATCAGCAAACTTGCCCTTGAACCATTGCTATAAAACTGTTCACCAAACTCCCCTGGGTTGGGACACATAGATTTCGAGGGCAGAAGCCCTCTGTGTCTCCATTTGCCTGGCAAAGCAATAAAGCTATTCATTTCTACTTCACCCAAAACTCCGTATCCAAGATTCGATCTGGCACCAGTGTACAGAGAGACTGAGCTTTCAGCATCACTAGTAGGGAAAGACTGACTTTAAGCACTGCCAACTCAAATTGGGCAATTCATTTAATGATTGCTTGTTGTGAACTCACTACAGGTCAAACACCTCGATAAAAGCCATGGACATAAAAGTACATGAACCTCAGACTTCACACCAAGGAGAACCCTGGTTGGGCCACTCATCACTTTGTATTTGATAAATGCTGATGTTGACAGCCCACCACCTATACCTCACTCTCATCCCTTATATCCCAAATTGATTTTACTGCTTCAAAAACGCACAGTTCCATGAAAGCTTCTCCTACTGCTCCTCTTATCCATAATGGGACACATGTACTTGGATAAATTTTGATTTATTATCTAACCCTGTCCTTCAGATCACTTAAGGAAAGCACTGATCTAAATTTCTGAATTTAAGCTTTGGAATCAGATTGATTTTGTTCAAATTCAGGCTCTTCTACTGTGAGTTGAGAGTCCTTCATCATTCTACTGAAAGACTCTGAGCCTCCACTCATAGAGTTATGCAGGAAGGATGATATTTATTGTGATATGGTTATATGAGATACAAAGAGAGGACGGTCCTGGTTGTGAAACACCTGGTCCTGTACCTTTTCTTTGCTTCTTCCAGATCCCTATTCTCTCTCTTCCATTGTGTTTGAAGAACTTTGGAGCAGAGAGAATAGGGATAGCAGGAAGAGAGAAGCTATTATTATACTGAGTGTCCCAAGAAATATGGTAAAACTGGTGCTTTCATTTCTTCTTCTGCTACCTCTGCCCCTAAGCATCAGGCCCCAAACTCCTGGTTCTCATTTCTTCCTTCTCCAAAGACAATGTTTTTTTTGGATGAAAATGACACTTTCAGCCGAGGGAGGATATATGACCCAGGAGCACACAACACATTAAGTTTGTATTGCATTTTCATTAATTTTGCCAGTTAAATACCAGAGAGATTGTACTATCTCTTGAGAGGAAGGCAAAAAAAAAAAAAAAAAAAGTGAAATGATTGAAATTTGACTTTACAGGAGGACCCTGGTGGTTCTGAAAGAACATGGTGCTTGTTTAATTCAACACTTCCATATGTGAAATATGGCAAACGTGGGACAGATTCCAGAGAAAGTGAAACGATCATCCCACTAATAAAATTTAACAGGACCAGCATGAAGATAGCTCTGCCCTCATGTTGGAATACTTAACCACTGTTTCTCACAATGAGCTTAACAGAAAGTATGGAGCTTGATGTTTGACTTACTAAAGGTTCAGTTGTAAAAGCAAAAGACACATCAATGATACACACATGTACATATACAGTATAAGCATCACCTACAAACATACTTATAACTATATTTCTATATACAAACACTCATGTGACTGTGCATGTATGGATACATATAATTATATATTTGGGTTTACAACTTTTCATATGCATTTATATACATTTATATTTATATATAAACAACTTGCATAAATATGCATATTATTTGTAAATATTTAGTGTGTGCTTGTGTATTTAAATGTACATATACGCATATGCATGCTAACATGTCTCTAAACATAATATACAACTAAGAAATAGATACATGCATATGTAAATCAATGTGTGCATGACACATGCACAGAGAAACATAAGACTGTATATTCCATATTACTAGATCTCAAAGTATGGTCCTGGATTAGTACAATCAGTATCATCTGGGAACTTGTTAAAACCTCTAATTCTCAGACCACACCCAGACCAACTGAATCAGAAACCCTGAGATCCAGGGTTTTAACAAGTCCTCTAGGGGATTTTGATTTACACTTTAGAATGAAAATGACCCTTCTATACAATATACTGTGAATGTACTTTGCACATATTTTATTTCCAGGAGTATACACATATGTCCTCATGAAAACAGATAAATAAAACAGATACTTGATTTGATTCGTAAATGTAAAACAACTACCCCTTAGTTAGGGGCAGATCCACAGTGGGTGAATTAACCCTTTGGCATGCAGAGGGACCCTGCTTACATTCTCTTTCCCAGGACAGCACTTCTAGAACCCGAGCAGTGACTCAGGAGGGCTAAACTCACACCCCCCTGTCTGGGTGGAAAGGACCAAGACCTGGAGCAAGGCATCTTAGGAGGGTACGCATGTGTCAGGTATGGACCCCTCACTCCATCTCACTGTTAAACTATACATGATGCAGTTTATACAGACACTGCCCCTGTAGTGTGGTTTAGGCCCAATCCTGCATTAACTTAGGTAGATGAATGAAGTATCTTCTGAGCAGTACTTTGGCCTACAGTTTTGTGTTTGCTCTGCCTGGTTCCACAAGGGATGGAATAAAAACAAAAGGGTATGAGGAAAACCCCAAAGAGCAGAAGGCTGCATATCAAGAAACTTTTATTCACTTCTGGCTCTGCCAATGCCAGTCTGATAATCAAACATTTATTAAGAGACTTGTATACGCCCAACACTCACTAAGATTCTATGGAAGTTTCCAGATCAATGCAAGGATTTGCCCTTGCCCTGTGGCTGCTTACAGTCTAGGGGCTGGCGATATGCATGTGTAAGATGAAATCGAATAAGGTCTCTGAGAGCAGCCTCATGTTGGGCTGAAAAATGCTGCATTCTAAGTAGCAGAGTCAATTGTGAACTGTGAACATTTTGGTGAGAAAAGTGGCGTTTCAACTGGAATTGGAAGAGGAGAGTACTTTAAAAGGAGAGCTAAGGCAGAATATTTCAATATGTGCAGATTTCCTTATCTGGCAATTTGGGTTAATAAAAATCAACCCCTTGCTGTAAGACCATTTGGTACAGATGTGAGGTAATGAGTGTGAATTTGAAAAGTTCAAAGCATAACACAAATATAATGTATGTTCTAGAACAGCTCCCTGAGACCAAGATAAACACACTGGGTCTTTGCATCCCTAGGTTTTATTACGACAGCATCTATGTCACCCCACAGCCTTCAGAACAGTCAGGCATTCATGCCACCCTCTCCCCAGTTTAACATATGTATATCCTTGTCAGTAAAATGATCTATTCTTTCCAAAATATCCAATGACTTCTGAATAACATAGAAAGATGTAAAGACAGCCTTTGTCTTCAAGCTTTGCCTCTTTGACTCTCAGTAACCATAACAAGGTGGTCCACATTCTGAAATCTAGCACAGGGCAGCCCTACAGCCACTGTGGCTCAAAGGATGAATCTAGATTTTAATAACCAGTCCCCCAACTTGGACTCTCTGCCTTGTCTATTCTTCACCAATTCATTCTGGGCACTGCCACCAGAGTAAGGTCATTGGAATTAACACATAAAAATGCAGGGTACCCAGTTAGAGTTGAATTTTAGGTCAACAATGAATAATACTTTTTAGTGTATGTCCAACACAATATTTGGAATGTGCTTATACTAAAAATCATTTATTATCTGAAATTTAATCGTATTTTACCTGACAACTCTACACCCAAGTGATGCTTCCAAGTGCCTATCTGATTACACTGCTCCGTTGTTTAACTACACCTCCCCCGCCAAAAAACAAACAAACAAACAAACAAAGCTGGGGAGGGCATATGTGGTCCTTTTTTTTTTTTTTTTGCGGTACTCGGGCCTCTCACTGTTGTGGCCTCTCCCGTTGCGGAGCACAGGCTCCGGACGCACAGGATCAGGGGCCATGGCTCACGGGCCCAGCCGCTCCACGGCATGGGGGATCTTCCCAGACCGGGGCACGAACCCGTGTCCCCTGCATTGGCAGGCGGACTCTAAACCACTGCGCCACCAGGGAAGCCCTATGTGGTCCTTTTAGGGGGAGTTCCCGTATGTATTTCCAGTTTTACCACCTTTCCTTCTCTCAGATATGCAAATCCAAAGTTCCTATAATACAGCCAATATATTTTCAGTCCCAAAGATGTCTCTGTCATTTTTTGTCTATTGGTCTTTGCACATGTTGTTCTGTCTCCCTCAGATGCTTCCCCAAACTCCACCTTTCTCTCCCAAACCCTCTCACCACCCTACCAGAATCTCCTGAATCTTTAGCAAATGCACAACTTCCTCTGGAATCCTCCAAATTTCCTTATCTGTGTGGTTTTCCCTTCTCCTCTTTGGCAAAATCCTGGGTATCTAACTATCTTGGACTTAACAGCATAATCTGTTATAATTATATCTCTTTATCCACCTCCCCACCATGATAGTGAACATCTGAGGGGGAGGATATCTTTCATTTCTTTACCCTCAGTCTTTGAGAAGTTCCTTGTACATTACACTAAAGAATCAGTTTTGATAAGATAGAAAAAAATTTCTTCCACCCCAACATTTGTCTAAAACATATAAAAGCTGCTGGCTTTGGCTACCTCTTAGGTCCCATTTCTATGAGACCTTTGTGTGCATGAATTAAAAATTTTTTCTGTTGTTAAAAAAAGAAAAAAGAATGGGTTTTGAATGGATATATGAATAAATTGTCAACCTCATTACAACCTTCCATTAAAAAAAAAAAAAGAAAGCAACCACTTGGGGGTTGCAATTAAAGACATTAAATGTGTTTTCTGCATTTGCCAAGTGAGAAAGGATTGACTGTGATTTACTATTTGATTAGACTGATTAATGCAATGGATGATGGTTTCTGAAAGGAAGCTATTCAACCCAGCAGAAACACAGTGACATAAATTCAATATCAATTGATTTCACTGGATTACAACACATTGAACTTACATTTCATTTTCAGCTTTTCAGAAGACTTGAACATATTTCAAAGGAAAATAGACATTTTAACTATTTATTGAAAATAGAAGAAAATCCTTTCCAGGGTTTCAAGTTTATCATAAAATAATTAGCAGAGAATGTATTTTTTAGGAGCTGATGTTACAAGTTGAATCAGAGAAATAAAGAATCTTAAAGCAATCTCTCATTTATAGACATATATTTCATTCATTCATTAAAATGTTCACCTATTTTTTCATGAATGGTTGTTTATTAAATGTCACTGTTCAGTGACTGGGATACATAAATAAATGTCCATGGAGAAGAAGAATGTAAATCATAGTGATGTATCAGATAGACTTCTTGGTAGAAGCAACATCTGAGCCAAATAATGAAGGACTGTCCAAATCACAAAAATGAAAAAGCAGAATGTTTTCCAGACTGAGGGATTTATTTGCTACTTATGAGAATGAATAACAAAGATTCCACATCCAATATGTGGCGGTTTCATGGTAAGGAAGGCAAGATTTCAGCACAAAATATTTGGAAGAGTAAAAGTGAAATAACTTGGCTGGTATGAAACACAATGGAAGAAAGCTTCTGACTGAATGGAGAGAAGACAGCTCAGCCAAGATTGCTTTCTTGGCTCTAAACACATAGGCAGAGATGAGAGGAGAGAAAATATAAGACCCTTAGAGAAAAAGAATGACCTGAAGGCAAGAATGTGAAGGTAACACTACATGGCAGACGCTTGGTATTTGTAAAAACATTAGAGAATTTTGGTGGACACACTTTCAAGTAACTGACAAATGCTTAAGTAAAAATACATGGTTAGGAACAGGATGGATGAGACCAAAGGATGAATTCCTGGAATTGTCAGTGATGAAGTGGGTTCTAGAACTTTATTGTGTCAAGGTCAACATGCTTGACTTGATTGATACAAGTTTTAAGTTTTCTAGAGATAATAGAAGCAAATATATATATATATATATATATATATATATATATATATATATATATATATATATATATATATATATATATAGGTTCTGCAGTCAAGGAAACGTGGGTCAAATTTGAGTTTCCTGACAGCTGTGTGAGCTTCAGCAAGTTACCTCCCCGCCCTGAGTCTTAGTTTCTTCTTCTGTAAAATCGAGGTAACCAAGTCCCCTGTTAGAAGAGAATTAAATGAGACATTGCCTATATTTTCACCTGCCATTACATTTAAGGAGACATACCTAATTGTGCTTAGGATAATTACCTTTCTATATTCCTTTGAAGAGAATGTGAGGGTAATTTCCAGTGCTAATTAATAACATTCCTATAAATAATAAGTACGAAGTTGGCCGATAAGGGACAAACATATAAGTTTTTCTACCACAATAGAAGAATTGGATTAATATAATGATGACAAATGTGCTCTCAAGTCTGATTCTTTGGGGAAGGAATCATATTTAGAAAGGCTTAATCTCCCATCTATTTCCCCTAAATTATAGATAACTAAACCTATGTGAATCAAGTCAAAATTGTACTTAGCTGTTTGAATGACTTTCTTTCCAACACATTTTAAAATCATGACATGCCCTTCTGTCCTACAGCTGTTACCAAGGCTGTCAGCCCAGAATCATACCCCTGCCCCTCCCTCAAAGAGAAACCAATTACTCTTAGCTAAGTTTTAGGAGGAAGCTGCAAAGAGAGAAAAACAAGAACTGGTCAGAACCAGCTAGGCCCAAGATGGCAGAGGATTTGACTTCCCTTAGACCTTAAGCCTCATTGTACACTCATTATAATATATTAGAATGCTAAATGACACACCCACAGGCTCCTGCACAGTTGACAGTTGCCATGACAACAACCAGAAAAGCCCAAACAAGGACTGAAAGGGAGGGTTGCATCAGTTCTCAGTCCAAACCACACCCCCGTTCTCCGATAACGCATAAATATTCCTCCCATTCTTTCCAAATCCCTCACTTTTACCTCGACCTTCCTATATATTTGGTGTCTCTGCCTGAATTGGGTTGAAAAGTTGATTTGCATACTAGGTTCCCAGTTCTCCATCATTTGGCCATTGAATAAAGCTTGTGCGATTCTAATCTCAGCATCAGTTTCATTATCGGCTGTGCGAATCTCATTGGAAAAAGAACCTCCCTGGCTGAGAGCCCCTGTCTCAGACCCTGGCATGGGTCCAGTCGACCAATTCGGCAACATAGCCAACTTTGAATCTCAAAATATCTTAGAGCCAAGAATAGCTACTGATTAAATCAAGAGTGAAGTTGTAGAAAGAGAATCCTATTTTGTTAAGTATAGGCCTACCATAAAACTAATAGTATCACCACCATTGTATAAATAATACCATTGTATACATATATAACATTTTCTACATCTTAGAATGCATTGTTAATCTTATTTGCTCCCCACCACAAACCTGTAATGCAGGCAGGAGATATATTACTTTCATTAGGTAAAGAAGAAATAGAACACATAAAATGAAGTAACTTGACCGACCACATGCAGACAGTGAAGATCATAGCTAGGACTGGAACTAAGACCCCTTCTACTTAGTCCAGGACGATTTTCATGTAATTCACTGGGCTTCTTCCTCACCCCGCCACCTGTTTTCTAGATCAAAGAGCTGCATTGCTTCTAGAATGAAAATATATTGTGAGGTAGGTAGTAGCTAGCAAGAAACAAAAAATGAAACAATAAAGAAAAAAGGATAACTGGGTATAGGTTTATTTGCATACAGGTAACAAATCCTAGAATATCTTCATGGTATCTGATATATTAATTAAATCCTATATTGCCACAGCTTGATTATGTACAAGGCAAGGAACTCCTACATAATAGAGTTTTGACTGAGAAATATAATAAAATCACTTAGGAATACAGAAATTCGTATACACTTTAACTTTATTTATTCTACAGTTATTCACTGAACTCCCAAAGCAAGATGCTGTACTAATCGGTATGGCTATTCGAAGAAACATCAAGAGTTTTACAAAATACATAGTATTATATATAAAATATAAATCATATAAATAAGAAATTAAAATTCAAATGAATTCAAATATAAAATTACATTTAAAAGGCTTTTAGGGCTTCCCTGGTGGCGCAGTGGTTGAGAGTCCGCCTGCCGATGCTGGGGACACGGGTTCGTGCCCCGGTCCAGGAAGATCCCACATGCCGCGGAGCAGCTGGGCCCGTGAGCCATGGCTGCTGAGCCAGCGCATCCGGAGCCTGCACGTCCGGAGCCTGTGCTCCGCAACGGGAGAGGCCACAGCAGTGAGAGGCCCGCGTACCACAAAAAAAAAAAAAAAAAAAAAAAGGCTTTTAAAGAAGATCAGTTTTTGTTTTCTTTTCATGTATCAGTCTAAATGAGTAGACCCTGCTAGATGAAAATTTCTGGCTTCTCTCAAACTCCCCTGCACTTTCTCTAGCAAAAGGAGAATTCGTGCTCCTGGGTGTCTCTGACCCTGCTCTTTTTCCTTTGGAAGCTGCAGGCTTTCACTAGGCTCAATACATCTCAAGAGAGAAGGAGATGCAAAATGTAGCTGAGGGGCCCATTGAAAGTGAACAATAAGAGGAAATGAGCTGGCAGAGCAAAGCATTTCCTGTTACTTACAGAGCAGAGCTTGAATTAGCAGGGGGGTGATTTTTATTTCCTAAAATCCAGAGCTGAGAAAATGGAAACATTTCTTAAACTGTAAACTTTCATGTAATGTCTTATCAAACAGTATCATAATTCTGTTAATGATTTCTATCAATTGTTGGGATTAGTTATAATGAGTGATAATACAACTCATCTTGAATTTATATGCAATTTTAGCCTTATCTAAATATTTCTAAACCTCCCAATTTATTTGTAATTTGTATAGGTTTATGCTTTGGGTTCCTGACAACAAGAGGATGGGAAGGTGGTAATTGGGACTTATTACTGAACTGATGTTTTCTTCATCTCTCACTAGCATTTATGTTCAGAGTGAAAGAAAACAGCAAACACCCAATATTTATTTAACTCTACTGAATATTTTGTGGAAGAAAATTGGGTCTAAAAATATACATAAAATATTAACTTTGATATCATCAGTGACCATGGAAAGAAAGAAGAGAAATTAAATGATGCTACAAAATATCTATTTCAAATTTCCATTGAGTGCTTCCAGAAAACAAGCAGAAAATAGATTCTCAAGAATCTTATCTGATGTTGGCCTAAAATCTTTGCTTCTTCACCATTTACAGGAAATTGATTTTCTGTGATGGAAATCATCTCAGATCAGCAGCCTCTCTGAAGTCCTGTCAAAGACCATTGTGTATTTTCATGTACTGTTTGTAAAGCATCAGAATACTCTTTCATGAAATTAATTGTGGATAAGAGACCAGAAGCCAAGCTTTTTTTTTTTTCCCCTTATTTACAGTCTTAAGGTTTCTCAAATCATGTCTTTTCATCTCTTTCATTTACTGTGGAATCACCCAAATCACATTGGTAGAAAAAAAAAATGTACCACAGGTTTATTTTTCAGAGATGCCCTCCTAGGTTTTGATGGAAATAGAAAAAGTGTTTTCTGAAATAGCCATGTCCTTTGGGAGGAGAAATGAGCAGATGAGCGGATTTAAGCACACGCTTGTGGCCAACTATTAAAATCTAAAAGTCAAACCTATCAGGGATGCATAGAAATCCTATTAATTCTGCTAAAGTCACAGGGTTTGGATTTTAAGAGTTGGAAGTTGGAAGTGAATTTGTCTTTGGGTGAATTGGAATAAAACTCCCCCTTCCACTCCATGGGACTTGCAGGCTGACATTTCCTATAATTAAAGAAAGCATCTTCATCCTGAAAGTTGATCACTTCTGGTTATGTAGAATGCAGTCTCTGACAATAATGTAATCACTCTAAGAAACACTTCAGGTCCTTGTTTTGTGATTTTAAAAAACAAGAATATAATAAGTAAAAATGTGCCCATATTCCCCTAAGTAATATCGATCTTGTGGTGTGTGCAGCACCAATATCTGATTAAACTTACAGACTGAGCATTGATACATGTGTGAGCAAAGCCAGGTCAAAGAGGAGGAGGGGTGAGAACAGATTGTGGGTGGGTGGGTGGGTGAGGGAGGGATTAATTTTGGCACAGTCTTTATTGGAAGACTTCTAAAATTTGGAAAGCTTTTTATATATATCCTGTGATAAAAAGCAAACTACCAAGAATCTAAAGAAAAATGTAGGTACCTTAAAAGTCTGCCTTAATCTCAGGAGGACAAAGAAACAAACAAACAAAATATAACTACCACCGCTACCACCATCACAGCATCAAAATCATTTCAAACCCAAATGGCGAAGGAGTTCTGCCTCGGAGGGACTGAGACTGAAGTGGACTCTGCGGTCTTAATGGAACACAAGCTAAATGGTAATATACAAGGGCATACTAAAACTATAACATTAAACAAGATGTTCAGACAACTGAAGGATATCTCAGTATATGGGAAACACCACTTAAGCCCTACATTTTGTTTTGATTGGTCAGGTTATAACTAGATTATCAGCCCAGATTCTAGTGTCAGAAATTAAACAATGACATCAAGAACATGGATAAGGTCTAGTGGAAAACAACACTTATACTTAAAAGATAAATTAATTAGACATGAAAAATAATAAAGGAATTGAGTTTATAGCCTAGCAATTCAATGGAAAGGAAAACAATCCTTAAGAAAAGGAAGCTGCTCCATATACACCATAGTGCAGGTGAGACAGGAATGGATGATGAAGAAGGAGGACAGGGCTTCCCTGGTGGCACAGTGGTTGAGAGTCTGCCTGCCAATGCAGGGGACACGGGTTCGTGCCCCGGTCCGGGAAGATCCCGCATGCCGCGGAGTGGCTGGGCCCGTGAGCCATGGCCACTGAGCCTGCGCATCCGGAGCCTGTGCTCCGCAACGGGAGAGGCCACAACAGTGACAGGCCCATGTACCACAAAAAAAAAAGAAAGGGGGGGACAAAAGGAAAAACTAAATCATTAAAATGTCTGATAGCTGATGTAGAGGTAGGAAGGGATTTAATTCAATCATTGAAGAGACAATGCCCCCTATATCCTCTTTCTGGGAGGTTCTAAGGGAAATGTGTATTTGCGAGTGTGTGCATGTGCATGTACCCAGAGTGGACATGGAATACACAGCTCCCAGGTGCCAGGCACTCTTCATACATTCCCATATTTATTCCTCCCAACCACTAAAACACTTCTTTATGTAAGAGGAAATGACTTATAGTGAAGGAAGAAATACCATGTATGGAGGCACACCTTTCAGGTGGAAGAGGCAGGACTTAAGTCCAGAGCCACCTGACTTCAGTGTCTATTTTCTTATCACGCTCACTGACAGAGAACCTAGCAGTCTTACTTGAGGAAACAGGTCATAATCTGTCTCCCTAACCTGAGTGTTGCCTGACTTAGATGCCCCAAAACCCCTAGGAGGAAGCCCTCTTCAGAGCTCCGAGCTTTCTGTTTTCAGTTATTTCATAATTAAGCTCCATAGGTGGTATTTCCTTCCCCTTAAATCAATGACTCTTTTAGACAAGGGTTGTGGGGGGCAGTGAAGAGATGAGAAAAGAGGGGAGATATTCTGGAAATAGGTTAGGAAGGACATAGCAGACTCCCTTATGGACACACTAATTTCAGCTTCAAAGACTCACGTGTGTGAGTTTTCATTATAATAAAAACGTTTTAAAATCATAGTTTTGAGGACAGTTTAATGATCTGGGGAAAATCATAAGATAAAGTATAAAAAAAGTCAACATACTAAACTTTAAATATGTAATTTTCTTTCTATGCACACACATATGTTTATGTATGCCTATGTATATGTAATGCCCATGTGTGTGATACATACACTAGTATATATTTATATGGTAACAATTCCTGTCCATATATATATATATATATATATATATATATATATATATATATATATATATACACACAGAGAAGAGAGAGAGAGAAAGCATTTAAAAACACAGCAAAATAAAAGACATGATATCAAAATGTTAAAAGTAATTATTACTCAAAAATTCAATTACAGGTGTTTTGTATTTTCTAATTTTTTGTAATGTATACACTTTCTAAACTGAGCATGTGTTATTTTTATCAGAGAAATGTATAAACATTAGTGGTTATTTAACAATTTCTCCCAAATTAATAATAATGCCTCTCGTATTGTATATATATTTCCCAATCTTCTCAAGAATTTCTACCATTTTCACTGTTTTGAGAGGGAAATGCAGCACCCCCTTAGATCATTTGCTTTTAATATGAGTTCTTGGGATATAGAAACTTTGAGAGCTGGAAAATAATGTGAACTGTATTGAATAAAATCCTCATAGAGAAAAGGAAATAGGACTGTTAACCATTAATTACTCAGTCATTAAGCATTCTGGTGGCATTAATAGTAGCTGCTGGTACAGGGACAAATGGGCGTGGCAGTGGGCTGAAAACATGGCCACTGGGGACTGTGGCTTGTGCATGGGTGGGGCAGGTCACTGTGTTGCTCTTTGCAGATAAAGAACATGAACCACAACCAAGTTTGGCTGATGGAAAACCTTTCTGGACCCTTTTCCTCAGAGAGCCCTGATCCAGCATTTGTCACATATCTAGAAAAGCTTGACCTTTTCTCTGCTGAATGTCCAGCAGGGTGAAGACATCTCGTCTTTTGCTCTGGCAGACAGGCCAACTTTAGGGACACGGTAAATTCCCCAAACCAGACATAGAAGAAGGTCAAGAGTCTGAGATAAAAGCAGAAACTCTGTGCATTGTGGCCTCCAAGGGCATCTCCAGCTAGCATGATGACTCCAAGATCTCTGGTGAAGCTTGCTTGGGGCCAGACAGTCTAAGCAATTATTCCTCTGCCTTCCAATGACCCTTGGTGTCCAGCCAGGATCTGTCATCCTAAGTCCTTCACTTTTTTTCACATCTAGAGAACAACTCAACTTAGCCGTGTGCTGAGGGTTTGTGGTGATCTGGTTATGCCAGCCCCCTGGTGAACAAAAACTATGCAAGGATATTTTGCAGTTGGCAGATTGAGATTCTGTGATTTGTGTCTTCAATAAATAACAGAAATTAGACTGTTCCTTTATCAAGTCTTGCTCAAGGAGAAGAGGTAGCTTCAGGCCAGTGGGCAGGGAAAGAGGACATTTGTGGAGGGCAAGGGAGCCACCAGGACATCATGAAATTTTTGATGGAAGCCAACATTGTAGATCCCTGAACTAACTTGGTCCTGTTTGGAAAAAGCAATCACTTTCTTCCCATCTGAGGGGCAGCCCTATGGGGTTGTTACTATAGTTCTCAGCAACTTAGAAATGGAAACATGAACCTATACAGGGGGGCAGAGGAGGTTCTTCTCAAAGGGGTAATGGGTCAGAACATGGACACAAGAGCCTGTGGGGTTTCCTATTTAAGATGATGAGACTAAGGTTTAGGAAGTCAGGGTAACTGACTCAAGGTCACTGGACAGGAAGGGGCAGCCAACGGGAATGTGAGCACCGTCTTTCTGCTCTGTCCTATGTGCTCTTCTCTGATCATCTCTCTAAATGGGCCCTTCCTGCCCTTTTTCCTGCTCCTGCAATCTTTTTCCCAACCATTTGTCGACTTCAACTTACAGTCACCCTTTGCCACTGAGGTGGGTATCCACGGGAAGTGGGAGAGTCTGACACAGCTCTCTATGGCCCATGGCAGCCACTTTGACTGTGACCCTGCTCTGTGGCTACCCTGCTCTCACCCAGCACCTGGAAATTTAGCCCCAGACACTCTGTGAAAATTCCCCACACTTTACCCAGTAGAAGGCATCTAGAAGCTGCCGCCTCTCAGAGTGGCAGAGGACACTGCTGTGTGATTTAATAGCACCGTCTCTGCCCGTGTCCCAGGGCACCATTCATTTGAGAAAATAGCGTCTGCATACAATGCTAATATTGGCAAGATTTCTGAAAAGCTAACTCAGGTACTAAATCATGCCCAAGGACCAAGTCCGATCCTTAGGACATTTCCCAGGGTAACTATCGGAGAGAGAAGGAAAGGTTATGTCAGTGACTGAAACAGGTCAACCCGATGACCTTTCAGGAAAATAAAACAGTTAGACATATGAAGTCTACAGTGGGTTTGTTCATCACTATCTCCCTGTGCCTTCTGCCTCTCTTTATTCTCTGTTCCAGCCCTGAGACCCATATCACCCATTAGTGTCCCTTCTTAGTTGCTACTCTATTTTCTGTCTTCCTGTCTCTCCTCCATCCAAAGTGCGAACATGTAACTGGTTGCCTTTAATATACAGATGTGTCATTCTGGCCTTGGCTACAGACTGTTTTACATGGATGCTGTTACCAATGAGGCTTTTGCTTTTTATCTTTTCCCACGTGAAAAAAAGCGAGACATCCACGTGCTGTGGCAAATGCTGGACCTCAGCTCTCATGACCCTGACATCAGGAAGCAGGGGCCATGGGCTTCACAGGCTCTCCTTCGTGTTAGCTGCAGTTATATTGAGCCTAACCCTGACTGAGGGCTCTAAATACACTGTCATGTCATTTTGTCTGCACCTTAAAAACAAAAACAAAACACACCACGGACTAATAATCAGACATTCTATTTAAATTGTGGAAGCATTGTCATTCCACCAGACCAGGGTTCTTGACCTTAGATGGAATTTTCCAGGGGATTTTGCTGGAAGTGCACCATTGTATTACCAGTTATTATTTTTCAAAAAAATCAGTCACTACATTTTTCCCAGTGTTCCTTGAAAGTTCACAACAAATGTCATCTTTGCAGTTTCTATTCATAACTCAAGGGCCTTTATGGAAACTTTGCCCATGTTGAAGTTTTCTTTCAATGAGAGGCCTTTTCTCTATTGTGCTTTTCCATTGTCCTCACAATTAATTTTCACTGATGAAGAGTTGGACTCTTCATTTATGATAAGTTCATTGGCCTCTGTGTGGGTGGATCCTGCTTGGGGCATCACCATGGCCTTCATCTCCACCTGTCCTGTGCCTGCCCCAAACTCAGTCTCAAAGGGACACCAACCACCACAGCCAATCCTGAAAGAAAGGGCTGCTCCCAGGTCCTCCTCAATTTACCCCACACTTTGCACACACAGAGGAAGTGGGGCTCTGAAGGACTCACTCAATAATGTCCAGCCTGTGCCCTCAATGAGGCTCACAGTCTGGTGGGAGAGAAGCCTCGAAAGTGAGTTAAACAGTGAAGAGAACCAAAAAGAAGGAAGGCAGAGGGCATTGCTGAGTGTAGGAACAGCTCCCCTACTAGTTCCAAGGTGGGCTTTGTGATTTGGGGAGGTAGGGGTCTTTGGATCCCCTCTGAGGAGTGAGGTGGTAGTTAGTTTGTTACGCAGGTGGCAGGGAAGGTCTGATGGAGGAATCTTTTTCAGCCTGAGTCAACCTCAAAGCAGTAGATTGTATCCCCAGTTCAGGCTCTATTAATATTATATAAATGCTTTGCCAGGTTTCTGGTGAGGAATAAACCTCACTAATGGTAATGATAGTAACTCCTGCTATTTTTATTTACTTATACTCCCTCTTTTTATACAGAAGATTTCAGGCAGCTGGTGATCCATGTGAATGTTTCCATAACACAGATGAGGCTAAACAATTTGAGTGGTTTCTTCCTTTCTTGCTCAGGTGCAGGCTAATCCCCCACATGACATTCCTGCAGATATGTGAGAAAATCAAGACAACATGTCCTAACATATCCCTTTCTTCCAACCACATCAGGACAGCTTTATTTCAAGTTCTCTCTCAACACTAATCTGAAAGTTTAATAGAAAAAGGACTTTCTTTCAATGAACTGAGTGCAGGGAACTAGGCTTATGTTTGTCATGACTGCTAGCAAAAGAAACAAAAAAGGGCTTCCCTGGTGGCGCAGTGGTTGAGAGTCCGCCTGCCAACGCAGGGGACACGGGTTCATGCCCTGATCCGGGAGGATCCCACATGCCGCAGAGCGGCTGGGCCTGTGAGCCATGGCTGCTGAGCCTGTACGTCCAGAGCCTGTGCTCTGCAATGGGAGGGGCTGCAACAGTGAGAGGCCCACGTACCGCAAAAAAAGAGAGAAAGAAACAAAAAAAAAAACAGCAAAACAAAAAACAAAACAAAACAGAACGTATATGAAAATCCACCCTGCAAGTGGGGAACAGTGTTTTAACAGTCTAGAGCTTTCCTCTGCTCTCCAAGAGCCCAAGGCCTGTGTGAAAGCAGCTCTTCTGCCCCTTTCCTCTTTTCACATTTCTGTCCCCCTCTAACCTTGAAGGAACCTAATTATAGGAATGAGATCACTAGGAAATTGAAACTAACTCCTGACTTATGCTCTCCTGAATACACACCATGGCTTGCCTAACCTGTTGATTCTTTTCCTAGATAAAATGAAGTTTTTGAAGAATGAAGTATTTAAAGAATGACTAGCTCTCTATCCCCAACAGCCCACGTAGCACTCCTGCCAGCAGATCACATGGGTAAGATAACATCTGAAGAGAGAGTCAGCCACTCTGCACGCAATGGAGAAGGATGCACAACCCAACCTCCCGGCTCAATGATTCACTGAGATCCTTCCCTTTTTTCTCTTTAAAAACTGTCATGGCTGAGTAGAATCTTTGGAGGTGGTCTTATGACATGAGTCCCCCTTCTCCCCAGATTGCTGGTTTTTCTGAGTAAAGCAACTTTCTTGTCTACTGACACTTGCCTCTCGATTATTGGCTTTTGAGTGCCGAGGAGCTGAACCTGAGTTGATAACACATGCACACTGTTTCCTTTGCCTCTTCACCTTTCTATATAAACTTTTAGGAAAGGTCAAAGAGCCCCATCTTTACTACATGGTGAACTGTAAATGTAGAGTCCAAGCCTGCTACTCCTATATATGATTAATAATTTATAGTGAGAAACCTTCTTCAGGGAGGGGAGGAAGAAACCAGTGATCTGGGCTTCCCTGGTGGCGCAGTGGTTGAGAGTCCGCCTGCCGATGCAGGGAACACGGGTTCGTGCCCCGGTCCAGGAAGATCCCACATGCCGTGGAGCGGCTGGGCCTGTGAGCCATGGCCGCTGAGCCTGCGCGTCCGGAGCCCGTGCTCCGCAACGGGAGAGGCCACAACAGTGAGAGGCCCGCATACCGCAAAAAAAAAAAAAAAAAAAAAAAAAGAAACCAGTGATCATGTGCCAACTAATATAGAGATACATTCCATAGAGCAGGGGCTTGCTTCATCTTCCCAGCAGTTTATGAAGCTAGTGCTGTTCTCTGCCTCTTTTACAGCAAGGATTTAATTCACCCCAGGTCGTACACCCAGGAAAGGCTGAGAAGCATTAGAAGGTTTCTAATCTGCTTCATCCTGGCTCTCTTTCTTCTCTTCCTCCTCCATTTCTTCCCTTCTGCCTTCTTCCTTCCTTTCTTCCTTTTTGCAGTAAATGTGTTTTAACTGCCTGCTTTGGCCTTGCATCACTTGGGATCTCCCTTTTCTTTCCTCAACAAATGTCAGGTGTCAAAAATCAACACACAGAAGGGAAGGTAGTTCTTGGTGTACATGACGTCTCTGGACTCTTGAAATCATACAGGGGTGGCCCTGATACAGTGCAGAGTAACTCTGACCCTGCTGAAAGCAGCCTGGCTGTCCTTGAGGTTCCCATCTTGACAAGCCCTTTGCCACCTGTCTAAGGAGAGATGTAGAGAAGCAATCTATTCTCCAATTCCCACGATTGTTTTCAGAATCCTAGGGAAACTACATGGTAATGAAATCAGTTCCTCCACATAAAGCTTGCTACTTTGTACTTATGCTTAAAAAAAAAAAAAATGAGGAAAGTTTTGTATTTCCCCCCCACAGGATTTTTTATATAGTGTTGAAAAAAGTGAGAACTTTTGAAAAATTATTTTGTTTTTAACTTGACAACTCCAAGTGATAAGTAGAGTTGGAATTTCCAAGTAAAAATGGATTCTGGAGTGTAAGAAACTTTTTCAATCTCTTACGATCTTAAATCTGCAGTCACATGTGGAAACATATTAAACAAGGACGGCCTCTCAAACTTTTTTTGAAGAACAGAAGCAATCTTTTTTTCTCTGGATTGTGTGTGGCTTCCATAAACTGTGGAACTTTACTTTTAAGTGGTTTTTGGGTGGGAAGAGAAACTAAGACAGTGTTCCTGAGCATTGATTAGAAATCTTTTATTCTGAGAGAGAGAGAGAGAAATAGGAAGCACAGTTTACAAAATAGAAAGTGTTAATTTGGAAAATTTAGGGGAGATGATGAGACAAAAAGATAATATAATAAGAAGAGTGAAGAGGTTTTTATCTCATAAGTACAAGATGCAAGGTGAGTTAAAATGTCCACTGATGGTCCACCATGTAGAACATAGACCTCAGGTAGAATTGAACTTCCCAGGGACCATGCACATGCTTGTTTGGTTCTAGACTGCCTCCATAGGCAAAGGACACTCTGATGAGAAAAGCAAATAAAGGAACAGGAAGTAGGAACTGAGCAGTGCTTGACCTGCCCACACCATCCTGGTGGAAGGTTTGGAGAGGAAATTAAGGAAGCTTTGTCAAAGGACAAAGGGAGAGCTGAGTCTACAGCTGGTGAGCTCCTTGCATTCTACAGACCCCTCATTTCTTTCAATGACATGGTCTGTGTCCATGTAAATATTCAATTGTAAATCCCTTGCCCCATTTATTTCTCTTGGTAGCTAACACTGCATGGAAAGAAACCTGGGGGATTAGAAATGGTTGATTTCGTTTGTTTGGTGGCTTCTGCTAATTAGTTTGTGTTACTGACACAGTAGTAGAGCTGCTATCACCATTTAGAAAAAGTAAAATAGAAGCCAATAAGAGAGAAAGGCAAAAGGGAAAACGCAACTACTAGGCAAACGCTAGTTAATGAAGCCAGATAAGGCTTCAAGATCACCGGCCTAAGCTGACCTCTTTGAGACCTAATCAAATCTGGGGGGCAGCAATGTCCATTTCCTCTTCCTTGGCCCCCTGTACTTAGATCCCAAGGCAAGTGAGTGTAACTAATTCCAAGCTTTTGATTATTAACTGTGATTTAGGCTCTTACTGGCTCTAATGAGAACTGCATATCATTATTTTTATAAAATCTTCCACAAGTTGCTTTAATCAGGATTATGGCACATCAGTTTTAAACAAACAACAGTCCGTGTAATTCAATCTACATCCTGTTTACAAACTCACAGATGTTAAGCCATAGAAGCAATCGATGATGAAGTAAAGCAGGAAAATCACAGCCCAAACAATTGGCTCTTTGGAGACTTTTGTTTTGAATATTAGCATTCATGTTTCAACCAGAAAAATGAATTCTGTGATCTGAATATTTGGAAAGTCTCCTCGTCTAGACCATATTTTTGTTTGGAGTCAACCAAGGAGCCACACTCATCATCCTCTGCAACCCATTGGGTGACATGGATGAATGAGTGGGCTGGCTGTGAAAGCAACCTGCAGTTTGGGGGGTTGTGTCCAAATGAGGGACACATACTTCATGCAGAGAGAGCCAGCTGCTCTACCGCTCCACAGAACTGTTCTAAAATATTCATATTTTTACAAAGAAAAGTTAACAATCTGGGGCTTTTACTGTAAAAACAAGTCCTGATTTTAAATATGGGAAATAATAATCATATTTTTTTATACATGGACCACCCACGGGCCCTTAGTTTGGGACTTCTGTTCTGAGCTGTGTATATTTCCAAGGTAGCTGTCACATATTCCTGCTTTTTATTTAATTATTTATTTTGGGGAGGCCTCTTTTTCAGTGTCTAGTGCCCTGCAATGGGACCATTGAATGTGTGTGGAATGAGTTAAGGGAAGACACTAATAAGTGTGATGGTACCAAGATGGAAAGGGAATTGCCCATGGTTAGGCAGGTAGTGACAGAAGCAGATAAAGATGGTTTCACATTCTTTCTCACGTCCTTGATCCTACACTCGGCCACTCCTCAAAGTTTTAGTGATGCAAGGTGGGGAAAGAGGATTGCAGACATTTATTAGGCTGAGCATCTAAAGCCATTCATAAACTAGATCACTAAATGAAAATGTGTTTTCTATGCCTGGAGTAGGGGAGGTGAGAGAAAAGTGCTGCTAGTGATAATTATTTTATTACCTTGCATTTAAAAAAATTATTGGAGTATAGTTGATTTACAATGCTGTGTTAGCTTCAGGTGTACAGCAAAGTGAATCAGTTATGCATATACATATATCCACTCTTTTATAGAGTCTTTTCCCATATAGTATTACCTTACATTTTGAAACACAAACTATGTACCAGACATTCTCGTAAAAACTAACAGGTATATTTTCTTATTTGATCATCACAAACATATCAGGCATTTCCATTTTATGGGAGAAACTGTGGCCAAGAGAGATTAAGGGAACTAGTCCAAAATCATGCAGCTACTAAACTTCATCTTAGGTGCTTCCACACACAGTTTTAATTCTCCAAAAACCATGTGAGATGCTTATCTTTACACACATTTTGCAGAAGAGGGATAGGACCTCAGAGGGCTTACCTGATGCATAAAATCATACACCATGCAAGTGACTAGTTAAACTGAGAGTAATCCTGGTCTGTTGACTGAAAAAATATGACTTTTATATTAATTACACTAGTTGCTCTGTTAGACACTCTGTTTGTATGTCCCATGATGGCTTATAATACCCCTGCAGGATATGCAATGTAAAAGAGAAGCACAAATCTGACCCCATGTTAGATCTATTTCTTTTACTTTAGCCTTTGTACCCTATTGCTTTTGCTTCAAGTTAAGAATGTTGCCTATAGCCTGAAATAAACAGGATAGCCCATTCTCAAAGCTTTGACCTTTAAGGGCATAACACGTTTCCATTCACATAGAGATAAAAAATTGCAAAACACAGAATAACATTTGTCTTATTAGAGGTTTACAGGAACATGGTGACCTGACCTAAATGGACAGTTGCAAGAACAAAGCATTCCCGCACCAGGAAGTTTGCAGCAACGAACCACACCCCTCCCTCACCTTGCCTTTAAAAGTGCTTTGCTGAAACCCTTCGAAGAGTTCAGAGTTTTTGGAGTGTGAGCCACCCGTTCTTCTTGCATGGCCCTACAGTAAAACTTTCTCTGCTCCAAACTCCAATATGATGTTTCAGTTTGTCTGGCTTCACTGTGTGTCAGGAACAGGAACTTGCATTCCTTAACAACAGCAGTATCTACACTCCACAGCTGAGGTTAAGCTTCTCCTTGCAAAAACTCAGTAGCCCACCCTTCCACCCACCCAACAGATAGCTTAGGACAAATCCTGCAGTCTCTCTCTTCCCCCACTGAGATCTCACTTCCCCAGTATCACCTGGGTGAGTTTAAGCATATTTAAACTGTGTCATGTAAACACAAGCTCATTCCCATAGCTTCTCACCACACTTGGAATAAAATCCAAATCCTTTCATGTGATCTATGGGCCCCGTATACGCTGCCCTTGATCCCCCTCTTTTCCCTCTCTACCTGTCCCTTCTGCCTGTCCAATCACCTTGGCATTTGTGCAAATCCTCCAATGAACCAAAGTTGTCTTAGTCTCATGGACTACCCCTTTCGCTGAGAATTTTCTTCCTCCATATCTTGGTCCTTCATTTTATCTATGCATTTGTTCAAATATCACTCCATCAAAGAGAGTTTTTTAGTAAAAGATAATTAAATAAAAAACATAAACTAGAATAAAGTTCCAGTACTAACTGTAGTTTATTTCTCTCCCTCCCTCTCTCTCTCTCTCTCTCTCTCTCTCTCTCTCTCTCTCTCTCTCTCTCTCTTTAACCACTTAGAGCTATCTGTAATTTTATTATATTATTGAGACAGGCTGGGACCTGGGACCTGGGGCCCTTTGCTGCAGTGCTTGCACCTGGACAAACATCTCCTTGAGCAACAAAATACGAAGGAACTATAAGGGACTAATAATAACTGCATGCGTGTGCAGCTGGGGCAAATTCTGGACAACAAGATACAAAAAGACTGAAAACCCAACTGCCACTTCTGAGGATCTGGGAGCAAAAGAAGGGGGTCAGGGAGCAAAAGCAGGGTACTGAGCATGCCCCCTGCACACAGTAGCAACAAAGGGGTGGGTGAATCACCTAAGCCACCCCTCCCGCCCGACCCCTGGACACACCTCTACCCTCATGCCATATAAGGACCCAGCTCACATCCCCTTGGTGAGTGAGCGAGCAAGGGAACCTGTCACTTGTTCTCGCTCTCTCCTGCTGCAGCAGGGACCCCAATAAAGCCTTGCCTGAGTTTCTTGTCTGGCCTTTTACTAATTTCTATTGATTAAGGGAGGCCAAGAACCCTGGTCGGTAACATGACTATCACTGTGCTTGCTTGTTGCCTGTGTCCCTCATTGGAATGTAAGTTCTGTGAAGGCCAGGTTCTTGCCACATTCACAGCTATGTCTAAGCACGTAGAACAGTGTCTGAACATATCAGAACTCAGTAAATCTCTTGGTGGGAATGGCTGAATGACTTCAAGAATGCAGGTACTCTAACATTTGGCATGCATCTTAATGTTTTCAGAGCCCAAACGCAAGGAGAACAGTCATGTTCTGAAATCCACTGAAAACACATACTATGGATAAACACAGACATAAGAAAAGGAATGTTTGGTTAGATTCCAGCTAAGTAAGTGAAGTGACGTGCAGAGTCATAGACCTTGGAACAGAGAATAAAAATGATTAAGCTGTGAATGCTTGAGGAGGGATTTTAATTCTTTTAAAAATATACGCAGAGACAGTAACTTGAAGTCTAAAAAAAGAGATTTATTCTTCATGGAAGAAGAATAAACATGTTTTTCCCCTCCTTTCCTTAAGATGGAAAAACGAAAGACAAAGAGGTGATAATATCACAGGGAGAAAGGGCAGAGGTGTGTAATCCTGAAGGCTGTTTACCAGGAGGTACTAGCTTTTCTGCAGAGCCAACGTAAGGGAGGAAACCCCATCACTTTCAAAATGGGAGCTTCAAGCAAAGTCAATGTTGCTTTCATTGATCTTTAAGGAAGGGAAGTGGACGGTGTTTGCTTGTGTAAGTTCATGTAGAATGATGGGCCTTGGGAGCCAGCATTTCTGTCCTGCCTCTTTGGAGTATCTTCATGGAAATCAGATTCAGGCCCCCATGCCTGCCTCCCTAAGGCAGGCTAATCCCACCTTGACATTTGCAGTCAATGAAAGTTCTTAGTGGGTAGACAGCTAAGGTTTCCTTCTAAGGGATTCCTAGGAGGATGACGTGGTATAAACAAAGTAACTGCATCTGTAGCAATGTTTCTTAGGCCTGGAGGAAGCAGGTCACTGAGCTGCTTGCAGCCTGCAGGGGGCAGTGTGGTGTTGTGGAAACAGCAAACATGGGGGCCCTGGGATGTTGGGATCTGGTTCCTACATGAGTTCCTCTGGCTTCCATTTCTAGCCCTCGGTTTCCCCACTCGTGAAATGGGGAGATTGATGGTACTAAATAATCCCTAGGCCTGTTCTCACAGGCAAGATTCCATAATTTGAAATGTATGATACTCATAGAAGTAGCTCAGGAATGTGCCAGTTAAATAATATTTCAGAGTACGCTGCCGCTAGCAACTTGACTCCCCACTTTTTAAATTTTCAACTCTGAAGGGTAACATTTACTTTAGAAAAACTTTGGTATCAATGTTCCCTGCCTACCTTGGGGATTTCTACCTGGTTTAGTAACAGTTAGAGGGTGTGAGGAGGTGCAGAGAGGTGCAGAATCATGGTGACATGATTAACTAAATAATTCCTAGCTTAGTTTAAAAAATGGGAACAATGTGCTGGGGGGTGGAGTCAAGATGGCAGAGTAGGAGGATGTGGAGTTTGTGTGTCCTCACTACTAGGGCACCTACCAGGAGCTGGTGTGGGACCTTGGACACCTAAGTGTATAGCAGTAAGCCCTGAGCAACCGGGTAGGATGTGGGGGGAAGGAGGGGTGAGGAGAAGTGGAGGCCAGATGGGACTGGTGCCCCTGAGGGGTAGCTGGGGGTGGGGAGGGGTTCCAACAATTGGAGAGACACACTCACAGTAAGGGGGTCAACAGGGATGGAGAGAGACCCTCAGGGGATTGGAGGATTGGAAGGGAATGCAGTCAGCATTTCCCCTGCTCACTCAGGCCCAGGGAGCCTGCTGAGGTACCGGGACTGATCCTCCACACTCTGAGGCCCTGTGTGGTCACAGGGGTCCTAAACCCAGGTCCCGCCCCCACCTAAGCCCTGCCCCCCCACAGCCAGCCAAGGCCTTTTCCAATTTTTTTGGGCTATTGTGGTTCTTTATTACCTGTTTTTGTTTCATTTATATATTTATTTTTTCTAATAATTTTTTTTTTTTTTTTTTTTTTTTTTGCAGTACGCGGGCCTCTCACTGCTGTGGCCTCTCCCGTTGCGGAGCACAGGCTCCGGACGCGCAGGCTCAGTGGCCATGGCTCACGGGCCTGGCCACTCCACGGCATGTGGGATCTTCCCGCACCGGGGCACGAACCCGTGTCCCCTGCATCAGCAGGCGGACTCTCAACCACTGTGCCACCAGGGAAGCCCTATTTTTTCTCATAAACTTTTAATTTTTCTAATTTTATTTATTTTTTTAATTCTTTGCTATTGTTCTGTCCTTTTCTTTTTTTTTTTTTTTTGGACCACACTGCATGGTTTTCAGAATCTTGGCTCCCAGGCCAGAGGCCAGGGGTCAGGCCTGAGCTCTTGTGGTAGGAGCACCAAGTCCAAACCGCTGAACTAACAGAGAACCTCAGTCCCCAGGGAATATTAATTGGTATGAGCTCTCCTGGAGGTCCTCATCTCAGCACCAAGACCCGGTGCCACCCAACTGCCTGCAAACTCCAGTGCTAGATGCCCGTGGCAAAACAACTAGCAAGACGGGAACACAGCACAACCCATCAAAAGAAAATGAGATGACAAAAAATGTTACAGGAGCAAGGTAAAAACCTATGAGACCAAATAAATGAAGAGGAAATTGGCAATCTACCTGAAAAAGAATTCAGAGTAATGATGGTAAAGATGATCCAAAATCTCGGAAATAGAATGGAGGCACGGATTGAGAAAATACAAGAAATGTTTAACAAAGACCTGGAAGAACTAAAGAACAAACAAACAGTGATGGACAGCACAATAACTGAAATGAAAAATACTAGAAGGAATCAGCACAGAATAACTGAAGCAGAAGAATAAGTGAGCTGGAAGATAGAATGGGGGAAATTACCACTGAGGAACAGAATAAACAAAAAAGAGTGAAAAGAAATGAGGATAGTCTCAGAGACCTCTGGGAAAACATTAAGCACACCAACATTTGAATTATAAGGGTCCCAGAAGAAGAAGAGAAAGATAATGGGTCTGAAAAAATATTCAAAGAGATTATAGTTGAAAACTTCCCTAACATGGGAAAGGAAATAGTCACCCAAGCCCAGGAAGCACAGAGAGTCCCATATAATATAAACCCTAGGAAAGACACAGCGAGACACATATTAATCAAACTAACAAAAATTAAATTCAAAGAAAAAATATTAAAAGAAGCAAGGGAAAAGCAACAAATAACATACAAGGGAATCCCCGTAACGTTATCAGCTGATTTTTCAGCAGAAACTCTGCAGTCCAGAAGGGAGTGGCAGGACATATTTAAAGTGATGAAGGGAAAAACCTACAACCAAGATTACTCTACCCAGCAAGGATCTCATTCAGATTCAACAGAGAAATCACAAGCTTTACAGACAAGCAAAAGCTAAGAGAATTCAGCACCACCAAACCAGCTTTACAACAAATGCTAAAGGAACTTCTCTAGGCAGGAAACACAAGAGAAGTAAAAGACCCACAAAAACAAACCCAAAACAATTAAGAATATGGTAATAGGAACATACATGTCAATAATTACATTGAATATAAATGGATTAAATGCTCCAACCAAAAGACAGAGGCTGGCTGAATGGATACAAAAACAAAACCTATATATATGCTGTCTACAAGAGTCCCACTTCAGGTCTAGGGACACATACAGACTGAAAGTGAAGGGATGGAAAAAGATATTCCATGCAAATGGAAATCAAAAGATAGCTGAAGTAGTAATACTCATATCAGACAAAATAGGCTTTGAAATAAACACTGTTACAAGAGATAAAGAAGGACACTACATAATGATCAAGGGATTAATCCAGAAGAAGATATAACAATTATAAATATTTATGCATGCAACACAGGAGCACCTCAAGACATAAGGCAAATGCTAACAGCCGTAAAAGGGGAAATCAACAGTAACACAAAAATAGTGGGAGACTTTAACACCCCACTTACACCAATGGACAGATCATCCAGACAGAAAATAAATAAGGAAACACAAGCTTTAAATGACACAATAGACCAAAGAGATTTAACTGATATTTATAGGACATTCCACCTGAAAGCAGAAGAATACACTTTCTTCTCAAGGGCACATGGAACATTCTCCAAGATAGATCACAACTTGGGTCACAAATCAAGCCTCGGTAAATTTAAGAAAATTGAAATTGTATCAGGCATCTTTTTTGACAACAATGCTATGAGATTAGAAATCAATTACAGGAAAATAAAAACTGTAAAAATATACCAATACATGGAACCTAAACAATACGTTACTAAATAACCAAAAGATCACTGAAGAAATCAAAGAGGAAATCAAAAAATACATACGAACAAATGACAATGAAAACATAACAACCCAAAACCTATAGAACACAGCAAAAGCAATTCTAAGAGGGAAGTTTATAGCAATTCAATCTCACCTTAAGAAACAAGAAAAGTCTCTAATAAACAATCTAAACTTATACCTAAAGCAACTAGAGAAAGAAGAACTAAGAAAACCCAAAGTTAGTAGAAGGAAAGAAATCATAAAGATCCAAGCAGAAATAAATATAATAGAACTGAAGAAAACAGTAGCAAAGATAAATAAAACTAAAAGTTGGCCAGACTCATCAAGAAAAAAAGGGAGAGGATGCCAATCAATAAAATTAGAAATGAAATGGAGAAATTACAACTGACAACTCAGAAATACAAAGGATCATGAGACTACTACAAGCAACTATGTGCTGATAAAATGGACAATCTGGAAGAAGTGGACAAATCCTTGGAAAGGAAGAACTTTCCAAGACTGAACCAGAAAGAAGTAGAAAATATGAACAGACCAATCACAAGTAACAAAATTGAAACTTGGATTAAAAATCTTCCAACAAACAAAGTTCCAGGACAAGGTGGCTTCACAAGTGAATTCTATCAAACATTTAGCGAAGACCTAAAATCTATCCTTCTCAAACTCTTCCAAAAAATTGCAGAGGGAGGAAAACTCCCAAAATCATTCTATGAGGACACCATCACCTTGATACCAAAACCAGGCAAAGATACCAAAAAAACAAACAAAAAAGAAAATTACAGACTAATAACACTGATAACATAAACACAAAATCCTCAACAAAATACTAGCAAACAGAATCCAATAACACATTAAAAGGATCATTCACCATGATCAAGTGGGATTTATCCCAGGGATGAGAGGATTCTTCAATATACCCAAATCAGTGAACATGATACACCATATTAACAAATTAAAGAATAAAAACCATATGATCATCTCAATAGATGGAGAAAAAGCTTTTGACAAAATTCAACACCTATTTATAATAAAAAACTCTCCAGAAAGGGCATAGAGGGAACCTACCTCAACATAATAAAGGCCATATATGACAAAACCACAGCAAACATCATTCTCAATGGTGAAAAACTGAAAGCATTTCCTCTAAGATCAGGAAGAAGACAAGAATGTCCACTCTCACCACTCTTATTCAACATAGTTTTGGAAGTCCTAGCCATGGCAATCAGAGATGAAAAAGAAATAAAAGGGATCCAAAAGTGGAAAAGGAGAAGTAAAACTGTCACTGTTTGCAGATGACATGATACAATACATAGAAAATTCTAAAGATGTCACCAGAAAACTACTAGAGCTAATCATTGAATTTGGTAAAGTTGCAAGATACAAAATTAATGCGCAGAAATATCTTGCATTCCTATACACTAACGATGAAAGATCAAAAAGAGAAATTAAGGAAACAATCCCATTTACCATTGCAACAACAAAAAATAAAACACCTAGGAATAAACTTATCTAAGGAGGCAAAAAACCTGAACACAGAAAACTATAAAACACTGATGAAAGACATCAAAGTTGACGCAAACAGGTAGAGAGTTATACCATTTTCTTGGATTTGAAGAATGAATCAATATTGTGAAAATGACTATACTACGCAAATCAATCTACAGATTCAATGCAATCCCTATCAAATTACCAATGGCATTTTTCATAGAACTAGAACAAAAAATCTTAAAATTTGTATGGAGACACAAAAGGCCTCAAATAGCCAAAGCAATATTGAGGAAGAAAAATAGAGCCTGAGGAATCAGCCTCCCTGACTTCAGATTCTACTACAAACTTATGGTAATCAATACAGTATGGTACTGACACAGAAACAGAAATATAGATCAATGGAACGAGATAGAAAGCCCAGAGATAAACTCACACACCTATGGTCACCAAATCTATGACAAACGAGGCAAGAATATACAGCCTCTTCAACAAGTGGTGCTGGGAAAACTGGACAGTTACATGTAAAAGAATGAAATTAGAACACTACCTAACACCATACACAAAAATAAACTCAAAATGGATTAAAGACCTAAATTTAAGACCAGACACATAAAACTCTTAGAGGAAAACAGGCAGAACACTCTTTGTCATAAATCACAGCAAAATCGTTTTTGACCCACCACCTGGAGTAATGAAAATAAAAACAAAAATAAACAAATGGGACCTAATTAAACTTAAAAGCTTTTGCACAGCAAAGGAAACCATAAACAAGACCAAAAGACAACCCTCAGAATGGGAGAAAATATTTGCAAACTAAGCAACTGACAAAGGATTAATCTCCAAAATATACAAGCAGCTCATGCAGCTCAATATCAAAAAAACAAACAACACAATCCAAAAACGGGCAGAAGACCTAAATAGACATTTCTCCAAAGAAGATACACAGATTGCCAACAAACACATAAAGGCCGCTCAATATCACTAATCATTAGAGAAATGCAAATCAAAACTACAATGAGGTATCACCTCACACCAGTCAGAATGGCCATCATCAAAAAATCTACAAATAATAAATGCTGGAGAGGGTGTTCAGAAAAGGGAACCCTCTTGCACTATTGGGGGGAGTGTAAATTGATACAGCCACTGTGGAGAACAGTATGGAGTTTCCTTATAAAACTAAAAATAGAACTATCATACGACCCAGCAATTCCACTACTGGGCATATGCCCTGAGAAATCATAATTCAAAAAGACACATGTACCACAGTGTTCATTGCAGCTCTATTTATAATATCCAGGACATGGAAACAACCTAAATGTCCATCGACAGATGAATGGATAAAGAAGTTGTGGTACATATACACAATGGAATATTACTCAGTCATAAAAAGGAATGAAATTGGGTCATTTGTAGAGATGTGGATGGACCTAGAGTCTGTCATACAGAGTGAAGTAAGTCAGAAAGAGAAAAACAAATATTGTATATTGACGCATATATGTGGAATCTACAAAAATAGTACAGATGAACCTATTTCCAGGGCAGGAATAGAGACACAGGTGTACAGAATGGATGTGTGGACACAGTGGGGGGAGGGGAGGGTGGGATGAATTGGGAGATTAGGTTTGATATAAATACACTACCAAGTGTAAAATAGATACACTTGCTGTATAGCACAAGGAGATCTGCTCCGTGCTCTGTGATGCCTTAGATGGGTGGTATGAGGCGGGTGGGAGGGAGGTCTAAGAGGGAGAGGATACGTGTATACATATAGCTGATTTACTTCATTGTACAGCAGAAACTAACACAACATTGTAAAGCAATTATACTCCAAAAAAAATACACCATAAAGAAATGGGAACAATTTGTGTTTTCCTCCTTTCTTAATTTTAGATGAATTCCTGCCCCCACAAAAAAAAATCATTACATTACTTTATTTTGATTTTTACTTTTTTCTCTTTATTTCAAATTATGGATGAGGGTAGGGGGGTTTTAATCAAGACAGACTGTCACATTTCTTCCATTTTAACAGAAGTGCAAACATTTCCAAATCAGTGAGGAGGGTTTTATCTGCCTCTTGAGAACAAATTCAGTGAAACTAACCAGTAGTTAACCTAGCTACATCGGACTATGTTAGTGGAAAGCCCAGCCCTACCGCCTTTACCTGGGCAATGCCTGGTGAGTCACTTAATTTCTTGGTGTCTTGATTTACTGTTTGTTTGTTTGTTTGTTTGTTTGTTTGTTTTTTGTGGTACGCGGGCCTCTCACTGTCGTGGCCTCTCCCGTTGCGGAGCACAGGCTCTGGACGCGCAAGCTCAGCGGCCATGGCTTACGGGCCCAGCCGCTCCGCGGCATGTGGGACCTTCCCGGACCAGGGCACGAACCCGTGTCCCCTGCATCGGCAGGCGGACTCTCAACCACTGCACCACCAGGGAAGCCCTTGATTTACTGTTTTTAAAACGCAGATGATAAGAGGACCTACCTGGTCAGTTTGTTATAAAGATTCAATGAAATAATGCTGCTAAAGTACTTAGGACAATGCTTGGCCCACATTAAATATGCAGTATGGGCTAACTGCTCTTAATGTGGGCTCAAGCATTTTGTTGTTGTTGTTCAAAAATAACTCTTTTGTGAAGAGGGGGATCAAGAACAACTAAAATTTTATCTATAAAAAGTACTCTTTTAATGACATATTTACACGTTCCAACTCCAGTCTCCTACTACTCATGTAAACACATCCTTCATTTCATTCAATCATTTGAATAAAAAGATCCACCACTTACTGAGCACTTATTATGTGCCAGGCTCAGTGCCGTGAACCTTAAGCGCATAGCATGATTTAAGCTTTACCTTGTGGGATTTTTACAGAGTGGAATATGCATAGAGAGAGAAGTAAATAACTTACCCAAGGTTAATGGCACAGGACTAGATACTGTCTGACTCCAGAGAGGTGAGTTTGGCATTCAACATATATCCACATATGTCCACATATTCTGGGTACATCTGCTACTTTTTTTTTTGGTATAATTTCCCTTTGTTTACTTGGTGCTCCTAACTATTGAAATCTTAAGACATAATTAAGGATATGTTTGAAATATCATCTCACCATGAGACATTTTCACATCACCCACCATCATCTGCTGAATCTATGGATGGTTTTTGAAAACGTTTCCAAAACCTAGTTATGAATATCTGTTGAATGTTTTTCATATTTTAATTTGAGGGTGTCACAGGCCATTGCATTATTAGCTCTTTGAGACCGAGGACAGTTGACATTTGTTTTGGTTTCTCCCTGCATTTGCAATGAGCACAGAAATCTTCCTTCACTATTTTTTTTCTTTAAATTATGGAAGTCTCTTCAAAGTCAGGAAGAGGTCCAAACTAAGATGAACATGTAATAATGACAGTGTATTGACACTCACATACTTAATACTTTTAAAATTTTATTGATATCTACTCTTGTTAATAAATCATTAAATAAATGCTGAGTGCTTGCTAAGTGCTAATGGTCTTCAGAGCGCTCTTCCTGTGGCTCCATTAGTGCTGAGGTTTGCACAAACCACATGAGGCTACCCACTTCTAACTCTAGTCCTCTCTGTTCTAGCTGTTGGGATTCAATGTTTATTTTCTCCAAATCCCAGCCCAATCATCACCCTCAACTTTATCTCACCTCAAGTCTTCTCCTACCTACCGGAGTGAACTATGAGTCTGAAGTTTTACAGACTGAATGCTAATCTCAGCATGATTAATTTACTAGCTGCATGGACTTAGTAAGCGTATTTTCCCCTCTCTGACCTGTGTGTAAAAAGGGAATTGGGATATCTGCTTTGCAGGGTGGTTATTAAGATAATTAGAAATAAATTGATGTACTAGACACGAGGTTCACAAAAGTTATTATCTCACCCTTGCTCCAAGAAACAGTGTCAAATTTTAGCCTCTTTTATGGTCTAAACCTCCTTTTCTCATTGATCTTGTTGTATTTATCATTGTATATGTATATTTTCCTATTACATTGTCTGTGGTTATTGCAGAAGACCCCTAAAGCCTTTATGAAATTGGCAGGGTGTAGTATAAACAAACAATATAAGCAAACAAATGAAGTCAAATAAACAAATATAACCTTTTGGCCACAAATTCCCAAGGCCTTGCATTCTGCAGCTATCAAATCTGTCTAACAATGCTAATAATTTATAAACCCCAAAGAACCAACCAAGTGAGAAATGTAAAATCTAACACAGGGCCTGCCATTGCAGAAGCAATACTAATTGCAGTCATTTATGTCAACAGCTTACCATTTATACCCAATTACCATGCCTCAAAATTGCATTATGTATATCATTAGGTGTGTGTCAAATTAATTATATCATAAGTTGTATTTGATTATGTCACTATTCTCTACACCTGTATGCTCAGTTTTTATAGTTTGTTGCTTATGTACCATGGTCAATTACTTTCAGCCTAAAAAAAAATGGCAAGACAGCAAACACTTGGAGAAGGGGACTAAATTATGTGGCATCTACAATGGAGGAATTTATTTGTGGGGGTGAAGAGAGGGACCCAGAATGTTCATTTGATGACCCTGATGTTGATCTGCTTCTCACTGTAGCTCTGTGTTTTTTTTCCTTCCCACGGTGGGAATACCAATTGTTTTCTTTGTTAGCTTAGGAGAGTTTAACATGGTGAAAAGAGAAGGTCTTTGGGAATTAGTAGGTGTGAATTCAAAGCTCTGCCATTTCTTTGGTGTGTGATCTTGAGACAATCTCTTAACTGCTCATAATCTCAGCATCTTCAAACAGGAATCCTTACATCTACTTCATAGGCTACTTGTGAAGATAAAAAAATATCTGTGAAGAATAGGAATATGGTCTAGTATTGGGGAAGCTCTAGACAGGAGCCGACTGTCTTGTTCTCCTCCTTCAAATGTATTTATCCCTCAAGATAAATATCCTTTAAGTCCTTGGATACCCCTCAAGTCCTTCAAAATCTGGATGAAACCTTTTTTCTTGTGGATTCCTGGAGTTCTTGATTCTTTCATGCCAGTGCACCTGCTGTTGGTTGATATTTGATAGTGAGCCCAAATATGAAAGTTTGCTTTCAGAAGAAGACCACAATCTTCTTATCCTGTTTGCTTAGTTTTTAGCTGTACCTCGGAAGTGTCACAGTGGACTCACAGTACATCATCCATCAGTTGTAAAAGGAAACCTAGAGGTCACCTTGAGTTCTCCTTGTCCAGTGGCTTGATTTTCTAGAGGAGGAAAATCAGGACCCAGAGAGGTTAAATGGCTTCACTATGGTCTCAAGGTTGGTTAGTGACAAAACTGGGACAAAATTTTCAAACAGATCTTTTTGCTAAGTAGAGGGGTTTGCAAACAATGACCTACAAGCCAAATCTAGCCTGCCACGTGTTTTTGTAAATAGGATTTTACTGGGACCCAGTCACATGCTCATTCATTTACACATTGTCTATGGCTTCCCCATTACAGCAGAGTTGCATAGTTGTGAGAGAGCTCATACAATCTGCAATGCTTGATATGTATACTATTTTGCACTTTAGAGAAAATTTCTAGATGCCTTATTAGGAAGAACAGTTCTCAACCTCCAACTCATGAAGTGAGTTATCCCCTAAGTCTTTTTTTGAGTGCAACAACCAACCAACCAGCAATGTTTGTTGTTTTTACCCTTAAGTGGGTTTTATATCCTAAGAGACACACAATGTCACAAATGTAACAGCAACATTACAGGGAATTGTTCCAGTCAGGGGCATGACTGGAGGAGGGAAAGTGGTGAAACCCATGAGATATAAGTGCCTCCTTTTTTCTCCTTCTACCATACTTTGCTGTGAGTTTTTACCATGAACAGACACTGCATTTTCTCAAATATTTTTGTGTAAATTGCTATGAACATGTAGCTTTTCTTCTTTAGATTATTAATATGGTTATTACATCAATTAATTTCAGGATACTAAACTAACCTTGGATTTGTCATGTAAATCCCACTTGTTGCTTTATATTATTCTTTTTATATATTGCTGGAATACTTGCTACTATTTCAGTATTTTTGCATATATGTTCATGAAAAATATTATAATATGTAGATTTCTTTTTTGTCAGGTTTTGGTATTGGATGAATGTTGGCTTCCTAAAGTGAGTTACTTCAATTTTCTGGAAGAAATTGTCCAGAATGAGTATAATTTCTTCTTTAAGTGTTTGGTAGAATTTCTCTTAAGCCCACTTCCTTAAGCCCCCACCCCCACCCAAGTTTGCACAGACCATTAAGTTCTTACTTTAAAGGAGACTTGTTGAGATTTAATGGCAATATTCCTGTAGGCATGAAAGGCAGCTCACTCTTTCATTCATCAACCTACAAGTAGTCGACTTGTAAGCATAAGCAAGGTACCTTCAGTACACTTGCTCCACATCTGCAAGGGTTATTCAGGTTCACCCTGTCCACAGAAAGAAACACCAAATGCCTACTCTGGTGGGATGCTGTGATAAGATGAGTCACATTTGGCCATCTGACAGCTAAAAACCAGCAACTTATGTCCAGAACAGGCATATAACTATGAAGTATAAGTGAAATGTCTTCTCATAGCAGAAAAAACAATAGCCATCCCAGAGGCATCAACATTTGTGGAACACGTTAACCTGCCTGACATCAATATGTAAATACTAGGCACTATCTGTTATGTCATCAAGTCCTTCAACCACTCCATGGCATTAGTGATGCTCTAAATAAGGTGCTTTGGGTTGTCAGTAACAGGAAAAGCCAGAGTGATTAGTTTCAACCAACAGGGAAATTTGTCATCTCTTGCAACAAGAAAAGGTACAGTGGGTCCAGAATGAATTCAGTGGCCCACCAATGTTATCAAGAACCCATTTTTTCCCCTTTGACCATCTTCAGCATGCTATTTTCATTTTCATATTTTCCAGAACTAACATAGTTAGGACAATATACGATGGAAGACAATGAGCTATTGCTTCCCAAGAACCACTGCCTTTTAGGGGAAAGAAATTCTTCACTGTGCTAGAATTTCATCGTGTACCAGAGGCAGTTCCTTGTAGAGGTGTCAGACCTCCATATTGTCTTACACTTTGGGGCTAGGGGTTGGAACTATCTCCCCATTGGCATAGCTGGGTGGAAAGGCATGAATGCTTGAATAAGTTGGAGTTTATGCTGGATGGAAGAAGGGGTAGAAAAGGATTTTTGGACAGATTACTAATAGCACATTATAGAGATCCCATTTAGCAGATGAATAATGAGATTCAGAGAAGTTACATAACTTATTCCAAATCATAAAACTGGTATTTCCTTTCTATCTTTTGGTATTTATACTCTTCTGTCTTTCAAAAGGAATTGTTAGGTTAGAACTGTACCTGCAATATAACAAGATGAAAAAAGAGATAAGTAGGGAGACAGCAATAAAGGAACCATAAAGATGGAATAACAGGGAAGGAAAAATAAATCAGAAAAATGAGAAAATAGAGGAGCCAGAATTTGCCTCTTGCTCTCCCGACTCTGAGAAACTGGCACAGCTGCCTCTCCACAGAGCAGTAGAGAAGCCAAGCCCCAGAGGCACAGGGGCAGGTGTTAATAAATTTTTATACACAGAATTTCATTCATTCATTCAAAACACATTTCCCGAATACAGTCTAAGAGCCACACACATGGAAGTTCAGACCCAAGCTCTGCTCTTAGAAGAAGGCAGCTGTGGGAGATGGACACACAACCAGATTCCCAGGGCAATTTATTTATTTATTTATTTATAATTGTAGTAACACATTTTAATAGGTTAAACTTGTCTAGTAAAAAAAGGTATTGATTAGCTGACATAAATCTGAGTATATGTTATTTATAAAAGACACAACTAAAAGTTACACAAATATTATATGTGGAAAATATATTTTATCACTTGTATTCAGAATAAAAGAAAGAATGTAATAGTAGCATATAAATGAACATCAATACAAGTCAATAAACTGGACAAAGTGATATATTTTTGCATGAGAATGCCAAGAGTCCTTATGAAAAGGGTTTTAGGATTATATGAAAAAATTTACATAAATAGTCATGGGGTGCTTTAGTAAATTTTCCTCCATATTTGACTGCTCGGGGAGGGCAAAACCTAAACAAATAGGAGATCTAAATAGCAGTTTATAAAACAGCTATATTTCTACTTTCTATGCTTTATTTTATTTCTTTATATTTATTTGTTTGTTTGTTTGTTTATTTGTTTATTTATTTATTTAACACATCTTTATTGGAGTATAATTGCTTTACAATGGTGTGTTAGATTCTGCTTTATAACAAAGTGAATCAGCTGTACATATACATATAACCCCATATCCCCTCCCTCTGGCGTCTCCCTCCCATCCTCCCAATCCCATCCCTCTAGGTGGACACAAAGCACCGAGCTGATCTCCCTGTGACCAAGGCAATTTGTTAGAGTCTGCAATGCACAGAAAACGACCAAAACTGAGAGCCAGTGTCTTCAAGGGCTCTAACGCCCTTCCTTTGTTTTACACTTGAAAAAACTGACCCCAAAAGTTTTGAAATTAATGGGAAACAAATGGGGACAGATCTTAAAATACTAGCTAACACTTTTTCATGCTTATCATTTACAGGCTCTGCTCCTTGAGCTTTGCATATACGTCAGATCATTCAGTCCTCACTTTAACCCCACAAGGAAGGTCTTCTTATGATCCCATTTCACAGAAGAGGTAGCTAAGGCACTGGGATAATAAGGGACTTCCCTGGATCACATTACTGGGTGGGTGATGGAGCTCGGGTCTGACCCAAACTTTCTAGGTCTATGGACTCTTAACAATTGGCAAAATGCTCACATTCACTGAGTTCTCACTCTGGGACTGGCACAGACATTCGTTCCCATTGTTCCTATAGTTGCTGGGCTGTGGTTGGACATTGACCTGATGGTGATTATTTTCCTTCATTTCACAGATGCATCCACCAAGGCTTGGGAAGCAAAGATCACTCTTGGAAGGTCATTCTGATGATCAGTGGTGGACCTGGGGTTACAGTGCTGTCCCTCTGACTCAAGTCTCTACTCTTGTCCTCAAGTCATCTTGACTGTCTCTCCCACTGCCCCACCCTTGGCTCTGCCTTGATAGTACATCAAACTATCTCCTCATGACTTTTTCAGTCTTGATCATGAGAGTCAAAGTCTTAAAACTATATCCAGATCAAGACTACTGATTGCAGCCATCTGCTAATTCTATTTGTGTTTTCTGAGATCATGTTACATTCACTTGCACAAATCTACCTTCTTCCCAAACTTTTTTTTAGAGGCACTCTGCAAAGCCAACTCGAGTCCTGTTTTGTGTTGAGTGGGGACTGCCAAGTATGCTCACTGTCTCTAGAATAACAAAGGCTTGTTCCATCTTGTTCCATTGAACTTGTCCAGAAGAGATCCAGCTGCTCTCCCTCCAAATTTGTAGTAGATTTGGTCATTGACCTAAGAATTGCTTGCCCTGAGTACCACAGCAGTTGAATCTCTTTCTACCAAAAACAAACGTATTGATTTTATTTTGTTTTGTTTTTGAGTTCATGAATCCTTTGGCTCAGTACTTACAAAAAGGACAGGTGACAAACCTCAATGGAAACTGTTCATGTTATGCATATTAAAAATATGTTTGCATTGTCCTAAAAGCAATGCGAGGACTGAGGCATTCAAACAAATTAACCAAGAGAGAAAAATAAACACACTTAGAAAAGGGAAATTCTGGGAGATAAGAAAGAAAAATGGAAATCCTATTTTTCCTAATAAACAAATTAAACGGGATATACTTTAAGTGGACCCATCACTGATAACTTTTACACACATACATGCACACAGGCACACACATGTACACTTCATTTAACACATGGTCCTCTTTATAGTTCCACATGAAGACACAGACCATGGGTTAAGGTGAGAATTCCACAGGATAAAAGTGAATTGGCAAACTCAAATATGATTAGGGGAGGTTGAATAGCAGCTGTTGAAAGAACTAAGTGTGTTTAGAGTGTGCAAAATGAAGGTCAAGTGAGGACATTATGATTACCTTTGAATATCTAATGGGCAGTCATGTAGAAAATGTAATAGACTCATTTTGCATTATTCTGAAAGTGCAGAGCGATGATGACTGATGGAAAGTACTGAGGCAAGTTTTGGCTCAATAGAAGGACAAAACACTGGAACAATTAGTGTTGTCAAAAAAAAGGGAATGCTTTTCTTCTGAGAATAGCAAAGTCCCTCTCCAAGAAGTGTTTCAAAAAGAGGCTTCTATGGCCATCTGTCAAGGATTTGGTAGAAAGAATTCAAGCGTTAGGTGAACAAGAGCAGTGGTTCTCTGTCCTGGCTATTAAACATTCTGACTCTGATTTAATTGGTCTGCAGTAGAGTCTGGACATAAAGGTATTTTAAAAGCTCCCCATCTGATTGGAATGTGCAACCAGAGAAGGAACCACAGGGCTAGAGGATGCAGTCATCCTATTGGTCATTCATTTGACAGATATTCATGGAGAAAATACTGTCTGCTCTGAGCTGGGGAGAGTAGAGCAGATGCTAGTGGTACCCACCCATATGGCCACACACTTAACACTTCCATGCATTAGAATGCCTCCTGAAGCAACTGCGTTTCTTCATCTGTAGACATTCTCTCCCCATGGGACGTCTCTTTGCCCATGATATGTCAGGACAGAAGGGCCAGAAATTTATTGCTCTTTGCAAGCATCCCTCAGCCCAACTCTGATGAGAATGCACTCACCCCACTGTGTTGTGTTCTGCACTGGCCCTCAGAGTTTCTCCAGTGGAATTTCGCTCCTATTGCACCCCTCCTGACCTCCCTTAGCTGATAAAACATTTTGTGATGCCCTCTTTCTCTTCCCTGATTGGCTTCCTGACCCCTGAGGCTCCTCCCTTTATTTTCCAGACAAACCACTTGCAGGTGAATACTTGTATCCGGGTTCATTCTGGGGGAATCCAAATTAAGCTGATAGAAAATAACTAGGCTCTTTCCATTTTGGGGAAGACCACACTATAAAAGGAAAGCCAACAAGTGAGCAAGTGTAACTAAGGGGGGCCATATCCCCCATACTCAGGTGAGATGGAAGGTTAAAGAGTTTACCGATCTGCCCCTTGGCACTCAGTTCACAGGCAGCCACATCAGAACCCAAATTTGGCGTGATCTGATGCCAAGGACCACAATTTAAAGCAGCATTCTATGTCCTCTCTAAATGATAGAGACTACCACTTTAAAATATTTATTAAGTAACATTTATTGTGCATATTTCATAGCTCTATATTTTTCTAGGTCTCTACTTTTTTTTCTATTTTTTGATTAATGTCATCATCCTTTCTCCCTTTTTCAGAAAGTCAATGAGGGATATGAGTTATTTAAACCATGTCATTATGTTATAAAGGGTTAAGTTTGTACAGATCTTACTGCCAGTCATCCTAACCTCAACTTCCAACACTAGCCGAAGGTTAGTTTTAGGTTTACTCATCACTCCTAAGATATTCTAAGCAGAACCAACCCCAAGGATAGTCTAGATGACCTTGATGCCAAAATTCTGTACAGAGCCCCACCAAGAGTTTCCATAGCAACAAAAGGTGATGAATGAGGACGATTTTCATCTGCTGGTCTCTGAGTTACAACTTTCTTTTAATAGGAAACTAGAGGAGAAATGTGATTACTAAGCAGAGGGGCATGTGCTATTATAGGATACTATGACCAGCTATTTTCTTCAAAAGTGGAAATTTACATTCTGGCTCATCTGTTCTCTTTAAGAGCCCTCAGATCTGCCCTGTTCCTCTCCAACACCCTGACTCGCTCATGATGTTGCCTTGCTTGGAACGCCCTTCATTTTCCTCTCTACCTTTTTTGGATTCTCTCCAGCTATCAGTCCCACACTTTCTTCTCTTTGCCTCCACAAAACCTCCTGCAATCCTCATGAACCAATATCAACTCTGAATAATATACCCATTCAATTTCACCTGCTATATAATGATTATATTATTACACATAAGTGGAATGGATAAGAACAAAGGTGTGGGCAAAAGGCAGATCTGTGATTCCAGCTCTGTTACTTTTTTTGTTTTTGTGGTACGTGGGACCTCTCACTGTTGTGGCCTCTCCCATTGCAGAACACAGGCTCTGGACGCCCAGGCTCAGCGGCCAGGGCTCATGGGCCCAGCCGCTCCATGGCATGTGGGATCCTCCCAGACCAGGACACGAACCCATGTCCCCTGCATTGGCAGGTGGACTCTTAACCACTGTGCCACCAGGGAAGCCCCAGCTCTGCTACTTATTCACTCAGAAACCTTGGGCTATTTGCTTCACCCCCAAAGTCTCAGTTTTTTGTTTGCAAAATCTGGATAATAATAGAACCTACCACCTAGATTTATGTAAGGGATTCAATGGAGTAATGGATATAATATGCTTAGCACAGTGCCTAGCAGGTAGTAGGTATTCAGGAAAAAATCAAGAGCACAGATGGGACTGTCAGACAAGCCTTGTTTTCACAACTTTCCTGTATGCGCCTTGGTATAAATAAGCTAGAGCACACTCAGCAAGTCTCCACACTCCTCTCAGGGTCCACGTCCTTATCTATTAAACACATTTGCCACCATCTACTTTACAGTTTTGGTCAAGTTTAAGTGAATGAATTACCACAGGAAAAACACTTGCCATTATGCTTTTAGTGAATGCCTGATAAATTTATTTTCTTTGTCTCACTTATCATCCCAACCACCCTTTAAGAAGCTGTCATTTTCTTAATAAGTGTCTGATGCTCACCAGATAATTAATGCATTATTATATGACTGAGGACACGTGTGCCTTTGGGACAAGCAAATGAAGTGTATGTCCAGGCTAAACTAATGGTAGCTGTTTTTTTTTTTTTTTTTGTATTGAAGTATAGTTGATTTATAATGTTGTGTTAATTTCTGCTGCACAGCAAAGTGATTCAGTTATACATATATACACATTTTTTTCATATTCTTTTCCATTATGGTTTAACACAGGGTATTAAATATAGTTCCCTGTGCTCTACAGTAGGATCTTGTTGTTTATCCATTCTCTATATAATAGTTTGTATCTGCTAACCCCAAACTCCCAATCCATCCCTCCCCCAACCACCTCCCTCTTGGCAACCACAAGTCTGTTCTCTATGTCTGTGAGTCTGTTTCATAGATAAGTTCATTTATGTCATATTTTAGATTCCATATATAAGTGATATCATATAATACTTCGCTTAGTATGATAATCTCTGGGTCCACCCATGTTGCTGCAAATGACATTATTTCATTATTTTTTATGGTTGAGTAGTATTCCATTGTATATATAGACAACATTTTATTTATCCATTCATCTGTCAATGGACATTTAGGTTGCTTCCATGTCTTGGTTATTGTAAATAGTGCTGCAATGAACACTGGGGTGCATATATCCTTTTTAATTATAGCTTTGTCCAGATATATGGCCAGGAGTGGGATTGCTGGATCATATGGCAACTCTATTTTTCATTTTTTGAGGAACCTCCACACTATTTTCCTTAGTGGCTGCACCAACTTGCACTCTCATAATGGTATTTGTTCTTGATTCCTGGGTCTGAGGTCTTTGCCTACCTTGGCAGAAGGATAAACAGGGATTATTTAGGATGAGGAGGCAAGGGTGCATTATCTAGCTTCACAGAGCTAGTTCTTTTGTTATCTTTCAGATACAGTCATCTCGAAACAGATATAAATATTTAAAAGACTTCATCCTGGCAATCTACTTAAGGACCTAAGGCCAGTGAGTTAAGATATTTAATTGAAATTCATATGACAACGACAACAGAGGAGAAAAAGTTTAAAGTGTTGAAACATAGACTTAATTAGTAGCCCATTAAGAGGTCCAATTAAGGAAGAACATCTTTGCAAGGCGATGTCTAAAATCACACAACCAGCAAGGGGCAGAGCAGATTGTAAATGTCGTTCATCACACGTCCAAGTCCTTCTGGCAAGGCTAGCATATCATATCCACCAAGTCCTGAAAGAAAGCTCACGAGGACAGTCAGAGAAGGAACCATCACCACGGCGGGTAGGCAGAGGGGGATGAGTCTGGAGGACACAGGAGGGTGACTGTGTTTCTGTCCCTCCTCTGTTGACAAACCTTCCGTGGCCTGACGTTGCTTTTAGGAGGCAGCCCAGATTCCTGACTCCAGCCACAAGTCTTCCCATGATGAACTCCAGACTAATTCGCCCCCTACAATGTACTGCCTTCCCACATACTCAGTGATCCAGGTAACTTGGCTTTCTTTCAGTGGCATGCTCTCTCTCCCATAGGCGCTGGACATGTACTCTTTCTACTTCCTAGAACCTTCTTTTCTCTGCCTCACTATGGGATCTTAGATAGAGCATCACATCCTAGACTAAAATGGCCCTCTACTTAGGACTCCCTGTGTGCTACCTGCCCTTAGGACGCTTCCCACATCCTGAGTCTGTTACTCACATGCACGTTTCCAGCACAAATCTTAATACCTGGGCATGGAGTAGGTATTAAATAGGCATATTCTTAAAATAACTGAATAGACTTGGATGTATCAAAAAAAAAAAAAAAGGAACAGAGAGGTCTTCAGAACAGGGGTGAGTGTGCTGAGCAACGAATACCCCAAATTCATAATCCAATATCTCTAGATTGTATGTTCTCATTATCCTTATTGATAGTCAATTTGTAAGTTACCAGTAGAGCCCCTAGCTTGTAGCTATAACTTTTATCGGGTGAGTAAATGAATGCATATAATTAATAAATGGAGGCTGAGATACTCACATTTTAGGCACATTTAAAACTGCATGTCACTGCATTTCAAATCTCAGTTTCTTTAACACACTGACAAATATAATAGACATCAAAAAATTTAAATATTTTGATATAACAGCAAACGTATACTTTCTAGCTTCCATTTCTGTTCTTTTGAAATCAGAAATACATGTCACAGGTCCTTATAGAAAAAAAATAGTTGTTTTGATTGGGAGTTAAATCCTTTACTTTCTTTTCTTTTCTTTTTTTTTTTTTTTTTTTTTTGCCACGCTGCATGGCTCATGGTATCTTAATTCCCTGACCAGGGATTGAACCCAGGCCATGAGAGTAAAAGTGCCGAGTCCTAACCACTGGACTGCCAGGGAATTCCTACAGTAGTATGTTTTTAAGTAGACAGAATTAAGGATTTTGTTCCCCACTCCACCGTTCCCAAATTGTTTTGGAGTAATACAGAGGTAGTGAGAGAGACAGAAGCTTAGGTTTTCAACTGCCAGGATAGAGGTAACTGAACAGCAGCAGGAGTCAAAAGTCAGGAGGCTCATCACCAGCAAGAATGGTCCAGGAGTTTGAGAAGCTGGTCTTGTGCTGCTCACAAGTGCCAAGTGGACTGTTCTGGCAGCAACAAAAGACACACAGGTAGCCTGGCTAAGATGTGAGCTGTCCCCTGCTTGTTGGCTCCGTAAAAGCTGCAGGACTTTATTTTATAACCAGGGCTGACAGAGGAGAGCCTGGAGGCTGGATGGCATTATTCCCCCCACCCACCCCCGTGCATTCTTCCTGTTCATTTCATGCATGCTCTCAGAACTCAGGATGGCCATTGAAAAGTGTTTAGTGTTTGTTTTTTTTCATTGTTTGAAGAACTTTTTTTTTTAGCCAAGGAGAAGTAATGCAGAAAATCATGCTATTTGCCCTGGTTACACATCTTAAAGAGTTCTGAATCCAGATAATGCAACTGTGAAACCGGCTTGTTTGTGATATTAACCTCCATTTTCACTGCCATGGGAATAAAGCTGATTTTTTTCTAGGCTCCTTTGCTCTGCGACAGGCACTGCTTTGGACCACATGGCAGCAAACTCCCATTTCCTTCCCTTCCTGTATCGAGTTCTTCTTTGTAATAACAAGCATCAAGATTTAATGTCTGAACAGAGAACATTCTCTCCTTACTCATTTTTCAAAATTAAATATCATATAAAGGACCCAAAATGATGTCATGACTGGAAGAATGTGGCGTGGAGTGGGAGTTATGGGTAGACTGGCTGGAGAAGGGTTGGATGGTCTGGCTGGAAGTAAAAAAGAATTTTTTTCTGTTTTTTTTTTTGTTTTTTGTTTTTTGTGGTACACGGGCCTCTCACTGCTATGGCCTCTCCCGTTGTGGAGCACAGGCTACGGATACGCAGGCTCAGCAGCCATGGCTCATGGGCCCAGCCGCTCTGCGGCATGTGGGATCTTCCCGGACTGGGGCACGAACCCGTGCCCCCTGCATCGGCAGGCGGACTCTCAACCACTGCGCCACCAGGGAAGCCCTTTTGTGGTATTTTTAAAAACTATTTATTTTTATTTTTGTCTGCATTTGGTCTTCGTTGCTGCATGAGGGCTTTCTCTCGTTGAGGCAAGCGGGGACTACTCTTCGTTGCGGTGCACGGGCTTCTCATTTCCGTGGCTTCTGGTTGTGAAGCACAGGCACTAGGCTTGCGGGCTTCAGTAGCTGCAGCACGTGGGCTTCCGTAGCTGTGACTCACGGGCTGTAGAGCACAGTCTCAGTAGTTGTGGCGCACAGGCTTAGTTGCTCCGTGGCACGTGGGATCTTCCTGGACCAGGGCTCGAACCCGTGTCCCCTGCATTGGCAGGCAGATTCTTAACCACTGCACCACCAGGGAAGTCCCAATAAAAAAGAATTTAATGGAACACTCACAGCTGAGATGGGTCCCAAGAAAACATGAACTGTATACAATGAACCTGGAGTACAAAATATTAAAAAGACATATTTGCCCTCAATTTTATAGGAATTCAATATGTTTAAGGGAAACTGTGGTAATATTCTTGAATTATATATATATATATGTATATATATATATGGAATTATAAGTAGAATTCCATATATATAATTCCACATATGTGTGTATGTTATGTATATATATATATGATATATATATAAGTATATATATATATATGATATGATGCCTACTGTTTTATAGGCACAGTTCAACCTACTGTTTTATAGGCACAGTTCAAGGACCTGAGGATATAGCAGGGAACACAAACAACACAAGTCTTTGCCTCGCGGAAATTTGACATTTCCATTGTAAAGTATTTTTTGAAATAGCTTTTGGAATATGTAAACCAAAACTAATGAGAATATTTAAAAGCATCACTGTAGCTTATAACACTTGAAAACATGAGACAGTTTACCTCGGAGACCCTGGGGTGGGGCAAGGCGTGAGCAGCATGGGGGGACCAGCACACAGCCAGGCATCTTCATTTGTTCAAACTTTCCTTCAACTCATATTTATGGATACAATGCAAATTCTCTAACTATGATTCCAATGTTAAAGTTCATTTTCACTTTCATAATTCTGAAACGAACATCAAAATCTGTTCCCTTGTCTCTTTCTATTTAGAGTAAATTTCTAAAAGGAGAACTCCTATGTGAAACGGCTGGGGTGTTCAGCTTCTTAGCATTGAAAGAATTCGAATTTGACTTAAAAATATTCTAATATTCCTGTGTTTTACCTCTCATTCAGGAAACATCAGGAGAGTAAGTGTGTGTGTGTGTATGTGTGTGCACGCATTTTAAAACAAACTTAGTGGCATGAATGATTTTGGCATGTGAGGCATCTGGACATTTAGCAACTAGGATACAAACTGAAGTGGCACCTTCTGGAAAGTACACCTGCCCAGGTGTCAAGAGAGCTGGCACCAGCTTCCTGGCTTCAAATACCTGGCTTCTCCTCTCTGCACCTTGTTAAAAGGGTATGGTGGCCTCTGCCCGACCTGCTTTAAATGGGCTGTTCTGAAGATAAAACAAAATATTGCTCGTGAAAGTCCTTTTAAAATAAAAATTGTGTACATCAACACACCAGCAATGTACATTTTTGTCAGCTGCCTATTTACAGTCATTATCAACATGTATCAAATTTCAATTCTTCCCATGAAACTCAAAGCTCAAACTCCCATGAAAGATACTTGAAGATACCAAATCCTGCCTCTAATGAATAACAATGATTAGGCGCAGAATTCTCAAAAAATAGACTTTAATCAGCCACAGAAAAGTCCTAATGAGAAACCAAAGGAAGTGAATAATTATAGACCAGAGTCTCCTTTGCCACTCTCTGGAAACCCTGCACGTGAGCACAGTGAAGACTTTCTCATGTGACAAGTACACCATCTCCAAGTATCAGCACTGAGAGCCCATCTTCCTTCCCTAGAGGAGGTGAAGGTCATCTAAAGAAGGATGCACCAACATAGGTAACTTCACAATGCAGACCGCCCCACTGCTTTGTCAAGGGCTGGACCTACTTCAGGAGATTCTTTCAACTTCTCTTTAACATCTTTCAGATGGGAATAATGCTTTGTTCAATGGCATGAAGGTGATCAGATGGCATTTTGAGGATTTTTTCAGCTCCTGGATCTGTGTACGTGTGTGTGCGTGCATGTACACACTCATGGATGTGTGTTGTAGTTCTGGAAATGGGGAGCTTTCTATGAAATACTTTATCCTACTTCTTTTATCGTGTTATAAAGATACTAGAATTTCTTGATTAAAAATAAAAATCATGGCCTTTGCCTAGGAGTAGCTCATAGTCTTATAGGAGAAAAAGTAAAACACGTGAATGGATAATTACCATAGAGGTTTATTTCTAGGATGAAAGGAAATCTGAACGATTGTAGTGGTGAAGTGCAAGAAAATCTATCCCAGTCTCACGCACAGTACACAGCATCAGTGGAGTCCTGCAGGGCTAAGAGTTAGGCAAGAAGTATTCTAGGGAGGAAGAGTTTTCTATGCAAAGGCTGATGGTAGTGGGCCTAGCATAACTCCTTCTAGAATTATGAGTCATTCTAGAGGGCTGATACAGAGCTCTGTGTGTGTGTAAGAGAGAGAGAGAGACAGTGAGAGAAGGAGAGAGAGAGATTGAGAGAGAGACTGGAGGGTTAGCAGCTGGAGAGGCTCAGATCATGTGGATTCTTCTATGCCATAGTAAGCAGATTAGATAGAAGTAATAGAATAATTCTTCTGTCAATAATCACATCAAATAGATTTTCTTTCAACCTCAGTGACTAATTCTTCAATTTGGTTTTGAGAGCAGAACACAGCTTCCCCTGGATCTCCAGGTGCTCTGAGGATGCCCGATTAGTGGAAGCTTCAATGTATGGCATTTGAGGGATAAAATGATACAAATGAATTTATTTGCAAAACAGAAACAGACTCACAGACTTCGAAAACAAATCTCTGGTTAGCAAAGGGGAAACATGGGGGTGGGGAGGGATGAATGAGGAGTTTGGGATTAACAGATACACACTACTATATACAGGATAAATAATCAACAAGGACCTACTGTAGAGCACAGGGAACTCTACTCAATACTCTGTAATCACCTATATGGGAAAAGAAATCTGAAAAAGAATGGATATATGTACGTAAAACTGAATCACTTTGCTGTACCCCTGAAACTAACACAACATTATAAATCAACTATACTTCAATATAACATAAAAATTTTAAAAAAAGATAAAATGGTGAATCATAGAGAAACACAAGTGCAAAAACAAAGTTTAAGGTCTATATGAAACAGCATGTATACTTGTCCCTAAAAATCACAGCCTCTTAACGTCTGTGAATTAGACGTCATACTAAAACTTGTCTCAATACTGCTCCATTAAGAATGGAGGGTCGGGCTTCCTTGGTGGGGCAGTGGTTGAGAATCTGCCTGCTAATGCAGGGGACATGGGTTCGAGCCCTGGTCTGGGAGGATCCCACATGCCACGGAGCAACTAGGCCCGTGAGCCACAACTACTGAGCCTGCGCGTCTGGAGCCTGTGCTCCGCAACAAGAGAGGCCGCGATAGTGAGAGGCCCACGCACCGCGATGAAGAGTGGCCCCCGCTTGCCACAACTAGAGAAAGCCCTCACACAGAAACAAAGACCCAACACAGCAAAAATAAATAATAATAAATTAAAAAAAAAAAAAGAATTGGTGGTCCTCCAGGGCAGTAGTGTTGGGTCATTCTAAGTGCCCTGAATGAAAAACCAAGGTCTTGACCGTTGTTCCATATGAATCATGACATGAAAATGTTTTAAGAACCAGTGGACCCTGGCCATGTGCTGGCCCTTTGCCCTCGCCTTTTGTTGCATAGGAGAGGATACCTATAGAGGAAAAGGAAAAGGAGTCCAGGGACATTCAATCTTTAGTCAGGGTCTGGGTTTCCTCTGACTCTGACCATAAACATCTGTGAGATGCTGCCACAGAGAAGGGGATGGTGGTCTCTGGCCTCTGCTCCACCAGCTTTTTGCCATAAGCTTCCTCCTCTGTAATGAATAACCGCTTTCCTCTTTGATCTAACATTTTTCAATTCTTTATTTTTCATTGAGGAAATCTGTGCTCACTGCTCTGAAGTTCTCCATGAAATCCAGCAAAATTGAATTGCCCCCAGATGTCAAACGCGGTAGAGAAAGAGTTGGCAAGGCACCGCCTTGGCTAACGTCCTGGTTTATAACCCAGTGCCCTTCTCCACATGCTGTTTACTTCAGCAAACGACATCAGTCTCCAGGCTCAGAGTCCTTGGCTGACCGTGATCCTGTAATTTCTTTCACCCAGAATGGCCACCAACTTCTCCACATGTGCAAGACTTGTCATCTGCTCAAGGGCACATAAAAATTCATCCTGATCTCTACTGTTCCTGACACTGTTTCTATACCTGGCGACCACATTTATATATAGGTCATCTCTCCTTACCAGAATGTAAGCATCTTAAAATTAGACACCGGTTTTAATTCCATCATTTTTTTTTTAAAGCATCCAAAACAGCAATGTTTTGTGTGTGTTCAACACGTGTGCTAACAATGAAAATTTCTCTAGAATTGGACTTGACTTATGTAATTTGGTTCTAAGCTATGACATCTACATAATTGGCAAATGGGCTCAGAGTTTACGTTGGATTACCATTCAAAGTCAAAAGACTTCACTGGGGTTTTCTCTACAGCAAGTCCTGTGTAGATCCAACCAGAATTGAAATTTTCCTTCCTTTCCTCTCCTTTCTCATTTATATGCTAATAAAATCTAACTAAAATTAATATGGAGAGCAAATTTGGAATAAAATAAAGAAAAGGAGATGTCCTAAAAGTGTAATATGCAGCTTTACTTGTTTATATATTTATTCAGACATTTAAAAAACACTGAGGAAACCTCAGTGCTGAGGCGAAGGCTGTTCTAGGCAGTGAATGGTGGAGATGGAAAGGGCCATCTAGATCTTGAGGAATCATGGTCTGGTGAAGAAGACAGGTGTGTACACAGAACACAACATAATGTGAGTCATTTGAAAGGAAAAATTGAGAAACAGGGTAACTCAGGGGAGGGACATCTTATCCAGCCTAGATCAGAAGGGATCACCTCTTTCAGAGGATGTTATGTCTAAGACCTAAAGAAGTTGGGAATGGGACATCCCCAAAGACAAAACAGCATATACAATGGCAAAAGAGCATCAAGCATGTTGTTTACAATTGCCAGAGCTTTCCTGATGAAGGGACACTGCTGGAAGGACGTGACAATTAATACAAGCAATGTGTATGGAAGAATTCCACTGCTCCCAGCCAGTCAGCTCTAGTGTTAACTTGACTTTGTATGTTTCACACACACACACACACACACACACACACACACTTTAGTCCTATGGTTAGCACTAGTGGTAGCACTTTTTCTTTTCCCTATTGTTAGTTCCTCTTCCCATTCTAGTCATCCTATGGCTGCAGCAATGGAAAAGTTTAAAACAGGAAAGCTTGGGGCTGTTTTTCAGGTTTGTCTGATTCAGTTCTGGGGCTATGTATGATGGAACAGCCATGGCCCCTATACTTGAGAGCCTCAGATGATTACAAGACAAGACTATACACTTAGAAAAAAAGGGGGAACTGTATTTAATTGAAAATGGGGCATCACAGTCTTTACATATGAAGACCTCATGTACTAGATTATTTGGATGACACAATTTCAATGCTCCACATCTAATGTTAGTTCATATAGACTTAGGGGTCATTATTGCCACAATAATACATTGTACAGGTGTTCAGAGAATTGCATGATGAATAAAGATCAAGACCATCAATAAGTCTTCATGAAGGAGGTTGTGCCCATCCTAGCTTTAGAGAATGAAATAGGAATATATGAAGTTTACACAGCAAAGAGCAACTTGCATTACGAGACACATACAAGAATCACAGTCTGTGTAAACACTCTAGATATAAAACAAAACAGAAAAATGAACCAAAAAATCCCATGGAGGTGTAGATCTCAATGTAAATGTTGGTGACTGAAGTTGTAGAGAAAGGAGTAGGAGTGGAAATAGCTAGATGGTAAGACACACTTAAAGTCTCCCCAAGGGGAAATAGTATTCACAGCTTCAGAAGGAAACAGACGTTACTTTGATAAAGAGAAGCTCTTCCTATGAAAACTTGAGTTATCCGTTCATTTTATTCTTCTCTCTCTGCAAGCCCATCCTTACTCAACCCGTGTAGATGTGTATAATAGAAACACAGAGAATATGAGACAATCAAGTTTACATCCTCCATGTAAGACTGAGGCCCAAAGAGGTATAGGACAACCAGAGTTCCTCCTCTTCCCTGTAGCTGAGCTTGGTGGGAAGCTGAGTTGTCAGTCACTGGTGCTCCTGTTGCTTTCTGGATACCACCCAGCCCTCAATTATAGCTGAACTGGGAAACTCCCTTCTCTTTAGCCAGTAATGTATTCTCAGATACGATGCAATTATAAGGCTACCGAAGACTTAAAAGCCTGGCCATTCATTACTTATACAGAGAACAATTATACACTCTTAGAAGTTTTTAGGGTCTCTTAGTTTCTTAACTCTGGTCCCTGTTTGTTTTCTATTAAAGACCTCACTGCTTCTCTGGGCAAAGAAGGAGAATGAATATAGAACTGTGCTAGTTATGTTAGCATACATTGTCCCTTTCAATTTATCTCAATTCTCCCAATAATCTGTAGCACAGATATTTTTATCCCAATTATACAAATGAGGAAACTGAAATTCTAGCATAAAAGCTCAGGTCACACAAGCAGGAAGAACTAGAATGGCAATTTGAAGCCTAGCGTATCTGATTATAAAGCTCAGTGATCTTTCTGCAAAATAACATTTCTTCTGGGAGGATAGAGTTTTGGGGTGGGGTCAGGTCTTGGGGTGTACTGAGGAATAGTGGCTGCTGAGATTAGGATGGAGTGCTGGTAAATGCAGCTATGTCTAAAAAGCTAGGAGGGTGGGATCGTTAGGACTATTGACTACAGCCAATTATTTGTATTTCTGTGTCTTTCATTTCAATTATCCACATGATTTCCGGGGCCCAGGACCATGCACAATTGAGTTTTATTAGATAGTGCATTTTATTGACTAGAAGTAGACAATATGGATTTTATGAGATGGAAATAGCATTGTACCAGATCCCTTGCTGGGGGTAATTTACTAATAGCATGCTTTCTGAAGAAGAGACTGCCATATAAAAGAACCCCCTGCAATGTTGCTTCCAAGCTAATTTTTATTAATAGACCCCAGAGTTTCTGCCTGGAACCCAAGTTCATTAATGTAAATGCCAAACAAAGCTTACAGATCTATTTTTTTTTTTGTTCTTTTCCATGGGCTAATTAGTCTGGGAAGAATTTCTCAATTAGCTCACCCCTCTTTCCCTTTAATGGAGACAGTCACACATTGTCCTTGTAATTTTTTTTTCCTTTTACTCCAGGAAGAGAATTAGAGTGAGATTAGGTAACTAATGGCCCTATGGATGGAACCAAAAAAAAAAACTCACTGGTGCACTGAGCTGAGACTTTCACGACACCTCAACTTTGGCCTTTACAAATGTGGGAAATGAGAATTAGGCTTCACATACATTAAAAAATGTGTTCGGGTGACACGGAGGAAGAATTAGCACATTATGCTGGTAATGTTGCAGGAAAGAACAGCAATTAAGGACCCGCAAAAAAAGAGGTGGCTGCTTTAGCCACTTCAACTCCCATCAGGGCATAGCTGCTTTATAGCAGCAATAGGCATTCTTCCCTGTAACACAGGCAAGAGCTTTTATTTTTCTATTCATCCATTCAAAAATTGACTGCAGGTTTGCCCTCTACTGTGCTAGGGTATGGTCACATAGACATGACCAAGGTATGCTTCAAGCTCTAAAGGATCCCAAGTCTGCGAGATGGGACAGGTCAGTGACAATGTGGGGGAAAGAATGCATTGCCCGTGTTTCACTGAAAGTCAGTGCTGGGTACAGGACAGACCCAAAGAGTGCAGTGCTTGATGCATGGGCTATGGGCTTCCCAGAAGAGGAGACACTTGAGCTTTTCTAGTACCCCAGCAAGATAAGCACAGGAAGAGCATTTCCTGTAGAAAAAGCATCATGGCATCCTGACCACTTCACCCCCATCTGTGTAACCAGGCCTTCCAGACAGAAATAGAATGAGAGACGATTATTGTAGGAGAGCCTCCTTCAGATGGTATGGGAGCTCAGATTCCCTCGGGGCAGCAAGGAGCATTGCAGAAGCTGTTGATGTAAGAAGATTTGAAGAAGGCATAGGGGCAAAACGGGCTTGGAAAGAAGAGGAACAGTCACTTGAAGCAGAAGCAGCTATTGTGTGCAATGAAAAAAATCTGCGTGTGAGTCTTACCTTGCTACTGGGATGAGGTAGCAAAGTCAGTCATCTGAATTTTAACTAACTCTTCTGAAAAATAAGAATTATGATACATGGTACACTTTTTCTCAGGGATATATTGTAGATCAAATATATAAAAGGCTTTGTCAGCCGGACAGGTTTCTACAATGGAAGCAATGCACTATTATTATTGTTCTTATTATTGCTGTTCTGAGTACTGCTATTAAGAAACTAGAGAGAGAAACCTGAGCAGACAGGGATGTCAAATGTGGGTGATTCAGTAAGTTACAGAGAGGAATTGATTTGTCCTGGTGATAAATGAACATTTACCACTGAAGAGTATTTAACATGCAAAAGCACTCTACTGTTCATTGATGCATCTAACTCTTCACCAACCCAGTGAAACTGATGGGACAGTAATTATATCTCCAATTCAGGGTTGAGAAATTGTAACATTTCTCAGTTTTTTTTTTTTTTTGTGGTACGCGGGCCTCTCACTGTTGTGGCCTCTCCCGTTGCGGAGCACAGGCTCCGGATGCGCAGGCTCAGCAGCCATGGCTCACGGGCCCAGCCGCTCCGCGGCATATGGGATCCTCCCAGACCGGGGCACGAACCCGTATCCCCTGCATCGGCAGGCGGACTCTCAACCACTGCGCCACCAGGGAGGCCCCCCATTTCTCAGTTTTATAGGTGAGAAATTGAGATAATAATTGAGTGACTAACACAGTGAGTTCTCATTAAAAATTAGTTATTGGTAGCATTGTCATAAGAGCATTATTTTTATTATATTATCACAAGTATTCAATGTTTATACAACTTGAATATTTGGATAGTGTGTGGCTGTTAGCATAACTGACACCATCCTAGGCCCATACCGTTCCTTCTGTCCTTCCACTGCACTGACCCTACCCAGGACTGTACTGTGCAGTAAATCACTTCTCTGTTGTCAAGGGCTTTGTCATTAATATACATTGTTTAATAATCCTTAGGACCAGGGTGGTCTCCATGCCCAGTTATTCCCCACACAATGATGAAGACCTTTGCTGGTATACTCCCAGTATGCACGAAACTAGTTACTCATTCATAAATCTTGACTTAGGAATGCAAGTTCTATTTCTAAGCATCTACCCCCATACCCTAGGTTAACTATAAAATTGTCCCAACGGCCCCTCAGGGTGCGGAGTACAGCTTCTGGATCATTATCTACTGGATCCCGATCTCACTCTGTGAGTAAGTTACCCTATAATAAAAGGATCCATTGACCGTATGGAGCTGCCTGCCTCGTTGTTTGATCTCAAGACACCTTCTCAGTTCGGTGGGCACTTTTCGTTCCCTCAGTCCTCCAACAGACAGACCCAGGAGCAAAACTCACAAACCAAGTTTCTCATCTGTAAAATGGGGTTAATAAGGTTGATTCTATTTACCTCACAGAATTATTCTCATGGTAAAGTCACATGACCCATTTGGAAGTATATTATGTAATATGGCCAGATAAACACACGTCATAGTAAGACCGTATTCCATAGGGAACATTTGCCTATCCATGCAAGAAAATCTTAGCTCTAATAGTTGAGCATTGTTCACTGCACTCAAATATCTAACTACAATAACATCAGCCTTTAACTCTGCACTTCATGAAGACAGAAGAAGGGGCTGGAGAGAAAGACCATGCTCATTCGCTGTCCTGAGCTTTGCCTGCAATGTCATGGGTTCTTACAGTCAGCAAGCTGTGCAGGAGAAGCATGGGCTCTGCTCAGATCTCCAGCCCTTCCCACTAAGGACCCAGGTGACTGTCATCTATCAGCAGTCCAGTCCAAGCATGGGCACACTTGAAGTCCGGCCTGTGACCTATTCTCAGTTAGGATAGCTGCCTCTTTCTTCAGGGCCTGACTGTTGGTCACTGATGGTTCTGGAGTCCTTGGCTGATCCTGGGAAGGCTGCTGCTGCTCTGTGTCTCTCTGGCTTTACTTTCCTGTTTTTTTGTGTTCTCTGAGCCCCCAGCTCTGTGGCAGCATCTCCACTGAGTATAATCTGTGGGAGAGGTTTACAGACATCTTTTCTGCTCAGGTGTAATCTGAAAATGGGCTTCTTTTAGACCTAATGGTACTGCCTGTAGCACATCGAAATATTGTCTTTTAACCCACCAAGGTACAGCAGGACATCCCCATGTAATCCTTGTCCTCAATAGAATGTGAACACATTCAATAAACTAAATAGATAGTAATACACTGCTGCCCGTGCCTCTTTGATGGTCTTACCCAGAGAGGACCAGGCCCTTGGTTTTCATCCATTCTTTACACAAAACCGTGACATACGTGAGGAGAAATGCCAAGATAGGAAGCTAAATAAAACACTGTCTTTGTCCTTGTTACTCTGAAAAGGGGGCTTCCTAAGAGAAGGAGTCTATTTCTTTCTAAAAATTGTGTAGTGGGAAGGAAAAATATGTAAACAAAGGATGCTTATGACATACCTGTGGGTTTTTTTTTTATTTTTTGCCTAAAAAAAACTTTCATTTAGCTCCTGCATAGAAACCAGCCACTTTCCTCAGTGGAGAAATAAAAATCAATGTCTTACAGATGCACTACCCTAACACATTTGAATTAAACCTGCATGGAGCCACTGAAGCTAAATGAATCCCAAGATCAATTTCCAATCTATTACTTCCCAATCACTTACCCATCAGGAAATCATTGGATTTGCTGGAGCCATGACACAGTTCAATTCCTGATTACAGAGTCAGATGAACCTGAGGTTGAATCCCAGCTCCAGTAGTTACTAACCTGATCAACTTATTTAACCTGTCTTCATCTCCATTTCCTCAGCTGCAGTGGAGTTAGTAATACTTATGACATAAGATTGTTGAGAGGACTTCACAATCTTGTGTGCTAAGCTCTTCATGGCATTTCTGTACAGGATGAATGATAAAGTCCCTCTCACATTGAGTGTGAATTTAATGAGGTCATGGTATCATATACATCATCACAGTATGTCTGTGAGTTAGGAAAGAAGATTTTCTTTATTAACCCAATTCACAGATCAGAGAAGTAGGGCCCCATCCATTTGAAAAAACACATTTAAGATCACACAATTATTCCATCAGAATCAGGACCATAAGCCAAGTCAACTAATGTCCTTGGGCCAATGCTCCTTTCACTGAAACACAACCATGACTATTAATAGAAAACAAGTTAATTATGGTGTACTACTTTTTAGATTTTTCTAAAGAAATAAAACTTCAAAAACATCTGCTGCTACTAACTTTTATGGGAATACTATTCTTGGATTTTTTATACTTCTGGGGGGGTTGCTACTATTATCACAATATCACCTCTCTTCTTTCCCATTTACAAAAGAGAGGGAGCCATCCAAAGAGTTTTAATTGATGCACTTATTCATTCAGTGTTTGAATATCTACTCTGACTATCCCATAGCATCACTAGGCACTCCAGGAAAAGTGTCTCTATTTTGAGGTTAGAAACCTAATTGGTGAGATAAGGCATACATTCAACATATGTAAAAACAAAATCATACAAAAAATTGAAGGATTAAATATCAAAAAGAATCTGGGACTCACAATTAGTGTTGGAGGAGCTTGAAGGATACTGGAGGGGAGGTTGGCATAGGTGGGTTGACCAGATGTCCCGGCTGGCCCAGGTGGGTCTCAGTTTATGCATCTTTTTCAGGCACAAAAATTAAATGTATTTCTTTCACTCTCAAAAGTTATATGGTCATTCCATGAATAAGCTGAAGGGTAGTCCCCTCATGTGAAAGAGTCAGGGGACAGCTGAATGAAGACTAAAGAGCAGAGTGGTGGGAGATGAGGCTAAGAGTCAGGTGAGCCCAAAGACTTGGCAATGCAGTGCTAGAGCTTGGGAAGGACCCTGGCTGCCCAAGGACAAAAGGGCCTTTGCTTCCTTCTTGTTCTCTCTCTTGTTCACTCACATCAGAGTCAGCACTTTAAAGCCAGCCAAATGCGACACTGAAAACAAAGGCAATTTATTTTGGAGCTTAGAGAAGAAATGAAGAATGATCAGATACAGACCCTGGCAATATATCTGTAATTTACAATTTTAAGTAGTGAATCCTTATTACAGAAAAAGAAAAATCAGAAATAGTTTTTCCAAATCTAATTATGACAATAGTTTGTAGCCTTGGATTTGGCAAGATGTCAATCCATATGTGATAAAAATGAGGTCCCAGACTGGGATTTAATGCCAAAGACCTTTCTTCACCTCCGTGCATGTAATTTACTTTGATTCTGTAGCACCCTCATGATGAGAGGCAGTATGCGTCTACTCGTTTGCAACAGTGACAGAAAGCTGTTAGAGTATAAGGTGAGTCAGCTGGAGGCATCCTTCCCTCCGAAACCAGATAGGAAAATAACAAACCAAGAGAAAGAGGTTTTAAAGCAATCATTCTGGAGCTTCAATTAAGGCTTTCTTATTCTATTTAACATGATTTTCAGGCCTTTCATCTTAAACCACAATTTTATTATGCTCAATATAATACCTTGTGCTGGAGCAGGATGTGTCTATTATGTTTGCCAAATGTGTACAATATGCAATATTTAAGGCCAACTTCAAGCAAAGAACAAGCAAACACTCACATGAATACACTTTGGGAAATGTTGAGAAGTCCTACTCTCCCCCGGTCTTCCCTTTCCTTTGCCTTCTTGTAGATATTTAAAAATTATCTCCCATTAAACATTGTTGAAGTAGGTATCATTATCCCACCTTAAAGAAGGAGGAAAGGATACCTAGAGCTGAGGAGTCCTGTGTTTGTGGTCATACAGTTCTCTGTCTGACCTGCCAGTAGGGCAAAAGATCTGCCAGACCCCCAAACCCCAAAGAGTTCTCCTCACTCTTGACTTTAGAGATTCTTTAGAGATTAACCCTTAAAAGAACTGAATTCATCAATGGGACCATCCCTGGAGAATACTGACACCTTCATCTACTCCTTAATGAGAGAGAATTTTTTCTTAGCTTTTCTTATCAAACTTAAGGATTTCAATAGATGTAAAGGTGGAGAGCCTGGGAGGAAAATGTACCTCCCAGGAAGTGAAATTGGCCTAGAAGGACCACCAACGTTGGCTTCAGAGGGGTCCTCCGTTCCATGTGTTCTGCCCCTTGTTAGCCGGGCCACATATGACAAGATTATTTTTGTTTCTTCTTTTCACATCTCTGTGTTTTGGTTTTCTCATCTGTGGAATGGGTTTCAAGAATGAACGTGGCATGAAATTAGCACGCAGTCTCTGTCACTTCTCTCTCTTCCTTCTACCTCACTGTTACCATGCACTTTTGCTCCTAGAAGTTGCCAAGTTTTGAATTTGTTAATTCCAAAACTGAGTGAAGCTTAGACTGGTAGAAGGGCTGTAGAGAAAGGAAAAATGTGAGATGAAGGAGAAATTGCTCTCTTGGGCTGGGATTTATCTTAGATGGCCTGTCATGCTTGCAGATACCATGGAGAGGAACACTTTACACTTGGTCTGATAAATAGAAAAAATTTCACCAGAATCATTCAATAGGCAAACCCTTTACAAATAAGCAAGGGCTGTGATGACTTTAAATATATCTGTGCTTGACAGCCTGCCTAATGTTTCACAATTTAATTAGTAATATTTCCCTGGACTTAAGGTTATCAATCATGCTACAGTTAGTTCACTTCTGGCTGTCTAAATTTAGCTGGATGGAGTTCTGGCATGGTTCCCTTTGCAGGGATGAAGGAGGATTTTCAAGGAGAAAATGGCGGCAGGAAGAAATGAGCCTACTGTAGATAATAAGCCATGAATCAACCCCACCAACTAATCCCACCTTTAATAAATCCACAACTATTAGCATCTCCTCTCCTTCCATTATGAATTAGCTGATACGGAACCTCCAGTGGAAGACTTACAAAAGAGCCAAGGAGGAAAAATGAACATACAAAAGCCAATTAATCTAATTAATGGTGGTAACAGTGCCATGCATCTGTCTTGTACAGTTCACAGCAGGCACTTCTACAGAAGTGATTTTGTTTAGCCTCATTTAATTAGCGCTAAGTGCTAAATTGTTTGGTACACACTACAAAACTCAACTGATGTTCACAGAAGGGAAAGATCAGCGTGGGCTGCTGTGGCAGGGAAAGCTTCAGGTCTTGCTGGGGTTTTAAGAGTTGGCTACACTGGATAATTCAGGGCGAGTTGGGGGATGCAGGCGGTGAGTTACTTAAGCTCAGGTCCCATGGTCCATCTCACAATTCAAAATACATCACGTTGTTTCCAACTGTAGACTCTTTTAAAGCCCAATTCAGTGTTTGACCACAAAGGCATGTGCTTTGAGTTTTGCATCTCTCCTCAATGATAGTAAAAGTCCTGGAAAGTCAGGCATGAGCAGCAGTTGTGTTGACTGTGCAGACTTCAATGAATCAAAATACAGAGAAAGGAGAAAGCCTCTGAACTATTTCAGGGATGAAAATAAGTGTGAAATGTGGGGAAGGAAAATGTAAAAACATGTGCTACAAGACCAGCTGGGAAGGGAGAGCTGTGCTCTTCTGTCAATGCCTTGATGGAATGTACTTTAAATGGTCAGTCTGTGCCTAAAGCAGGCTGCTTTAGGACAATCACAGGAGGGTTATGAAAGGTGTTAGCTCTTTTAATTTAAAGCAAAGGTCATCGATGTGTGTGTAAGCTTCTGGGAAGGGGGGGTGGGCATTAATACCCAAGCTTCCATCCTTTCAAGATAAAGAAAATCTGCTAGGAAGATGGAGGGGCCCAAGAATAGGAACACATTGGATTGCCGGAATAACCCAAATCTGTTACAGCATTATGAATCATTCTCATACATTTCTTACTCCAGAATCTACCCACTAATAATACACTGAAGGCACAGTGAGTAAATTCAACACATAGCTGTTCCACACACACCTATCTTAAAAACAAGAGCATCTTTGGAAACAAGACTAAGCATACAGCTGATTGCTTACCCAGGGACCTCTCTGAGGTTGTTAACAAGATAACTGGCACATTTGTCTCCATTCAGTTGGTGTTGACTTTTCTCTCATGTCAAACCAGAATTCTGACTCTTTCAAACACACAAGATTCTTTGGCTTTCACTAATGTAATCTCTTCTGACTGTACTGCAGTGTTTGAACCTTGTCTGGAGGTCTCCAGGATTGTAATGCAGTCTGGGCTCTGCCCGTGACATGATCTGGATATTGGTTTGGGGCAGGTTGAGTCATTCTTCTGCATGTTAGTTTCCTCACCTATAAATTAGTTGGTTAGATCAGATAATTCCTAAACTCATATAACTTTACTTTCCCCTAAGACTAATTTATTTTTCTCTAAGTCTCTCACATTCTATCTATCTTTTAAGGTACAGCTTATGTCTCAAGTCCTTCAAGGCAACTTGTCTAAACCTGGCTTTTTTCCACTCCATCACCTGCAGCATCAGTTCCTTATGCTCCAGAGAAACCAGCTCTCCACAGCTCACCTGTGCTCCTCTCCATTTGATGTTTCCTCTGTTTCTCCCTTAAATATTCTTTCTTCCTCTTTGCTTCTCTGTTCCTTGTAACTCTGCTTAGGTTCTGGGAAGTAAGCTGAAGCCTGGTTGAGGGGCATCTTCTCTGTGCTCCCAGAGCACCCTCCAGTCACCATTATTTTTAGACCTCACTTCTTGCCCTATACCATAATGCTGTATCTGTCACTTTCACCAGACTCTGACATCCACTAAGGCTGGTACTCTATCCTCAGAGCAGTGTTTCTCAAACCGGACTGCATAGCAGAGTGATCTGGGGAGTCTTTCTACACCCCAATACCCAGGTCACGCCACAGAATGATTAAATCATAAACTATGAGGTGGACCCTGGCTACGAGTAGTTTTTAAGACCTCTGGTGTTCCAAGTTTGAGAACTTCTGCCTTAAAATGCCCAACTTAAAGTATCCAGTAATTTTTTATTAATGAATGACCCCATTTACTATATATGTGATCCTGGACAAATTACATGACCTCTCTAAACTTCAATTTCCTTCTCTAACACTGAAATGTAAATTTAGAATGTGGATTATTAAGAAGATTAAGAGAGATATGCATGTAAAAACTCAGTCCAGATTGGGCACCTAACAAATGTTGATTTCCTCATCTCATTATCGCCCCTAAGTGTTCAATACCAGTTTTCCAAAATTCAGGAAGCAGGTAGCTTGGATTAAGAAGCATGAGCTACTATTGGAGAGCTATTTTTCTTTGACCTTCCACTACCTTTATTACCCTCCAAAACACTATTTCCATGTCTCTATAAAGCACAGAATTCTCACAAGCAGATTGGGTCATGATGGTTTAAGAAGTGAACTGGCTTACTGTCATGTCACTTCCTTACTGGAAAATAAGTCTCATTATTTTTGCATCCTTCTACTATCCCTTCAATCAGCCCAGTGACAGAAGTGTCCCCTAGAAGGGACAGGTCTGAAAATGACTTGTCAACTCTTCTAAGTTGAATGCAAGACATGTAGCTTACACAAATGACAATGTGAGGCAGGTATTGTGGCTTTTAAGGCTCTTCAACTACCAAAACATCGAAGGATGTACCTTTAGATTTTAAATGTTTGTTCAAGTGTGTGTGTGTGTGTGTGTGTGTGTGTACATATACATTACATATACACACATTTTACACACACACACACATCCATTATATATATATATATATATATATACACACATATACATACATATGGGTGTATGTATATATATACATAGAAGGAGAGAGAGACTTTTAATTATTTATTGCATAGTCATGCTTTTCATTCTTTCATTTTATCTCAGAATTGAAAAAGGATGATTTAAAGGTAAAATAGTGTGGTTTTTTTTGTTTTTTTGTTTTTTTTAAAGAAGACATACATCAGTGGTTTTCAAACTTGACCATGGATAATGCCTTGGAGAGTTTGTTAAAATTCAGGTTGCTGAGTCCTACTCCCAGAGTTTATGATTTAGTTGCCCTGGGGTGAAGCCTCGGAATTTGCACTTGAGAACCACTGTTCACTGATTTAGTCAGTTTTGTGCTTGAATGCAGAATAGGATAGTGGATCAGTGAGGGTTTCTGATGGAATAGGTGTGTTACAGACGGAACTTCACTTCTGTAGAACAAGTCTTTTTTGATATGAAAGTACTATTTGATTAGAAAATGCACTGTGTTAAGTACTCATTATTATATATTTCATTGCAGACTCTTTGAATATTCCTTTCCTTCAATCTCCAACCTAGCTCCTTACCCCAAACCAGCGTGGATCATTTAGAATTCAATGCATTTGATTATAAATTGGATACTTATTTTGACGAGAATTTGCCGAGCACATGGTATATGCCATGCACTGGGAATACATATAGTCAAGTATCTGCTTCTATGGAGTTTATATTCTGGTAAGTGAGACAAATAAAAGATAATTTAATTAAATAAAATATATTATATGTTAAAGAGTGATAAAAAAACTATCAAGTGGGCAAGTGGAATGAGAAAGTTGTGAGAAGGGGTGAAGTTGTAGATAAAATGGCCAGAGTAGATCTCAGATTTCTGCCCTAGGAAGACAGAAATTGTTGATTGGGTTTCCATCCTCTAAAAGCCAAGCCCGAAAATGAAATGAAAATGAGGAAAACTTAAGCTGAAGTAACATTTTGTGAATTATATTGACACTGTTAGTTTGTAGCCCTCTTTGGGGAAGAAGGTAGGAGGGAAAGTAATTCAAGCACAATAAAATGGAAACGTTGGCATAACATGCCAAAGACCTGCACTGAAGATTGTAACCACGTTCCACTTTCTTAAAAGTCCTGGCTTGCCTTACTTCATCCTAGATTCCAGTTCAACTGCAGTAGCTGGATTGGACTCAAGGACCAAGCTGGACTGTGAAACGCATGCAGCACTGAGACATATGACTAAGCAAGACGGCAGAGCAAGAATGGCACAGAGGACATTGATCGGGAAGGATATCTATTCCTTGAAGTTGGTTTTAACATGAACTCTGATATTTAAAATTTATTAACAGACAAATACAAAATTCTTAACAGAAACATCCCGAGAGGTCTAGGAATCCTGGGCTACCCATTTAAATTCAGGTGAAAAAAGATTCAGGAAGAGCACAGCCACCAGGAGATAACTCAAAGTGTAGGTGATGCTCCCATCACAGAGAATGACCCAGCCCTGAATGGCCAAGGTGGAGTGAAACAACAGTGCTCATCTCAGGGGACTGAATACATGGATGCAATTAAACAAACTATGATGTGTAGCTACCAGAACAGTTCCTGGAACCCCTTCCCTTCTCTCTGATTCCTCTGTGTCAATAATTGGGCAGAAGAGCTTCACCCACTGTCCTTCGTCACACCCCAAGGAAGGTAACAGGTCATCTGCTCATGTTGCGGGAACCAAGGTAGCAGGACTCAAACCCTTCCAGGCACTCTGTCCCCTGACCCATGTTTTCTAGTTTGAACACCTGGTGCCCACTTTACCCCTGTATTAAACGTGAGGGAGGAACCACAATATGAGCTATGACCTGATCTGGACTTTTCCTTTACTGTCACACTTTCCTTCTTTGTTTACACCCAAAAAACTGGACCCTGAGTCATTTAATGTTTTTTCTTCATTCTTCGTGTTTTTGTTAACAGAGGGCAGATATATATAGAGAAGGAAATTAACATTTATTGAGTATCTACTGTGTGCCAAACATTGTCCTTTACAAACTAGCACAGTTTAATTGTTTAAGACTCACATAAAGAAGGTAACAGTTTCTTGCTTTTACAGAGGAGGAATCTGACTGCTAGAGAAGGTACATAAAATGTCCAAGGTGACACAGTAGGTAAATAACAGCAGTGTTATGCAAAGCCCAGGCTTGTCAGATTTCAGAGCCCTTGATCATTTCCTACCTTAAGGATTGCCTATGGCTTTGCTGGAATCTCACTCTATTTTGTTTGCAAAATGTATTACCCTTTTCCATTTTATCCAAAAGCTGAGGGCCCGGTTAGCTTTTAGTTAGTTAGAATATCAATAATCTTTCTGCCAAATATATTTACTCCTGACCCTCTCTGGCTTTAGGTCCCAGATTCTTAAGTGTGGTAATTTTTGAAAATTATTTAACTCTTAATACATCCATGGTTTAATAGATCCATATATGTTCATGAACCTAGTAAAATCTGAAACAAAGTATTAGCAAACTTAATTACCTGGGAGTGTCTAATATGTTATGATTGAGTGTACAGCCATCACTTTTCATTTTTTGTATATCTGTCATACTTCAATAAAACATTAAAATATATTAAATACTCTAACAATATATAAAAAGGATTACAGAATCCCTGATTTTATATATCATGACATGATAATACCATGATAACCACATACTATTGATATTATCCTAATATCATGCTATTCCATTTTATATATATTGTGTTGGCCAAAAAGTGTCTTTGGTTTTTAAATAAAAATAAAAACACATTCTTCATTTTCAGCAAGAACTTTATTGAACGTATTCACCCTTTTGTTCCACTACCTTCTGCCATTTTTTCAGGCAACTTCATTTATTTTCCCAAAACTTTTTATCTTTTTGAGCAAAGAACTGTTCTGGGTGCCTTTTACAGTCTTCCAGGGAATTGAAATTTTTTAATTAATAGAATTTTATAAAGACCGAAATAAATGGAAATCCAAAGGTGCAATGTCTGGTGAATATGGCAGATGAATCAGAACTTCCCAGGCAAGCTGTAACAGTTTTTGCCTGGTCATCAAAGAAACATGTGGTCTGGCGTTATCCTGCTGGAAGATTATGCGTTTTCTGTTGACTAATTTTTCACACTTTTCGTCTAGTGCTGTTTTCAGTTGGTCTAATTTGGAGCAGTACTTGTTGGAATTAATGGTTTGGTTTTCCAGAAGGAGCTCATAATAGAGGACTCCCTTCGAATCCCACCATATACACAGCATCACTTTCTTTGGATGAAGATCGGCCTTTGGTGTGGTTGGTGGTGGTTCATTTTGCTTGCCCCATGATCTCTTCCGTTTCACATTATTGTACAGTATCCACTTTTCATCACCCATCACAATTTGTTTTAAAAACGGAACATTTTCATTACATTTAAGTAGATAATCACATGCAGAAATGTGGGTCAAGATGGTTTTTTCACTTAACTTATGTGGAACCCAAACGTCAAAGCGATTCACGTAACCCAGTTAGTGCAAATGATTTTCGACGTTGCTTTTTTTCTTCCACCTTCAGTATTAAAATGGCCACACAAAAATTCACCAATTGTGATGTCTTTTTTAAATGCACGCTGATATGACAGCTGTCATATACAATCTAGCAAAATTGTTTCAAATAAAGTTAGACAACTAAGTGCTACTAGAGCCATCTTACAGAAAAAAATGAACGAACCTTTTGGCCAACCCAATACAAATATATATCATATGTAATATATATATTTCTCATGAAAATTCTGGGTCCATTTTAGAATGAAAGATTGGCTTAACATTTGAAAATTAATCAGTGTGATTAATTATATTAACATCATAAAATAATATAATCTTAGATTCAGGAAGATCATTTGACAATTACATATTTCTAGCTATGTATTTATAGAGAAAATATTGCATACACTAAAGGAAATTATTTATCTAATAAAATGAATCTACAAACATATCTAAACAGAAATCATATTATTGACAAAATTTTGAAAGATATTATTTTGACATCAGAAATAAACATGGTTGTCTACTATTCTCACTTCTACTGAACATTTTATTAAAGGACTATCCAATGCAGTGAAGGCAAAAATAATGATGTAAACATTAGGATCAGAAAGAAAAATATATAATTGCCATTAATCATGGATGTTATAATTATATACACAGAAAATATGAAAAAAAACCCATAGATAAATTATTAGGATTAATCAGGTTAGCAAGGCTGGTGGATTCAAGGTCAACTTACTAAAATACATTTACTTCTGTAACTGGCAACAAACAATTAGGAGATTATATTTGAAAATTAGATACAATTCATATTAGCTTCAAAAATATAAAATATATAGAATAAATCTAACCAAAGAAGTACAGTCTTCTATGCAGAAAATTCTAAAATATTATTGAGAGGAATATACAGTTAGATTTAAATAAAGGGGGGAGGGAGAGAGAGAAAGAACACCAGGTTCACTGACTCATGACTTAATATTATAAAGATGTCAGTTATTCCCCAAATTATCTACTGATTCATTGGAATCCTGATCAATATCCCAATGCATTTTATTTTGGAACTTGACAAGCTTATTCTAAAGTGTATATGGAAACTTAAAAGACAAGAAGAGCTAATGATGCTCTTGAATAAGGTGGGAGGGCTTGTTCTCTCATCTATCAATAATTATTATAACTACAGTAATTAGGATCATGTGATATTGGTTCAAGGTTAGAAAAATAACAAACAATAGAATCAGAAACCTAGAAATACACTCATATATACAGACACTTGATTTATAGCACGGGGACAATGTAGAGCAGATGGACATGATGATCTTTTTAATGGTGTTGGCACAATTGGAAAACAATAAAATAATATGTGACCTGACCCCACATCCTCCATAAAAATAAATTTCAGAAGTATTGTAGATATACACGTGAAAGGTAGAACAGTAATGCTTCTACATGATAGAATATCTTATGATACCTCAGACAAGAGACAAGATGCCATAAAGAAAAACACTACTTAATTAGATCATTAAAATTATGAACTTCTGTTTGAGCTTAATTAAGAGAGTGAACACACAAACAATAGGATGTGAAGAGGTATTTATAACACATAATAGACCTAAGGTGCCAATCTATACAGAAAAAGAATTCCTACAAATAAAAACACAATGAAGTATCACCTCACACTGGTCAGAATGGCCACCATCAAAAAATCTACAAACAATAAATGCTGGAGAGAGTGTGGAGAAAAGGGAACCCTCTTGCATCGTTGGTGGGAAGGTAAACTGATACAGCCACTATGGAGAACAGTATGGAAGTTCCTTAAAAAACTAAAAATAGAACTACCATGTGACCCAGCAATCCCACTACTGGGCATATACCCTGAGAGAACCATAATTCAAAAATATACATGAACCACAAATTTCATTGCAGCACTATTTACAGTAGCAGGATATGGAAGCAACCTAAGTGTCCATTGACAGATGAATGGATAAAGAAGATGTGGTATATATATACAATGGAATATTACTCAGCCATAAAAAGAAATGAAATTGAGTTACTTGTAGTGAGGTGGATGGACCTAGAGTCTGTCATACAGAGTGAAGTAAGTCAGAAAGAGAAAAACAAATACCATATGCTAACACATATATATATGGAATCTAAAAAAGAAAAAAAAGATTCTGATGAACCTAGGGGCAGGACAGGAATAAAGATGCAGATGTAGAGAATGGACTTGAGGACACAGGGAAGGGGAAGTGTAAGCTGGGACGAAGGTAGAGAGTAGCATTGACATGTATACACTACCAAATGTAAAATAGATAGCTAGTGGGAAGCAGCTGCGTAGCCCAGGGAGATCAGCTCAGTGCTTTGTGATGACCTAGAGGGGTGGGATAGGCAGGGGGTATGGGGATATATGTACACATATAGCTAATTCACTTTGTTATACAGCAGAAACTAACACAACATTGTAAAGCAATTATACGCCAATAAAGATGTTAAATAATATCTATATATATGTATATAATCCAATGGAAAAAATGGGCAAAAGATTTAAACTGACCTAGTAGTTGATTTGCCCAGCATGGAGGTACAGAGTATTCCTTCTGTTTAAATTTGTTAAACAAAGGGTTTTTTTAACCTTCTTTTTTTTGAGTGAGAAATATAACATATGTAGAGGAAAGAGCATATAAAAATTTGAAAACTCAAAGATTGCTGATACTATATAATTCATTGTATGAACTTAGTGATTAATCTTTTTACTGTGTTATTCATTTGGAATGTTTCTAGTGTTTAAGCACCGTGAATGGCGCAGCTATGGTCCTTCTTGTATATGTCTCTTGGCTTATAACTTTTGCCTATACATGTCTAGCAGCAGGATTGCTGAGTCAGTGGATGTGGGTTTGCAATCTCAAATGTTAGTAGATAAGAGCAAAATGGTTTCCAAAGTGTTTGCATATATTTGTGATCCTAGCGGTGCTACATCAGCTCCTTGCTAACACTCACTTGATATTGTCAAGATTTTTCAATTTGAGGCATTCTGGCAGTTGCTCATGGAATCCTATTGGTGTTCAATAGGTATTTCCCTACTTTCTAATGGAAATTAATACACTGTAGTTACAAATAACAACTTGACAGAATCACAAAGGAACATAACATTGAGCAAAAAGCCAAATACAAAATAATAAATCTATTTATAGAGGCCCAAATATACTGTGTTTAGGAATGCTTGCTGCAAAGTTAAAACTATAAAGAAATGCATGAACATGGTTATTGCAACAGTATGAGAGGTGGTTATCTTTTCAGGGGAGGAGATGGTGGTCATGGGGACCCAGCTGGGGGCTTCTGGGTTCTGGAAAGTTTTTTTTTTTTTTGACATGAATGGTGTTTACACAGGTAATCATGTTGTAATATATCATTAAGCTAAGCATTTTTGTATTGTGAACTTCAGGAACACAAAATTGAATCATAATTTAAAAGAAAAAAAAACCCTTCAACAAATGAGCTCAGTTGATACATGGAGGAAGGATAATGTCTAACTGTGCTGGTTAAGCTGCAGGATACACAGAAAAATACCAGCTAATCGCCCTTCTCTCTAAGGTGTGTGAGAAACTGGTTTAGCTGATATGAATCCCCTGAGAAAGGCAGGTGGTCAGAATACTTTCTCAATGAAATTTTGAGGACTCTGGTCAGAGGGAAAACAATGTTTCATGTTTCAGACAAAGTCCTGGGTCTGAGCTGGGCATCTATGTGCAAATAGACAGGAAACCTAAGGCAACTCAAGGAAAACCTAAGGCAGGTACGTGGAGTTGGAGTGGGAAATCTGTCTTTGAGAACTAGAGACAATTATATCAAGGAATGACAAACCAAAATACGTAGCCTGAACGGTAATCCTTGTGACTATTAAAGAAGCCAGTCTGTGACAGGCATTGGTGTGTTCCTTTAGCTTGACAACTGGGTGAGCCAGGTTTATGCCCCAAAACCCAAAGCCTTCAAGTTTAACATTTCCTTGGGAAGATGCATCAAATATCCTCCTTATATTCAGAACAGTTTAAGATTCCAGCAAACTCCCGTGGGTTGGGCTCTGAGGTCCAGGGAGGGATAAATCACTGTAGGTGTCATGGCCCATCAGGGATGTCTTGGAGGATGGTATAGAAGTGGGGAGGAACCACCAGCACCACAGCCGTAGGTATGCTGAACTGTGCAGTGATGAAAAACCCTAAGCAGACACGGTCTTGTGACTCAGCTTTGGGTTTAGAGAAACTGTGAAGTCAGAAACAACAAGTTTCTTTTTGGAAGGAAGACCCATGCTATGATTAATGTGGGGAAGGGCCGGAAAGAAGACAACATGATGCTACAGGAATTTTTATGACACCCCCAATGTAACACCTGCTCAGGGCCTCAAAGTTTCAGACGCTCAGTATTTCTTATTGTGGCTGCCCAACTGGTTTCGTTTCAAGAATCTTGTAGTTTCTTCAGGAGGGCTGTTTTCCTATAGCCACATTACTCATGGAGCCTGAGTAAGGGGGCAATGATTTGAGTTTCTAGGAGAGATCAATAATTTTATGTTCCACGAATTATCAAATACTGTATCCACTGTGACAGACTCATGTTATCAGCGTACAAGCAATACAGAGCTCATTAACGATGTCAGATTCAGTCACTAAGGGCTGAAAATGTATGAGACGCCCAAACCCTGATCACCGCCAGCAAGGAGATTCCAGCTTACCTGTAATCACAGGGGCGACAAACAATTTCACTCTAAGACATGCAGCTACACTTTCATCTGTTTTCATAATGGGCTTCCAGCAGGCTCAGAAACCCAAACTCACTCCAAACTCTCAGTAACCCCCCTCTTTTTAGTGTGTTCTTCCTTTGTTCTATGTGGCCTCTCCCAAGCCTGTATTGCCCAAATTTCATTTCATCGTTTGATTTTCTGCCAGCCAGATAATAACAGGCATCTATCTGATCAACGGTTAAGTACTCCATCCAGCAGTATTAATGAGACATAAATTTTCATCCAGTACCACCCTGGACAGAGCACACTTTGATTATACAGTCATTTTTCAGCCCATTCATTTACCAGAAGAGCAGAGATCATGGGAGATCAGAGGACCCAGGCTTGTGAATGGATAATGAACTTGGGTTCTTCACCCCTCTGTGTCCTTGGGCCCCCTTCCTGGTAGTGAGCTCTGCATCGAGGGCCTTTGTGTAGATCAAATGAGGTGATAGACGTGAAAGTTATTTAAATGGTAAATGTACTGTATAAATAGACGCTTTTGTCTTTAGTAGGTACACTCTGCAAGGGAATGCTTTGGGGTCACATAGATCTGCCTCTGAATGGCAACCGGTTGTGTGACCCTGGGGAACAGCTTAAGCTATTTGAGACTTAGCTTTATTGTTTGTAAAATGAGGAGACCAATAGCCATCTCTCAGGATGGGTGGAAGGATGCAATGAAATCACCTCTGTATTTCACCCCAGTGCTAGGGTGTAGGGCTATGTCAGGTATTCAATAAACAGTCTTCTCTTTCCTATAGTTGTTTGATGACACTGTTCATTTGAAAGCACCATGAATAACATTATTCTTTTCTGTTTCTTTTTCTTTAATGTGCATATGTGCTTTTGCTGCTGCCAATTCAATTCTAAGTTCCTGAAAGGCGACAAAGTTGTTTTTTTTTGTTTGTTTGTTTGTTTGTTTTTTTTTTTCTTGCGGTACGCGGGCCTCTCACTGCTGTGGCCTCTCCCGTCGCGGAGCACAGGCTCCGGACGCGCAGGGTCAGCAGCCATGGCTCATGGGCCCAGCCGCTCCGCGGCATGTGGGATCTTCCAGGACCAGGGCATGAACCCGTGTCCCCCGCATCGGCAGGCGGACTCTCAACCACTGCGCCACCAGGGAAGCCCTGACAAAGTTTTTATTGTCTTGACATCCTCCCCTCCCAGAGCCAAAACATAGTGCTAAGTATATGCATGTGATTTCATTGATTTGTAAGAGTCCACATATAGCTTTTAAAGTGGATTCTATTCAGCACCTTCTCTTTTCATCTACTTCCCCACTCCTAAATAGGAAGCCTTATGCTTAGTACAAGCTTAGTACAAGGAGACAGTCTGTTCATATGGGCAGACGATTTAATAGGAAAATGACACAAATGGGAATACAGACGTTTTCACTGAACTGACAGCAAAACCAGAAAAACCTGGAGAGGTGTTCCACAAATGACTGGACCTACTGAAGCAAATAAACAACAAAAATGTTGATTCCTACACCCTCCACGTTTTCAGCTGACTGAGGATAACCTGCCTTGATACTTTAGAGAGCACATATTATAATTTCATGCAATTATACACTAAAAGTTAGAGCCACTAATAAAGTTGTTTGTACTGTTTGTCAGTTACTTAGAGGGCTAACGAAGTGATTTGAGACGTCCAGTGAAAAATAAAAATCTGGATCTCTTCCTTAAAAAAAGAACAGAAAAAAGTGCCATTAAAAGTACTAAAATTTAAAAAAAATTCAAATGATACAAATGAACTTATATACAAAACAGAAATAGGCCCACAGACATAGGAAACAAACTTATGGTTACCAAAGGGGAAGTGTGGGAGGGATAAATTAGGAGTTTGGGATTAACAGGTACACACGACTACATATAAAACAGATAACCAACAAGGACCTACTGTAGAGCACAGGGAACTATAATCAATATTTTGTAGTAACTATAAGTGAAAAGAATCTGAAATATATATATATATATATATATATATATATATATATATATATATAAAACTGAATCCCTTTGCTGTACCCCTGAAACTAACACAACATTGTAAGTCAACTGTACTTCAATTAAAATAAATAAATACGTTTTTTAAAAGTATTAAAATACTTACACATATATTTTTCTTTCCTCCTGGCTTTTTGGAACTGTTATGGTGTTTTTTATTTAATGTCACGCTCTGTCAGGCAAGGAAATACTCGCCAGGTGTGTGCAGGTGTGTGCAGGTGCCCATGGGCCCTCACTGTGCCTGGGCCGGTGGACCAGCTGAGGTGGTTTCCCCTCCTGCTAGCTGCCCCATGGATGCTCCATGCTCAGACCTCAGTGGGAAAGTCAGAGTCCTTTTCCCATGGCCCTGCAGCCCAACCCATGGAGGATGGGAGACCCTAAGGGATTGCGACATCGGTTCCAGGGCAGGCTCAGTACCTGCACTGGGGATGGGCAAGAAGCTTGCCTCCACTGGGTTGCCTGTCTCATAGACCCTAGTGTTTTCCACCTGGAGCAGCGACAGCTCTGTCACATCCCCCCTGGAGATGCCATAAAGTGTATGTTCATCCCCAAATCTCCCGTGTGTGTGCCCACATCCCTGCCATGAGGGTAGGGTGGCAGCTGCACTTGTGTGAGTGCCAGGAGGTGGAGCCTGAAGCATCAGTGGGTGAGGAAGGTGGTGGCCCCAAATCCATCTGTGAGCTGAGCTCTAAGGCCCCTGCACCTGCTTCTTTGTGTTACAAAACACAGATTCAAAGACAAAATTATTAATAATTTCAAGGGTGCCCAAGGAGGGACCCTTTAGGCCATGGGGCTTTGTGTGTATACACTGGTTGCTTATTCATGAAGCTGGTTCTGATTCCCTTATATTGCTGTGTTTTGTGGGATCATTTTGCTTTCTGTCCGGATGTAAGCTATTACTTAATACTTCTCAAAAATTCTGATGTTGTGCTTTTAAAGTGATGGTGGCCTGATAATAATCTGTTTTTTTAGAATGTAAAGAGAATACAGGCTTAAGTGAGAGATTAAGGAAATCTCCTGTAAGGAACATGTGTGAGCTTTAGGACCTCAACTTGGAAAAAATATTTTCTGATTACTTTTCAGTTTCTGAAATGTATTAAGGGAATATGCCATTGTATCTGTACTGACAAGGTGATTCACCACTGAAGCATTTCTACAAACTGGTGTGTGACTGAAAGCAGCATGCTAGGTGACAAATAAACCATTTTTAATGTCATCTATAAAGTTGGGGATCATTTAATTTGAATGTATTAAAATGATTGGTATAGTAATTCTAATGTGAATATGATAATGGAGCATTTCCCCTTCTTTTCTGACAAATGACACAAAAACATGAAGAACAGGTATCAGAAATGCAAACTATGTTACAAACACAAATAATATAGAGATGAGGTAAGAGAGAAAGGTTGGGAGGGCAAAAGGATTAGAAGGTGAGGTAAGAGAGAAAGGTTGGGAGGGCAAAAGGATTAGAAGGTGAGAGAAGTCATCTTCTGAGCTCCTTATCTTTTATAGATGGTTGTGAAACACTAACATTTAAAGTAATAGAGGAATAGGTATATTCAGCATGACAAAGGTAAACACTAAGAAGGAGAACATAACAAACTAAGGCCAGGTAGTGACAGGTAAATGCAAGGTAGAGAAAAGACATTTAATCATTGGTCATAACCAGAGGTCAGAATCAGAGCTCTTTCTTTAAGGAAAAAGAGGGTTAAAGATATTATATATAGTTATAGCTCTAAAGGTAACCACTAGAATAAAACTATTAGCTTTCCAAATTATTCAAAGTAATTTACTCAAAATAATCACCATATATGTGTGTGTATATATATATATATATATTGGGGGGGACTCCCCTGGGTCCCCATGGCCAAGGGCCAGTCTCCACATCAGCGGCTGAACTTGCTGCTTCTCAGAGATGTCTAAGTTCACACTGTCCACTGCACTGGTATTTGAGGAGGGCTGGTTAGTGCGGACACCTCTGACCTTCTGACCTCACTTCCCCAGCCCCCCCCCCCACATTTGTGCAGGCCTAATTCCAGACAATTATATATATATATATATATATATATATATATATATATATATATATAGAGAGAGAGAGAGAGAGAGAGAGAGAGAGAGAGAGAGAGGATATGAAAAAATACACAGAAACAAATTAATGATAGACTCTAATTCCCCTCTTTTATTCCATGGAAAATCAAGCTGACCACAAAGAAGTATATAGATGACTTAAGTAATATAATTTTTAAAGTAGACATGATAAGGACTTCCCTGGTGGTCCAGTGGTTATGACTCTGTGCTCCCGATGCAGGGGTTCCGGGTTCGATCCCTGGTCAGGGAACTAGATCCTGCATACATGTCACAACAAAGACCTGGCACAGCCAAGCAAATAAATAAATATTAAAATAAGTAAATAAATAAAGTAGACAATAGATCTATTTTAACCTCTGTAGCCTGATAACTGTGAGTAAACATTTTCCAGATGATCTGTAGAACCTTCTAAATAAATGACCACTAGGAAAGTATCAGTATATTCTCAAACATAAAAATAATGCAGGCAATATTATCTGATCACAGTGGGGCAAACTGGAATTAATATAAAAGCCAGAAAATCAATTGACTCTACCTCTGTTAAATTAGATAACAACAACAGTAAAAGACAATAGCAACAAGGTAAAATGACTCCTGGGTTAAAGAGTAAATGATAGATGCTAAAAAAAGTCAGAATATCTAGAAAACGACAATGATGGACACAAAACATATTAAAATTTAAAGGATCGAGATAAAGCAAAGCTGATAGAAAATGCAAACTAATTAGACCAAGTACCATTTTTTAATTATCAGATCTGAATAGAGCAGAAAGATTAATGAAACAATTTTCATGAAGTGTTTGGAAAAAGCCACTTTTTAAATTGCTGATTGGAGTGTATATTGGTACAAATTCTCTAGAGGACAATTTGGCACCATCTCTAAAAATAACAAGTGTTCATATGTTTCGATTCAGCAATCCCAAGTCTAGAAATTTCTTATATATGCACTCACACATTTGCAAACTTTCTGTCTTACAAAGTTATTTACTGCAACATCGTTTTCATGACTGTGATTAGCCATATCGAAATGCCCATTAGTGCAAGATGGGTTAAAAAACTTATGAGACACCTTCACAAAGTGTAATATTGTGCATATTTAAAAGAGTGAAGAATTTCTGTATACCCTGATCTAAAGGGATCGCCTAGGTATTTAGTTAAGTGAAAAAAGCAAGATGCAGAACAGTTCATTCGTGTGCCAATATGTGTGTAATAAAAAGAGAGGAAACATCTATATATGCTTGTATACTTGTATAATACCTCTGAAGGATACACAGTAGACTGGAAATTGGTTGTTCCCTGAGAAGAGGCTTGGTTTTCTAGGGGATAGGTATGTCAGGAGACTTTTATCTGCATATCTTTATGTATATTTCTAATTGTGTACGATGTGATTGTACTAATTTTTCAAAAATAAATAAAAATAAAGGCAAGAGCACCCTACTCCCAACAAAGCTATATGTATGATAAGTTATTGTGCTTTGTTGAATGAGAAAGTAATGGACTAGAATTAGCATGCGGCCTGGAAAATTTTGTATAAATTATCAAGTATAAATTCTCTTATTTATACCCACTGTCAGACCCTACCCATGGGAATGTATTCTGCACATGTTGGAGATAGGGTAGGGAAGCTAAAACAAAATCTTGGAAAACTGTCACACGTTGCCATAAATGTGACTATATACCATTAGGTAAAGAGTTCGGATGTATACAATTTCCTAAGCCTAATAAACCACTATTATTTTTGTGCATTTATACACATAGAAATGCACACACAGTATTCTTGTATCACATCAGTCACTCTTCTACGCAAACATGACATGGATATTCCATCATCCTCCAAGTTCCTTGTACCTCATAAGGCGTTCCGGTCCATCTGCAGCTTGGGAAACCTCTGCATCGGCACTCCCCATCCCCTTCATCCCATGATGATCCTACACTCTAATTATACAGCTGCTGGCAAAGGTACGTTGCTTCCCTGAACCCTCTACTTTCTCACGCTGCGGTTCATAGGTGGAGTCTCACAATGGCTCCCACCTTGTCTGTTTCTGCCTGTTGGTACCTCTCCTATGTTCACACATGCTCTCCAAGCTCGTCAAGCCTCCCTTGACGCCTACCGCTGATAACGCTGCCAACGCCTTGGAAACTCCTGCCATTCTTTGTACTCAACTTAGGGCACGTTTCAATTATAGTCTTATTGATATGCACCTCTCCTTTCCTCTTTGAGTTTATGAATCTCTTCAGGTGGAGGAGAACATTTCATTTCTATTCTACATAGCAATCAATGGGTTTTCCTATTCAAAGTGGAGATTTTTCTCTCTATTCTCCTTTTATTTATTTGTTTATTTTTTAACATCTTTATTGGAGTATAATTGCATTACAATGGTGTGTTAGTTTCTGCTTTATAACAAAGTGAATCAGCTAAACATATACATATATGCCCATATCTCCTCCCTCTTGCGTCTCCCTCCCACCTTCCCTATCCCACCCCTCTAGGTGGTCACAAAGCACCGAGCTGATCTCCCTGTGCTATGGCTGCTTCCCACTGGCTATCTATTTTACATTTTGGGGAGGGGTAAGGGTAAGCTGTTTATTTTTAAAATAACTCTTTCGAGGCGTAACTGACAGACATAGAATTGCACATATTTAATGTGTACAGTTTGACGAGTTTGAATCTATGCAACTGAATAAATTTTATGAGAGAATAAAGGAGAAAATGAGCACATATATATATATATATATTTTTTTTCTCTTCATCTAAGTTCGATGGTGGTAAAATTGTAGTCACAATTTTTTTAAACCAAATGAACTCCAGCTAGCCCTATCTCTTTTGACATTTGTAAAACAAAATTTTATACAACAGGTTATTAGTTATCTGTTTTATACATATTAGTGTATATATGTCAATCCCAATCTCCCAATTCATCCCACCACCACCCCCGCCCCACTTTCCCCCCTTGTTGTCCATACATTTGTTCTCTCTCTTTTGACCTTTAACTTGAATGTGGAAATAATTGAGGCATTCACAAGTGCTTTTTGCAGCTATAAAATCAATAAAAATGAGACTGTGCCTTCTTCTCCCAACATGCTATCTCAACTTCAAATAATATAATAAAAAAGAAACCTGATCTGGGCATTAATTTACAACTGTGTGCCAGGCTCTGAGCTAGACACTGGGGTTATTGGAACAAAAAATACTTATTCCCTGGAGAAGGAAATGAGTCTATGGAAGGGACCAAACAAACACACAGAGACAACTGGGCATGAACAATGCTGGTGTGGTAGAGTGAAGGGTTAAACATGCAGTGTAGAGATACTTCCTTCTTGCCTAAGAGAGATCCATTAGCAGGACAATCAAAGTAATTTTCTTCTCATCCCCACTCTTCAAGTGTAGCTGGCTCTTCTGCTAATGAAAAATATGTGTGTCTCAGAGATGCTATTGACGAAAGTTACTGGGATAACTGAGATAATTCATAGTGAAATCACCTGCGTGAAAGGTGCCATTTCTATTTTAGCATGTTTAATTTGGGAGCTTGTGAGATTAGCCAAATGGAAATAACCACGGGCAGTGGATGAAGGAGGATTTAGTCAGAGATAATTAGGCTATCTACATGGACATGGGAGTTGAACCAATGACCATGCGTGAGCTCTCCTAAGAGTGTTATATAGAAATAAACCAAGAAATGAGGCTCAGGTCCAAGTGCCTGAATTCCTTGAAGGAATCCATGGCTGTGAAAAGTGACTGGAAATTATGATGGGTAGGAAGTAGACAAAGAGAGGAAGGGATCCCAGAAGCCAAATGGAAAATTTAGTAGTTTAATAAAGTAATTCTCATTCATATAGTAACTACTTATGCCAAGAACTGCTATAGGGTTTGTAATATAACTTTCCTATTTTAAAGAGTTTTAAAAAGTAAAGGTTTACAAGAGTAGGTAACTAATCTCAGATATTTACATTAGTTCAGGTCTATCTACTCTAAAGTATCAAAAGATCTCACAAATCAAGTACAATTAAGACCCCAAAATGCCCATTGGATTTGATAAAGTAGTGGTCATTGTCTACCCTGATAGAAAAAAGAAATTTTTAATAAAATGGGGGAGAGTGACACAGAATGATGAAAGGCACACCATGCAATATTTTGCAATATTTCCCAGAGAATTGAGAGAGAACCACCAATCTGTGCATCACATCTGTATCAGGAATGGCCACGTGTTCCCTTATTAAGAAGTGAATGGAAATGTTAAAAATAGAGATGAAAATTCTCTCAGTGGCACATACTGACATTTATGGAAAAATTATATGATGTCAGTAATTTGTTTCAAAATGATGTAGAAGACAGGGTGTTGATGAGGTAGATGATACATGAGTTGACAATTTATAAAACCAAGTGATAATGACATGGGGTTCATTATATTTTTATTTTTCCTTAAACAATAGTAAAAAAGGGGGAAGACTGTAAATGCTGACCACTTGGTCAAGAAGTTTGGCCACATGGGAAAGTTGAGAAAGTAGTTAGTAACTAGAGGAAGATGAGGGTCTAAAGAGATTAAGTAAGATACACACACTGTATATTCATTATTAAGATTAACTGTGCTTTTTCTTCTGTTTTATTCAGATATAACTGGCACACATCACTGTATAAATTTGAGGTGTACAGCAAAATGATTTGACATACATAGATTGCAAAACGATGACCACGATAAGTTATGCTAAGTGAAGTACATCATACAGAGAAAGACAAATACTGTATGATTGCACTTATATGCAGAATCTTAAAAAAAAATCCTTAAACTCATAGGTTAGCTATATTAGAATGATATAATATGTATAATAAATTATGTATTAATATTATAGGTTTATATTATATATAAATATTTAAAGAGGACAGACACTTGGATATTTTTTGCATGTGGAGATGAAAGAGCCAAAAATAACGAGCTAACTTTTATTGTGCACTTTGAATGTGCCAGACACTCTCTAAAGTGCTTTACCACATTTATCTCATTTATATATTATAATACATTATATTATAAGCAACCTTTGGAAGTAGGTAATGTTTTGAATCCAAATTCATAGATGATTAGCCTAAAGCTCAGAGGAATTATGTAATTTTACCAGGTTAGAAAGGTGGCAGTTTCCAGAGCACAGTTGGAGAGATCAGATTTCACCAGAAGACCCCTTTCTTGGAACTGGAGTTTGGAGCTTGGCTCCTATCTAATTTAATGTAATGAGAGTAAGGAAAAAAAACAGGCAGACGGCTTTCCTGGTGGCGCAGTGGTTGAGAGTCCGCCTGCCGATGCAGGGGACACGGGTTTGTGCCCCGGTCCAGGAAGATCCCACATGCCGCAGAGCGGCTGGGCCCGTGAGCCATGGCTGCTGAGCCAGCGCGTCCGGAGCCTGTGCGTCCAGAGCCTGTGCTCCGCAACGGGAGAGGCCACAGCAGTGAGAGGCCCACGTACCGAAAACAAAACAAAACAAAAAACAGGCAGAATGGGTAGCTTCTCACTGCTTTCAAGTCCATTTTGTGAATCCTGTTGGTGTTATTTTGCTCTGCAGCAGAAGAGGAACTGAACCCTCTAATGACAGTGCCTTGCCCCAGGTGTGGCCACAAAGCCAATGAACGGGCAGAGCTGGGATGAAGACCCTAGTCACTTAACTTCTTGCCCTGTGCTCCTTTCAGCGGCAAAATCAGCCAGAGCCCAGGATATAATTATCCCCTGAGGATGATTTAAATGTCTTTATTTTATTATTCTGCAATTTTCCCTGGTAGTTTCTTCATTTGTTTCATGTTCCAGTTTACTTATTTTTTTTATTTCTTTGAAAAGTGGCTCAGGAGACTTGGATGAGTGCCTGTGGCATTGCTTTTAATATTTGCAAAAGAGAACTCAAAGGTCTCCCTTTTTAAAAAAATACAATGCATTTTTCTTCCTTGGTATTTAATCCTGCTTTAGGTGGTGGAGGAGGCGATCGGAAAGCCTCAGTGTTTAGAAGGATTTCAGTCTATGGGGAGATCATGGATGTCCTTAACATCAGCAGTGGGTCCTGAAAATCTTGTAAGAAAGCATTTCTGCCGGTGGCAGTGGCCTGTCAGTGGTACCCCATCAGCTCTTGAGAGAGGCAAGGCATAATGAAGCTGTGGTTGGTTTGAGACAGAACGACTGCCCCCTGTTAAAAAGTGCACATGTCTTGGGCTTCCCTGGTGGTGCAGTGGTTGAGAGTCCGCCTGCCGATGTGGGGGACGTGGGTTCGTGCCCCGGTCAGGGAAGATTCCACGTGCCGTGGAGCGGCTGGTACCGTGAGCCATGGTTGCTGAGCCTGCGCGCCCAGAGCCTGTGCTCCGCAACGGGAGAGGCCACAACAGTGAGAGGCCCACGTACCGCAAAAAAAAAAAAAAAAAAAAAGAGCACATGTCTAAAAAAAAACAACCTAATTCTGTTTGGAAAAAGGCCTGAAACAAATGGTCAGTGTGGCGTGGCCACTTAAGCTCTTTGTGTTGATAACATTGATCTGCTGTTTCTGTCTTAGTCCAAACATCAGGCATGTATTGGCACGGTCTCCTGACATTCTGGTGCATGGGTTTATTAAAACTGGAGTGAGTGAACAGCTGAATTAAATAAACTTTAAAGCTCAACTTTGGGATCCCTTTTATAATCAATAAATGCATTCTCTGGATTTCTCTTTAGCACCTGCCCCTGAGCAGAAGGAGGCTGCAGTAAGTGCTTGGAATTCCCAGTGCAAATTTCTCATCCATTTCAAATACATCCCACCTCCTGTGATGGTACCCCCATCCCCTACCCACGCTTGCCTGGGATTCTTTTGCATCTTTCTGGTTTTGTTCCTCCAGGTTGACCTAGCTGGGAGTCAGCACCACATCAGAGGACAGCACCAGAGGGGCAGCATAGAATTATTGTTACAAGTGTGGGATCTGACTTCAGACAGTCTGAGTTTGAGTTTGGGGTCTGGTCCTTGGACTCAGCATATGTAAATTTGAGCAAGTCACTTAATTTTTCTTTGCTTTCTCATTTAATAAATGGGGTTAGTACTTGCTTTTAAAAGGGAAAAGTAATATATACATAAAGCAGTTAAAACCATCAAAGTCTTATAGTAAGTGATCGAAAATGTTAGCTATGATTATTTTCATTATCATAGGCAACATCTTTACTGTGACTTATCCCAGGATTCTCTTACCTCCCTGATACCTGTGATCTAAGCTTGGCTAAGATCTATGGGCCCTGCCCTTTTCTAGTTAAAGCACATGTGATAAGAAGGGGATGCCTAAGGCATTTCAAAAGCTGCCCTCTTATTCTGTCTTTCAACTCCATTGAGTCTCATGATTCTTGATTCTTCTGCTCAATTTCCCAAACTTCAACTGTCATCTCACTTCTGGGGAGAACATTAGTATAGTACAGTGTACAGACCTAGGAACCAGTGCGAGACTCTGAACAGTGTTAGGTTTGAATCCTTCCTAAATCTACCCCTTACTTATACTTTTTACTTATTCTATGCAATTTTGCATAATTTATTTTATTTCTCTGCGCTTAAATTTTCTGTAAGTTTCTTCTGTAATCTACACTAGGCAATGTCAAAATTATGAGGGTATATGGAAATCAGAGCTGGGCTCCAGGTCCTATACCAAGGTTTGATACATAATTCAATTAACTTTTTTTTTTTTTTTTTTGCGGTATGCGGGCCTCTCACTGCTGTGGCCTCTCCACTTGCGGAGCACAGGCTCCAGACGCACAGGCTCAGCGGCCATGGCTCACGGGCCCAGCTGCTCCGTGGCCTGTGGGATCTTCCCGGACCAGGGCACGAACCCGTGTCCCCTGCATCAGCAGGCGGACTCTCAACCACTGCGCCACCAGGGAAGCCCTCAATTAACTTTTTGACACTTAGCATGTGTCAGCTACTGTGCTAGGTTTTAGGACACAAAAGTAAATATGACAGACTTTACCCTCAAGGGTCTTGCAACTTGGTGAATGATAGATATACAAAGCGAGGTGGTCATTTTAATGAGTAAATATCCAGACACACGTAGGTGCTTGGGGTGCCAGAGGAGAGCTAAGCTCCGGGCTGAGAGGAATCTTCCCACGTTAGAGAATAGTTGAATTGAAGCTGAAAGAATTGTTCAGGCACTGACAGTGTGAAGGACATTCCAAGCAGAAAAAGTAAAGCCCCCAAAATTAAGACTGTACAGGGAGCAATAAACCCATTGATAGGATCAGAACTTACAGTGTGAGGAGGGAGGTGGTGGGAGATGAGTCTGGAGAGATAAGCATGACCTAAATCGTCGAGGTTTTCAGGGCTGCACAAGGGAGCTGGGGCTTTATTCACAGATACTAGGGAGACACTGAAAGTCACAGGAATTAGTTAGTAAATAGTAGATGGCATCATTATGAGTGCTGTTCATGGGGCAGTTGGCACAGGGTATACTCAGACTGATAACTTACGTTGTCGACAGAGCTTGATCCCCCATCCACGTGATATCCATGTGACAGAGCTCCTGACACTTTATACCCCTGCGTGACTTTCTCAAAGGAATAAAGTCAGTTTGTCGAAAGCTCTGAGCCATTCCTTAAGCTGACATCTTGCCAGTTTCTCCCCTGACTCCAGCTCAAACTATCCTATCCTAGGCACGGATAGTTTCATAAAGCACAGACTCTGGGGTGAGATTGTCTGGAAATATATCCCGAACCTACTACATTGTAGCTTTGCCTCTGGGCAAGGTTTTCACTTGTGCTTCAGTTCCTCATCTGTGAAATGTGAGTAACAATAGTACATCACCTCTTAGGGCTGCTTTGATGGTTGAGTGAGTTGACATGCATACTATCATTAGAACTATCTCTAGCCTATAGTGAGTAGTCAGTACATTTAATTTCTGTTAATTCCCTAAACTGTGCAGATCTCCCCCATTCCTCCCCCCACCGCCCCGTCTTGGGATATGTGCTTCAGAGTTTGTCTCTACTGTTCCTCAAGTAGAGCACAAAGAAAACCGTGAAGGACCAGATCTTCACCATGAGGTGCTGCATGCTAAGTGCCACTGGAACAGTAAGAAAAAGCAGGCGCTGGTGCTGCCAGAATGTCTTTAAAAGGGGCTTCATTAAAATGCGAGCAGTATATTACTCGGCCATCAAAAAGAACAAAATAACGTGATTTGCAACAACATGGATGGAGCTAGAGATGATCACACTAAGTGAAGCAAGCCAGACAGAGAAAGACAAATATCCTATGATATCACTTATATGTGGAATCAAAATTTAAATGATACAAATGAACTTATTTACAAAGCAGAAATAGACTCACAGACATAGAAAACAAACTTAGAGTTACCAAAGGGGATAGCTGGCAGGGCAGGGGGAGATAGAATAAGAGTTTGGGATTAAAATATACACACTACTGAGATTAACATATATACACTGCTATATATAAAATAGATAACCAACAACGATCTACCGTATAACACAGGGAATTATACTCAGTATCTTGTAATAACCTAAATGGAAGAAAATGTAAAAAAGAATATACATATTTATATACATATATATATATATGTGTATGTATAACTGAATCACTTTGTTGTACACCTGAAACTGAAACAAACAAGACTGTAAATCAACTATATTTCAATAAAAAATTTAAAAATATATATATACACACACTACTATATATAATATAGGTAAACAACAAGCACCTACTGTAGAGAACAGGGAACTATACTCAGTATCTTGCAATAAACTACACGGGAAAAGAATCTAAAAAAGAATATACACACACATATACATATACACACACATGCACACAGACACGTGTATGTGTGCAACTGAATCACTTTGCTGTACACCTGAAACTAACACAACATTGTAAATCAACTATATTTCGATTTAAAAAAATTCTTTAAAGGTGAGTAGGAGGATATGGAAGAGGAGGGGACTAAGTTTTAATCTGTGTCTGCATAACATGCATACTGATGACTTTGTTTATTTGCTTGTTGATATTCTAATGATGATAGTGGACTAAAGAAAACACCTCTTTGTCTTCAAAGGATATAGAAGTTGAGAGGAGAGGTTGGTCAGAAAGCAAAGGCTTCCTGGTGGACATGGAACCACAGTGAGGCATTACAACAGGACTGTAAAATGTAGACTTTAGCAGCAGCAAATCTGTGTCAGAATTCCAACAACACACTTCATGTGTTTGACATTCCCTGGACAAGTCACCTAACCAGCGCATTGTCTCCTCTGAAAAATAAGAATGGGTTAAGTATTTTTCTCACGGTGATATTGTGAAAATTTGATGAGATAGCATATGTGAACATGCTTCACATGCTCTAAAAGAATACCCCAACTCTAGTTATTATTAGAAACGGGTCATATTTGGATGGCAAAGAAGTGTAATGACAGTTCAGAGAAATAACATAAATAAATGAAAGGATTTGGCTTATTTGGGGGTACAGAGGGAAATATAATTTGCCCAGACTAGGGATACATTTCACGAACTAGTTCACTGGAATGAGTAAGACATGAAGAGTGTATAGGCTAGTGAAAGTGACAGACACGTGAGGGTTTTGCAAGAGAGTTTCTGCCAGGGAGTATGAAAGAAATGTGTTTGGAAATGGGTGTCCAAACTCCGGAAGGAATGGGTACTAACTGGCAAGCAATTGAATTGATTGCATCAGCAAAAAAGGGAGCTGTTGGAATTTTTGCAGGAGAATGATGAAATCAAACTCAGTTTTCTCCTTAACACCTCTTGCCCAAAGGGCAAGGATACTGGATTTGTTTGGGGGAGTTGTATAATGGAATAGAACAAAGCAAGATACAAATACTTCAAACATGTGCGTGTCAATGAGAACAGGATAATATCAGCATAATCTTTGAGAGCCAGATGGGGGAGAACACCCAGGACAACATTGCCAAGGACCCTAAAGAGTAGGGTTTAAGAGACATCTGGAGACCAGTGGCTTTAGCTTTGAATCTCTGATATCTGCTCACTGGGCAACCTTGGGCAATTACTATTTTCCTATCTAAGCCTCATTTTCTTTACCTAGTGAATGGAGCTGATGATGTTGATCTCACATGATTGTTTGAAAGATTAAACAAAGACAAAAGTATTTACCACAATGACTGTCACTCACTGTACATTCAATAAATATTGGCTGACAGAAACTAAAAATAGAGAAGAAAGAGGGTGCATATAAAAAAATTTTTAAAAGATGAGTTAAAAGAAATAACCTTAGAAATACAACATTGTCCTCAATGGAAGGCAGGAGAAGAGAGATTCAGGCACGGTTCATACAGAAACAAGGTATTAAGTATCTAATAGGGACTTCCGGGTAAGATGGCGGAAGAGTAAGACGCAGAGATCACCCTCCTCCCCACAGATACACCAGAAATACAGCTACACGTGGAACAACTCCTACAGAACACCTACTGAACGCTGGCAGAAGACCCCAGACCTCCCAAAAGGCAAGAAACTCCCCACATACCTGGGTAGGGCAAAGCGGAGAGATTCCCACACAGAAGATCGGTGCCGAGCGGCACTCACCAGCCCGAGAGTCTTGTCTGCTCGCCCACCGGGACGGGCGGTGCTGGAAGTTGAGGCTTGGGCTTCGGTCAGAGCGCAGGGAGAGGACTGGGGCTGGCGGCGAGAACTCAGCCTGAAGGGGGCTAATGTGCCACAACTAGCCGGGAGGGAGTCCGGGAAAACTCTGGAGCTGCCGAAGAGGCAAGAGACTTTTTCTTCCCTCTTGGTTTCCTGGTGCGCGAGGAGAGGGGATTAAGAGTGCTGCTTAAAGGAGCCCCACAGACGGGCGCGAGTCGCGGCTGAAAGCACGGAGCCCAGTGACGGGCGTGGGACGCTGGGGCTGCTGCTGCCGCCGCCAAGTAGCCTGTGTGCCAGTGCAGGTCACTGTCCACACCGCCCTTCTGGGAGCCTGTGCAGTCCGCCACTGCCGGGGTCCCGGGATCCAGGGGTGGCGTCCCTGGGAGAACGCACGGCGCGCCTCGGGCTGGTACAACGTCACGCAGGCCTCTGCCGCTGCAGGCTCACCCCGCACTCCGTGCCCCTCCCTCCCGCCCGGCCTGAGTGAGCCAGAGTCCCCGAAGAGGCTGCTCCTTTAACCCTGTCCCGTCTGAGTGAAGAACAGATGCCCTCCAGCGACCTACACGCAGAGGCGGGGCCAAATCCAAAGCTGAGACCCAGGAGCTGTGAGAACAAAGAAGAGAAAGGGAAACCTCTCCCAGCAGCCTCAGAAGCAGCGGATTAAAGCTCCACAATGAAATTGATGTACCCTGCATCTGTGGAATACATGAATAGACAACAAATCATCCCAAATTGAGGAGCCAGGAGTCACTGCTGTGCCTCTGAGGTGGGAGAGCCAACTTCAGGACACTGGTCCACAAAAGACCTCCCAGCTCCACATAATATCAAACGGCGAAAATCTTCCAGAGATCTCCATCTCAACACCAGCACCCAGCTTCACTCAACGACCAGCAAGCTACAGTGCTGGACACCCTATGCCAAACAACTAGCAAGACAGGAACACAACGCCACCCATTAGCAGAGAGGTGGCCTAAAATCATAAAAAGTCCACAGACACCCCAAAACACACCACCAGACGTGGACCTGCCCACCAGAAAGACAAGATCCAGCCTCATCCACCAGAACACAGGCACTAGTCCCCTCCACCAGGAAGCCTACACAACCCACTGAACCAACCTTAGCCACTGGGGACAGACACCAAAAACAACGGGAACTACGAACCTGCAGCCTGCAAAAAGGAGACTCCAAACACAGTAACATAAGCAAAATGAGAAGACAGAAAAACACACAGCAGGAGAAGGAGCAAGATAAAAACCCAGCAGACTTAACAAATGAAGAGGTAATAGGCAGTCTACCTGAAAAAGAATTCAGAATAATGATGGTAAAGATGATCCAAGATTCTATTTCCCAGATCCAAAATCTTGGAAATAGAATAGACAAAATGCAAGAAACAGTTAACAAGGACCTAGAAGAACTAAAGATGAATCAAGCATCAATTAAAAACACAATAAATGAAATGAAAAATACTCTAGATGGGATCAATAGCAGAATAACTGAGGCAGAAGAACGGATAAGTGAGGTGGAAAATAAAATAGTGAAAATAACTGCTGCAGAGCAAAATAAAGAAAAAAGAATGAAAAGAACAGAGGACAGTCTCAGAGACCTCTGGGACAACATTAAACGCACCAACATTCGAATTATAGGGGTTCCAGAAGAAGAAGAGAAAAAGAAAGGGACTGAGGAAATATTTGAAGAGATTATAGTTGAAAACTTCCCTAATATGGGAAAGGAAATAGTTAAACAAGTCCAGGAGGCACAGAGAGTCCCATACAGAATAAATCCAAGGAGAAATACACCAAGACACATATTAATCAAACTGTCAAAAATTAAACACAAAGAAATCATAATAAAAGCAGCAAGGCAAAAACAACAAATAACACACAAGGGAATCCCCATCAGGATAACAGCTGATCTCTCAGCAGAAACTCTACAAGCCAGAAGGGAGTGGCAGGACATAATTAAAGTGATGAAGGAGAAAAACCTGCAACCAAGATTACTCTACCCAGCAAGGATCTCATTCAGATTTGATGGAGAAATTAAAACGTTTACAGACAAGCAAAAGCTGAGAGAGTTCAGCACCACCAAACCAGCTTTACAACAAATGCTAAAGGAACTTCTCTAGGCAAGAAACACAACAGAAGGAAATGACCTACAATAACGAACCCAAAACAATTAAGGAAATGGGAATAGGAACATACATATCGATAATTACCTTAAATGTAAATGGACTAAATGCTCCCACCAAAAGACACAGATAGGCTGAATGGATACAAAAACAAGACCCACATATATGCTGTCTACAAGAGACCCACTTCAGACCTAGAGACACATACAGACTGAAAGTAAGGGGATGGAAAAAGATATTCCATGCAAATGGAAACCAGAAGAAAGCTGGAGTAGCAATTCTCATATCAGACAAAATAGACTTTAAAATAAAGACTACTAGAAGAGACAAAGAAGGACACTACATAATGATCAAGGGATCGATCCAAGAAGAAGATATAACAATTGTAAATATTTATGCACCAAACGTAGGAGCACCTCAATACATAAGGCAAATACTAACAGCCATAAAAGGGGAAATCAACAATAACACAATCATAGTAGGGGACTTTAACACCCCACTTTCACCAAAGGACAGATCATCCAAAATGAAAATAAATAAGGAAACAAAAGCTTTAAATGATACATTAAACAAGATGGACTTAATTGATATTTATAGGACATTCCATCCAAAAACAACAGAATACACATTTTTCTCAAGTGCTCATGGAACATTCTCCAGGATAGATCATATCTTGGGTCACAAATCAAGCCTTGGTAAATTTAAGAAAATTGAAATTGTATCAAGTATCTTTTCTGACCACAATGCTATGAGACTAGATATCAATTACAGGAAAAGAGCTGTAAAATATACAAACACATGGAGGCTAAACAATACACTACTTAATAACGAAGTGATCACTGAAGAAATCAAAGAGGAAATTAAAAAATGCCTAGAAACAAATGACAATGGAGACACGACGACCCAAAACCTATGGGATGCAGCAAAAGCAGTTCTAAGAGGGAAGTTTATAGCAATACAATCCCACCTTAAGAAACAGGAAACATCTCGAATAAACAACCTAACCTTGCACCTAAAGCAATTAGAGAAAGAAGAACAAAAACATCCCAAAGTTAGCAGAAGGAAAGAAATCATAAAAATCAGATCGGAAATAAATGAAAAAGAAATGAAGGAAACGATAGCAAAGATCAATAAAACTAAAAGCTGGTTGTTTGAGAAGATAAACAAAATTGATCAACCATTAGCCAGACTCATCAAGAAAAAAAGGGAGAAGACTCAAATCAATAGAATTAGGAATGAAAAAGGAGAAGTAACAACTGACACTGCAGAAATACAAAAGATCATGAGAGATTACTACAAGCAACTCTATGCCAATAAAATGGACAACCTGGAAGAAATGGACAAATTCTTAGAAGTGCACAACCTGCCAAGACTGAATCAGGAAGAAATAGAAAATGTGAACAGACCAATCACAAGCACTGAAACTGAAACTGTGATAAAAAATCTTCCAACAAACAAAAGCCCAGGACCAGATGGCTTCACAGGCGAATTCTATCAAGCATTTACAGAAGAGCTAACACGTATCCTTCTCAAACTCTTCCAAAATATAGCAGAGGGAGGAACACTCCCAAACTCATTCTACGAGGCCACCATCACCTTGATACCAAAACCAGACAAGGATGTCACAAAGAAAGAAAACTACAGGCCAATATCACTGATGAACATAGATGCAAAAATCCTCAATAAAATACTAGCAAACAGAATCCAACAGCACATTAAAAGGATCATACACCATGATCAAGTGGGGTTTATTCCAGGAATGCAAGGATTCTTCAATATACGCAAATCAATCAATGTGATACACCATATTAACAAAGTGAAGGAGAAAAACCATATGATCATCTCAATAGATGCAGAGAAAGCTTTCGACAAAATTCAATACCCATTTATGATAAAAACCCTGCAGAAAGTAGGCATAGAGGGAACTTTCCTCAACATAATAAAGGCCATATATGACAAACCCACAGCCAGCATCGTCCTCAATGGTGAAAAACTGAAACCATTTCCACTAAGATCAGGAACAAGACAAGGCTGCCCACTCTCACCACTCTTATTCAACCTAGTTTTGGAAGTTCTAGCCACAGCAATCAGAGAAGAAAAGGAAATAAAAGGAATCCAAATCGGAAAAGAAGAAGTAAAGCTGTCACTGTTTGCAGATGACATGATACTATACATAGAGAATCCTAAAGATGCTACCAGAAAACTACTAGAGCTAATCAATGAATTTGGTAAAGTTGCAGGATACAAAATTAATGCACAGAAATCTCTGGCATTCCTTTTTACTAATGATGAAAAATCTGAAAGTGAAATCAAGGAAACACTCCCATTTACCATTGCAACAAAAAGAATAAAATATCTAGGAATAAACCTACCTAAGGAGAAAAAAGACCTGTATGCAGAAAATTATAAGACACTGAAGAAAGAACTTAAAGATGACACAAATAGATGGAGAGATGTACCATGTTCTTGGATTGGAAGAATCAACATTGTGAAAATGACTCTACTACCCAAAGCAATCTACAGATTCAATGCAATCCCTATCAAACTACCACTGGCATTTTTCACAGAACTAGAACAAAAAATTTCACAATTTGTATGGAAACACAAAAGACCCCGTATAGCCAAAGCAATCTTGAGAACGAAAAATGGAGCTGGAGGAATCAGGCTCCCTGACTTCAGACAATACTACAAAGCTACAGTAATCAAGACAGTATGGTATTGGCACAAAAACAGAAAGATAGATCAATGGAACAGGATAGAAAGCCCAGAGATAAACCCACGGACATATGGTCACCTTATCTTTGATAAAGGAGGCAGGAATATACAGTGGAGAAAGGACAGTCTCTTCAATAAGTGGTGCTGGGAAAACTGGATAGGGACATGTAAAAGTATGAGATTAGATCACTCCCTAACACCATACACAAAAATAAGCTCAAAATGGATTAAAGACCTAAGTGTAAGGCCAGAAACTATCAAACTCTTAGAGGAAAACATAGGCAGAACACTCTATGACATAAATCACAGCAAGATCCTTTTGGACCCACCTCCTAGAGAAATGGAAATAAAGACAAAAATAAACACATGGGACCTAATGAAACTTCAAAGCTTTTGCACAGCAAAGGAAACCATAAACAAGACCAAAAGACAACCCTCAGAATGGGAGAAAATATTTGCAAATGAAGCAACTGACAAAGGATTAATCTCCAAAATTTATAAGCAGCTTATGAAGCTCAATAGCAAAAAAACAAACAACCCAATCCAAAAATGGGCAGAAGACCTAAATAGACATTTCTCCACAGAAGATATACAGACTGCCAACAAACACATGAAAGGATGCTCAACATCTTTACTCATTAGAGAAATGCAAATCAAAACTACAATGAGATATCATCTCACACCAGTCAGAATGGCCATCATCAAGAAATCTAGAAACAATAAATGCTGGAGAGGGTGTGGAAAACAGGGAACACTCTTGCACTGCTGGTGGGAATGTGAATTGGTACAGCCACTATTGAGAACGGTATGGAGGTTCCTTAAAAAACTACAAATAGAACTACCATATGACCCAGCAATCCCACTACAGGGCATATACCCTGAGAAAACCATAATTCAAAAAGAGACATGTACCAAAATGTTCATAGCAGCCCTATTTACAATAGCCCGGAGATTCAAACAACCTAAGTGTCCATTATCGGATGACTGGATAAAGAAGATGTGGCACATATATACAATGGAATATTACTCAGCCATAAAAAGAAACGAAATTGAGCTATTTGTAATGAGGTGGATGGACCTAGAGCCTGTCATACAGAGTGAAGTAAGTCAGAAAGAGAAAGACAAATACTGTATGCTGACACATATATATGGAATTTAAGAAAAAAAATGTCATGAAGAATATAGGGGTAAGACAGGAATAAAGACACAGACCTACTTGAGAATGGACTTGAGGATATGGGGAGGGGGAAGGGTAAGCTGTGACAAAAGTGAAAGAGCGGCATGGACATATATACACTACCAAACGTAAGGCAGATAGCTAGGGGGAAGCAGCCGCACAGCACAGGGAGATCAGCTCGGTGCTTTGTGACCGCCTGGAGGGGTGGGATAGGGAGGGTGGGAGGGAGACGCAAAAGGGAGGGGATATGGGAACATATGTATATGTATAACTGATTAAATTTGTTATAAAGCAAAAAAAAAAATAAAAAATAAAGATTAAAAAAAAGTATCTAATAGGCTCGGACACTCTCCCTTGGATATAGGGGCATTAAAATTTGTTCGCAGGCCTGCAAGGAGCTCACAGTTCAGGGAAAGAGTCAGATAGGTCATTTGACAGTTGCAGTGAAACATTTTATTTCTTTTCTTTTATTACTTTAATTTAGTTTAGTTTAGTTTAGTTATTTTCTTTCTTAAATTTTTAAAAAATATTTTTCTTGGAGTATAGTAGCTTTACAATGTTGTGTTAGTTTCTGCTGTACAGCAAATTGAATCAGCTATACGTATTCATATGTCCCTTCCTTTTTGGATTTCGTTCCTATTTAGGTCACCACAGAGCATTGAGTAGAGTTCCCTGTGCTATACAGTAGGTTCTTTTTAGTTATCTATTTTACACATAGTATCAATAGTGTATGTATGTCAATCCCACTTTCCCAATTCATCCCACCCCCTCTTCTCCCTTTGGTATCCATACATTTGTAATCTAATTCTATGTCTCTATTTCTGTTTTGCAAATAACATCATCCATACTATTTTTCTAGATTCCACATATATGTGTAAATATATGGTATTTGTTTTTCTCTTTCTGACTTACTTCACTCTGTATGACAGTCTCTAGTTCCATCCACATCTCTATGAATGGCACAATTTCATTCCTTCTTATGGCTGAGTAATATTGCTTTCTGCAGTGCACCATTTTAAAGGATGGATTCTGTAGGAGAAGGGCAGTCTCCGCTCTGTGGCCCTCAAAGGGTTAATTTACCCTGTCACATTCCTCAGCCTCACACTGACCCTTGCTGAGGCCGCCATCTTTTCTATGGGCAATGTAAACACTGAGGAAGTCGCCATCAGAGTTTGTGCCCACATCTCACCCTCAAACTGGTCCTTCCTGGGCACCTCAGTAACTCTGCATGCCTCAAACCATACAAACTTCAGGGCCTTCAGTTCCTATGGTGCTTTTGGCAATTTAGGAAAAAAGTGCCCCTCCTCCAACTACTTCGCCTCCATATACTGGAAGTACTTTGCCATAGATTGATTAAAAGAAAAGCATAAAACTTTGTGGTTATCTGCAACAATACTATTGTAATAAATGGACAAATCTACGATGTCTCCAACGTGGGCAATTCCTTCCCAGTGGAGGCATCCTTGAATGATGTTCAGTGGACAACATCATACGAGAGGCCCTGGCAGCTATGACTATTCCTATTTTCAGATAAAAAACGTAGGCTGCAGCAAGATGAATAGAATTGTTCCAAATCATATGAATTTGGAAAATAACAGAGCAGAAATTAAACCCTGACTCTAAAAGTCCCTGCTGTCGCTGAAATGCTGATTCCTCAAAAGTATTATTGCCTTCTGGGGAACACTTCTGCCCCTCCCTGCAAAGAAGAATGACTGATTTGAGTTTTACATTTACAACATCCTCTCTCATAACTCACCAACATTCTCTGATTCATTGGACTAAAGCACTTCCAATTCATTAGGCATTCCTTCTCTTTAGCCTGTGTTTCAAAACACACTATTCAACGTTTATCTACAGCAGACCGTATTTGCTATCCATTAGATCTCTATTAGCCTGAGGTGTCCAGATGAGCAAACTCCTCTTCCATCAGAATGCATTGGGTCTCATTATTCGTTGTGTCCCATAATTTAGTAACATCTGCAAGTTTCCAGGCTTGGTTTTGACCACTGAGCGTGTGACATCAGTAATATAAATCACGCAAGATAATGTTCAAATAAGCATCTTTATCTTCACCTCCATCAAGCTGACACGACAGTGGAATGCTATTATTACTGTAGTCCATATTCCAGGAGTTATTTTTCCTATCTTCTGCCAGAGTCTGGAGTTTAGAGACAGTGTGAAAATAAGAAGTTCAAACTAGAGATTTGCAAGATGAAATATCAGTGGTGGCTTTGTTGTGCTTTGCCTTTACAATGTCAAAGGTGCTTTAATTTTTAATGTGACTATGGGTGCACTTTCCTCCTAAAAGAAAAGGATACTGTCATCTTATATACTAACTTGAAACGTCTAGTGTCTAATCATTCATATTCAGGCACTTACAGAGATTCATCAAGCATTCGTCCAGTACCAAATCAGTACTGAGTTGCTGATGCTTAAGAAATCATAAATCCTTCAAAATGCAAGTAAAAAAATCTACAGGGAGTAATTGTAAAAAGGTACTATTTATTGAGCATTAACCACATGCTAGCCTCGACTAGAGGCTTCACATATATTTACTATTCCTCACCATGAAACCTCAGGTAGTTCTTATTTTCCATTTCACAGATAAGAACACGGAGGATGAGAAAGGTCAAGGATCCTGCCAAAACCACATAGTAAGAAGATCCCAAAATAAGATTCTAACACAGGTTTGCCTAGTTCTATGGTCCATGAAAGATTCAGTGATAATAATTATGAAATCAAAGAATGTGAACAAAACAAAGAAGACCTGGTAAAATCCAGCCACTTACCATAAACTGGGTGTGTGCTACGCTGAAAGATCTCCTTTCCCTAATCCTCTTCCCCCTTGCTGACAAAGATTATGTCTGCAAAAAAGGATGCCTTTCATTCTGTGAGGGGAGATAAAGTTACTGCAAATCTCCCTGAAATATAATGAAAAGGCTGTTGGAAGACCAGGTGTTTAATGGGAACAGAGGGATGATGGTGACCAAGAGAAGTGAGTGCAGATTGTTGAAATGTAAGTGAAAGTCTAATCCCCATTATTTCATGACTTTGATAAGGTGGAAAATTAAAGGCACAGGCTTAAAAATCCTTCAGCGGACAGTGCTCTCTGCTATTATAAGAGGGTCAATAGCTCTTGTCTTGTTTGCCACTTTATTCCTGGAACCCCGAATATGCTCACTAAATATCCAGCGAAGGAATAACTGTTCCCCATAACCATTCTCAGCCTATTTCCACAGCATAGCTTGAGGTGCAGCTCTTAAAGCAAGCTGGAAAACCTGCAGAAGGAGAAAGCAAAATAAGAACTATGGTTCTGAGATGCAGCAGCTGGGTAAAAGGCAATCCCTGCAGAATGAAGGCTTGAAGGGAAGAGCGGCTCTTGAATGGTTAGTGCCATGGGCTAGGACCAGGACCATGCATGCACCGAGCTTAAGAACCTAACAAAGAAGGAACAGGTTCAACTCTCCTGTGGAGGAAGCAGGCCAGGGAAAGGGGAGGAAAGTGTGTGTATGTATGTCAGGGAGGAGCCTCAGAAGAGGAACAGAACAGAAGCTCCCTGTTTTGCATCTTGGGTCTAGTGAATTCAAAGATTCACCGCCATCTCCTCCACCAGCAAAACAATGAACAGCCAACCAAACATAGGTGAAAACTTCAATACATTTTGTCTTCAAAATTTGGAAACCCTCAGCCACCCTGGGAAGAGGCAGATATCAGGGCAGAGTGGATAAAAAGTCCAGTAGCATTAATTACCTACTGTGCGCAGAGCCTTTGGTAACTTGAATGAAAATAGTAAGTGGCAGTGATGCCCCCTGCCGTTGATAAGAATTATTTTGGTGTGGAAAGCCTTTGCCTGGCCCAGGTTGTATCATCCTTCTTTCTCCACTTGAGGGAGCTGGTCTGACCAGATCTGGTTCATTGAGCCTTCAGACCAGACAGAATGTGGGGCAGGCATAGGTCAGAGCACTAGAGGGCTGAGTGTGCTTTTTTCTCATTATCTCAAATGTTAGAGCCATGGAGAAGCTAGAGGTCAGAGGGCAGCTGTTAGCCCTAGAAGTTAGGTCTGACACTGATGTCTGGTAAGAGTATAGAAAATCAGGCATCTTAAAATTCTTGTCATTTAGGTTGTTTCCATGTCCTGACTATTGTAAATAGTGCTGCAATGAACATTGGGGTAAAATGTGCACGGACAGATGAATGGATAAAGAAGATGTGGTACATATTTACAATGGAATATTACTCAGCCATAAAAAGGAATGAAATTGGGTCGTTTGTAGAAATGTGGATGGACCCAGAGTCTGTCATACAGAGTGAAGTAAGTCAGAAAGAGAAAAGCAAATATCGTATATTAATATATGTGGAATCTAAAAAAATGGTACAGATGAACCTATTTGCAAGGCAGGAATAGAGATGCAGACATAGAGAATGAATGTGTGGACACAGTGGGGGCATGGGGAGGGTGGGATGAATTGGAAGATTAGGTTTGACATAAATAAACTACCATATGTAACACTGATAGCTAGTAGGAACATGTGGTATAGCACAGGGGGCTCAGCTTGGTGCTCTGTGATGACCTAGATGGGTGGGATGAAGGTGGGGTAGAAGAGAGGTCCAAGACGGAGGGGATACATGTATACATATAGCTGACTCACTTTGTTGTACAGCAGAAACTAACACAACATTGTAGAGCAATTATACTACAATTAAAAAAAAAAATGTTTGTCAAAGTATGAGAATCCCCACTCCCTGATCTGGAGACAAAAGGACAAAGGGTTCCCCAGAATCTGAGCAACCTCCAAGTTCTTGCCATCATACCCAGCCTGACTAGGCAGCCTGGCTCACTTTGTCACATAGTACAATCTTCACGCTCAGCTCCTAGGGAGATACCTCTCCAGTCTCAAAGCTAGGACAATGTGTGTTGCAACAGACAACTGATTCTTTTTCATCTTTTGAACACTGGCTTTTGTGACTAACGATGAATTTCTCCCTGTGCTGCTCAAGTGGAAGTCCAAGGAAAAATTTACTATATGCTGCTAGTATTTTTCTTGGCATTCTTATTTCCATCTTTTATCTTGTGCATGATGTGATCGCCTCCTATATTCAATAATTGTGGGTTATTTGTAATTTCACAAAAATGACCTCAAACACTCTTGGACTAAGGCAATGCAAAATGATATTTAAAAAAAAAGTGAGTGATGAGGACAGGCACAGATGTGGGGAGATAAAGCCTGGTGCCCCAATCTCCATGGCCCTTCAAATGGTCCTATTTGGACTTTAAGTAGGTAAAGGACTATTTCCACAATTGGTGACTATCCAAGATTTTTAGCTATGGTGAGGAGAAAAATGTTGGTGAGGAAATCTGAGGTCTAAATCGGCTCCATCACTCTCCTGCTGGGTGACCCCGGGTGCCTCACTAAAGCCATCTGTCTCTCACCTCACCTAGAAAGTGGAAGAATTAAACTACCAATGGCTCAAAGTTGTCAAATTTGGCTCATGGCCGGCCTGTACAGCCTGCAGGTTAACAGTGACTTTTAAGATTTCAAAGAATTATTAAAGAGGAGGAAGGAGGAGGCGGGGGAGGGGAAGAATTGGCAACAGAGACAGTATATAGCCTACAAAGCCTAAGATGTTTACTGTCTGCTCCATTCTGAGGTTTGCCAACCCCTGGACAAGTTGATGGCTAGAGTCTCTTCAAGCCCTCAGTTTTCTCCACGCTTCCATGACTAGGTGTACTCTATAAGATGTTGGCAGCTATAAATCCCTTAGCCTTCCTGTATCTTAGTTTGTCCCCCTGTGCAATGGGTATCATATAACCTAACATAGTGATAGGAGAGTTGTAAAGCCCAGAAAGAGATCATAATTTTAAAAAAAAAGAGGAGGTGCTCAGAACGTATAATATCAGTATAATAAAAATATAAGAAGGAATCAGAACTGATGTAAGGAACATTATCCATATAAGTTCAAAAGGATACCAACCCAGACTTACACAAAGATAGCACAGAAGCTAAGGACATGCCATATGCAAACAGAAGGCCCCAGTTCCCCAGGAATTTCAGGTCGTATGTACTTGACCTACTTTGGGTTTTCCACAGAAGCCATCTGCAGACACTCTGTGCTGTTTTTACCTGAGCATCTTAGGTCACAGGAGCTGTTAGGGACTCCCAATCTACCTTATGATCCAGATCTTCCTCCAGATGTGGATGGAATCCCTATATAGATGCACATCAGGGCTCCCAAGTCAAATGCATCTTCTTCCCCCTCCCCTCTGCTTTCTTCTGCCTTTGAAAGTCACTGCTATTTGTCCAGGGATATAAAGTCATAGTTGCTGTGAGCCTGTTGTGGTCCTGGTCCATTAAATATTTTATTTCCTTTAATTTTCCTAACAACTCTGTGGGTAGGTCTTGCAATCCCATTTGAAAGATGAAAAACTGATGAAGAAACTGAGGTTCAGAGTGGTGAAATAACATTCCCAGGTCACAAACTAGCATATGGCGAGGTCAACTTTAATAGCTTCTTCTCCACCATGTTGCTTTTCATGCTCTAACAATCACACAGCTGTGAGCCATGCAATGCATTCCTCTCCTTCCATCACGTTCAGTCCATCACCCAGACCTGGGGAGCACTCCTTCTTGGCATCCGTCCTTCCTTTTCCCCACCTTTATCTAAATCCAGGCCTGCACAAACTTCCCCAGCCCCTGTTGCTCCCTTCACTGTAATGATGTCTCTATTCTGATCCATTCTGCCCCAGCTGCAAGATTGATCTTGAAATCACACTGACTTTATGCTCATCTGTTCAAAATCCTCTGATATTATTTTAATTCCTCTCCAAACTTATACTTCTCCAGTCATTACTTGGCCCTATGTTGGAGGCTTTACTCATTTTTCATATGTATCTCTCTCCTAATCAGATGGGTCCATTCTTCCCTGTCTGAGGAATCTCTTTGCACCTCTAGCCAGACCTCCATGTCTCCCTGTTTCCAAACTCTACACATCTTGAACCTCCACACGTTCTTCATGCATACTTCCCTTTCTTTCTTCTTCTTCCCTTATTAACTCTTAAAGCACATATCATTTATTAAACTTACTGGTTACTCAGCAAAACGGGCTTGATGTATTTTACAGAGCATAGATTTTGTTTCAAACTTTAATTGGATCCTTGCTCTTTCAGTTAATGTGTAGCATTAAGCAAGTTATTCAGCCCTCAGAGTCTCAGATTTCTCATGTGTAAAAAGGAGACTAATAATGTCTATTTTGAAAGGTTTTCTTGAGGGACAGCATATGAAAGTATCTCGTATGATTGCTAATACATAGTAGGCAATTGATGAATATTTCCTTATTTTCTTTTTTAAGCTGACACTGTGTTTCTAGAACATATCCTATACAGCCCAGGGCTCCATTTCCATAGTTTTGTATTGTTTCCTCATTATTTCTTCAATGTGAATAACATAATGGAAGGGACCAGGCATCATGGCTCTTCTACACTACAGTGTGACTAACACAGGAGAAGGGGCCGTGCATATGTTTCTTCTTTAGTTACGTTATGCTTTAGGATTTTGTTGAATATACAGGAACTAAACTATACATTCTGATATTAATTGATTAGAGCCTCATAGATAACAGGGGAAATCAATGACTTTACCTTCAAACTCAGCTAAAGTAATCCATAAAATCCCATGAGAAAGCTTATACTCAGGTAGTGCTTTGAAAGTTTTCTTACTCATATTTTGATTAGAGGAAAACAAATATTCTCATCAAAAGTACTTCCTTTTTTTTTTTTTGAGAAAGATCAGATAAGAATTAGAGCATAATGGGGCTGATAATTTGTGTAATTTTATAATCATCCCCAATTCTTTCTCAATGTAGGCAGTATGTTTTTGCTAAATAACGCACTGCTCAATTAGGAAATACCTTCTTACAAATATAAGATAATTTTTTTGAGGGGGGGCAGATTATGCTTTCTTTTCCTTAGTCATGCATTCACTCAATATTGTTTCTTGACACTCTATTATGTAATGGCCAGAATAGGTGCTAGGATTGTAGAGATAAAAAGATTAGTTCTTTCTCTCAATGACCCCACTCTCAAAGAGAAAGACAGATGTACAGAGAAGCCACATGGTATGAGGTGACTGTCATGTCACATGTGCAAAATTAGCTCTGGAGCTAATTCAGAAGCCCAGAGGCCAAGATTTGAAGGATGGCCATTAATGGACTAGGAAGTCTGGGATAATAGTGGGGTCAGTGCATTCCAGGCATCCAATACCCTTGTAAACACTCTGTTATTCCTTTAGAGCTGTGCTCATCTAAGCTGTATTCAATCCAATAATAAATGGATCAATTCATTGAACTTTTATAGTAGCAGTAGGTACAGCATGGAGCAAGGGGCTGTGAACAAGGAGCTCATATTTTGAATCCTCAAAACTACCCTTTCAGTAATTTATTCTTAAAATCTAACATTTTAGTGAATAAAGAAATTCTTCTTCTAGCTGACTTTACACAGTTGTTATGAGACTTGAGAATGATATTTGTTAAACTTGTTTGCAAAGCTTTTGCTCATCTGAAAATATTAGAGAACATTGAAGGAGGGCATAAGTATGGTGGATAAAGCATAGGCTGGTTAGTCCCATGAGGGTCCAAAATTCCAGCTATTTTATGTTTCATCTGTGTGGCCTAGGACAAGTTTCTCAAGCTTTCTGAAAGCTGAATACTTCATATGTAAAACTGGGAAAACACTAGAAGAGTAGGGAAAAGATAAATGAGATGATGCAAGTCAAATACCCGGTACATAGTAATCCAACAAAATGTCTGTGTTCTCCTCTTGTACTTAAAAAAAGACTGCAGTCTTCAGCTTTCTAGAAGATGGAGGTGACATACATTTTCATATTCCTCCCATTAAGTAAAATGAAAATCCTGGACATTATAATTAAAACAGGCATAAGAAGACTCTGAACTTTGGGGAGAAAAAGCAGGCTGGCTCTGAGTTTTCTTCTTGCCTATGACCTCAAACACAGAGCTGAAGAAGTTGACAGACTGGAAACGTCAATGGGAACAGACAACACTCCAACTGAAGCCTGTTTTCTCCAGGCAAAGACCATGAAAAGAGAAACCTGGTAAGTCAGAAATCGTATAGCTTATAATTGCTTTGCTCTAGGCAAACACCACAGAGAAAAACTGTGACCCCCCATCTCTGCCTATGTGAAGGCTAAGTGGAGAACCTACACTTCTACACTCGTGAGACTGTAATGAGGCACAGGGGTGGCTTCAAGAAGTCCAGGCAGGGAACCAGGGCTTGTACTCCAATGACAGTAAGTAGCCCCCCTCAAACACAGTTTCCTTGGAGACCCCATGGGAAGCCAGCGTTCTTACCCCTGCCCAGCAGTAATGAGGAGCCCCCAAGTCAGGTGCCAATGGAAGCTGAGCAGGGGACCTTGGTTTCTACATACACATGGCACTTAGGTGGTAGTACTCCCCACTTTCACTGCCAGAGCAGTTCCCCAAAAAAGCCAGTTAAAACAGAAGATTTAATTAAGATACAGAGTCTCATAACACAATATGTAAACATCCAATTTTGAATTAAAAATCACACATCATACTAAGAACCAAGAAGACCTTAAACTAAATTAAAACAGCAACAATAACAGCAACTAATAGATGCCAATACCAAGATGAGACATGTTAGAATTATCTGACAAAGATTAAAAAGCAGCTGTGACAATAACACTGCAGTGATCAAATATGAACACACTTAAACAAAAAAATAGAAAGCCTCAGCAAAGAAACAGTATTGGCAAAGAAATAGAAGACATAAGAAGAACCAAATGAAGATATAAAAACTGAAAAGTACAATAACTAAAATTAAAAGTAGAAAAGCTCAAGAGCAAAAAAAAAAAAAAATCAGAAAATTGAGAGATAGAACAGTAAAAATTACCCAATTTGAAAAACATACAGGAAATAAACAGAAAAAAAAGAGTTTCAGTGACCTAGACTCTATAAAAAACATTCAACACTCATGTCACCAGAGTCCCACAACAAGAGGAGAAAGTGGGTGGGGCCAAAAAATAACTCAAAGAAATAATGAATGAACATGCTACCAATTTGATGAGACATAAATCTACAGATTCAAAAAGCTGAGTAAATTCCAGACAGAATAGACCCAAAGAAATTTACACCAGGACATATTATAATTAAATTTCTGAAAACTAAAGACAGAGCAAAATTCTTGAAAGCATCCAGAGAAAAATGAAACTCTACTCATAAAGGAAAAAACAATTTGAATGACAGCAGTTTTCTCATCAGAAACCATGGAGGCCAGAAATAAGTGGCATGATATTTTTCATACATTTAAGGAAAAAACTGTCAATCGCAATTTTTTTTTTTACTCATCAAAAACATTCTTTTAGAATAAAGAAAAAATAAAGAATGAAGAGGAAATAAGGAATAAAGGAAAATTAAGAAATTTGTCACCTGCAGACCTACCCCCAAAGAAGGGCTAAACCATATTACCTTAACATAAAGAAAATGATGAAAGGAATCTTGCAACATCAGGAAGACAAGAGAAAGAAAACAGAGATGTGAAAAACAGATACACAGAAAACAAAATATTAAGTGTTAAGCCCAAATATTTTAATATTTAATTCAACTGTAAATGGTCTACAGACACCAATTAAAAGACAAATGATCAGGGTGAGCTATAAACCATAGCCAAACTGTATGCTGTTTACAGAAAATTACTACAACTATAAGAGTATAGGCAGGTTGAAAGTAAGGAGAGATAAAAAGATATATTATGAAAACATTAATCAAAGGAAAGCAGGAGTAACTATATTAATGTCAGATAAAGTACCCTTCAGAATTAAAAAAAAATCACCACAACCAGAGAGAGAGATTATATGATGATAAAAGGGTCCAAATACCAAGAAGAAACAGCATCGTAAAAGTGTATGCACCAAACAACAGAATTGCAATATATGAAAAGACAATACTGTTAGAAATGAAAGGAGAAATAGACAAATTCACATTTATAGTAGGAACTTCAACATCATTCTCTAAATAATTGATAGAACAACTAGACAGAATATCAACAAGGCTGTAGAAGAACTCAACACCACAAATACCCAACAACAATAGTCAATGATGCATTCTTTTCAATTTCTACCAAGATAGACCATATACTGGTCCATAAAACAGACATCAATAAATTTAAAAGGACTGCAATCAAACGGTATGTGTTCTCTTATCACAATGGAATAAAACTAGTTGTCAATAACAGAAAAATCACCAAACACTTGGAAACTAAACAACACACTCCTAAATAATCCATTGGGTCAAAGAGAAAGTTTCAAAGGCAATAAAAAATTCATTGAACTTAAAGTAAAATGAAAAGACAACATATCAAAATTTGTGGCACATGGCTAAAGTAGTGAATGTTAAGAAGCAACACTGACTTTGGAAGAGTGGTGGAAAATCAAGTTATTGTATAATGGTTGCAGGCTTACTAAAAAGAATTATAACAGCATCGTTTCAAACTAAGCAAGAGCAGTCAGAAGGAAATTTACAGGACTAACAGCATGCATAGAAAAGAGTTCAAACCAAGAACATGAGCTCCAATCTCAAAAAATTAGAAAAAGAAGAACAAAGAAAGCAGATGAAAAAAGAAAAAGAGCAGAAATCAATGAAATTAGAAAAAAACAGAGAAAATCAATGAAGCATAGAGTTGTTTCTTTAAAAAGATCAATAAAATTGACAAAACTCTAGCAAAAGTGACAAAAGAAAGAGAAAAGAATCATATCAGTAACAAAACAGGGGTTATCACTACAGACATCAAAAGGATAATAAGGGAATTTTTAAAAAAACGAAAAAAAGGGAACCTCTATCTCAAAAATTTGAAGCTTTTATGAAATGATCAATTTCTTAAAAACACAAATTCCCACAAACCAACAAATATGAAACGTATCATTTGGATAGTCCTGTAAATATTAAGGAATTCCAATTCACAATTTTTAAAACTTCCCCATGGAAGAAATCTCCAAACCTAGATAGTTTCACTGGGGAATTCCACCAAAGAATTAAAGATGACTCAACATGAAATCTAAACAAGAAGAGAAGGAAACTCTTCACAATCCATTTATGTGTGTGTGTGTGTGTCTGTGTGTCTGTGTGTGTGTATGAATACAGATGCAAAATGCTTTAAGAAAATATCTCCAAGTAGAACTCAGCAATATACAAACATGATTGTGCCTATTACCAATTGGAGTTGGAGTTTCTCCTCCCCTCCCCCACACAGGGGTGTTAAGCTGGTTAAGTATTTGAAAACCACCAATCAAGGAAAACTACCATATTAACAGGAAGAAAAAACAAACAAACAAAAAACATGATAATATCAGTAACTGCAGTAAAAGCATTTGATAAAAAACTCAGAAAATAAAATCAGGGGGGACTTTCTCAACTTAATAGAGAGCATATAAAATGTCGTGACAAAATTCTCATACCTTATACAAAAATTAAGTCAAAATGGATCATAAATAAATTTAAATGTCGACATAAAATGGTAAAACTTGAAAAAAGAAGCAGAAAACCACCGGGATCTAAAACTAAGAATTCTTAGACTTGACATCAAAAGCATAATTCATTAACATAATTTGGACTTTTTTCAAATTAAAAATCTATGCACTACAAAATACCCTGCTCATGGGATTGAAAACCAAGTTACTGAGTGGGAGAGAATATTTTCAAACCACATATCCAACACAGCAGTAGTATTTAGAATCTATAATTAACTTTCAAAACTCAGCAGTAAATGAATAATCCAGGAATAACTGGGGAAAAGACAAAGAGAAATTTCACCAGACGAGATATTCAGATGGCAAACAGGCAAATGGAAGCTGTTTAACATCATTAGGCAGTAGGGAAATTCAGATTAAAACCACAGTGATGTATCACTACACAGCCATCAAAATATCTAAAATAAAAAACAGTGAAACACCAAATGTTGTCAAGGCTGTGGAGAAACTGGATCCCTCATACTGTGGGAATATATATAAAATGGTACAGACATCCAGAATACAGTTTGGCAGAATTTTTAAAAAGTAGACATGCCACTACAATTGGCCCAGCAATTGTTCTTCTGGGTATTTATCTAAGAGAAATGAAGAACTCTGTTCACAGAAAAACGTATACATAAATTTTATATCATCTTTATTTGTAATAGCCAGAAACTGGAATTAAACTAATTCTCCTCTGACAGGTGAATGGTTAAACAAACCATGGCACAGCCATACAATGGAAAACTACTCAGCAGTAACAAGGAAAGGATTATTGATACATGTAACAACCTGGACGAATCTCCAGAGATTACACTAAGTGAAAAAAATTAATCCTAAAATGTTACATACTGTATGATTGTATTTGTACAACATTGCTGATATGACAAAAAACTTTGGGAATGGAGAACATTTTAGTGGTTGCCAAAGGTTATGGGGGAATTGAGATTGGAGGAAACTGACTATAAAAGGGCAACATGGAGGATCCTTGTGGTAATAGAAATTTTCTATATTTTTAATGTATTATTGTCCTCATCTTGGTTGTGATGTACTATCCTTTTCTTAATTTTTTTTTCTTTTCTTTTCTTTTTTTTGCTGTACGCGGGCCTCTCACCGCTGCAGCCTCTCCTGCTGTGGAACACAGGTTCCAGATGCGCAGGCCCAGTGGCCATGGCCCACGGGCCCAGCCGCTCCGCGGCATGTGGGATCCTTCCCAACCGGGGCACGAATCCGCATGCCCCGCATCAGCAGGTGGACTCTCAACCACTGCGCCACCAGTGAAGCCCGATGTACTATCCTTTTGCAAGATGTTACCACTGGAGGGACCTGGTAAAAGTATATCGGAATTCCCTTTATTATTTATTTCTTACAACGGCATGCAAATCTTACAATTATCTCAAAATAAAAAGTTTAATTGAAATGGTGGATGGTTAGGACATTTGTCTTATGCCAGTTCTCTTTGGAAAAAAGTGTGTTTGGTATTTTGCCCAAAGCCTCACATAAAAGCCAACTCTCACTATGCAATTCCTCGTGAAAGAAACACAAAGAGAACTTTAATGCTCCTAAGAAATTCTCCATCCTATAGTCGGTTCATTTACACTTTTCAGAAGAAAGCCTCTTTCAGTTTGTAGCTCAGGAACAGAAGCTATAGCTGAATGCTTACATTTTACAGAGACAAGTCAGAAATGAACACATTGGAGAATCTTCTACATTTTAAAAGCTACGTTGACACACCAGAGAACATCTAAAAGATGGTTGTTAAGGATGGAGAAGAGTCAGGAAATCACTTCACATGAGGAGTATTTTCGAAAGTTATGGAAATTTAGCCTGGGGAAGAGAAATGTTAGCAGGTCGATGTATTTGAAAGGCTGTTAGGTGAGATGAATGATGCTTATTTCCTCTTACTCACAAAGAGTGTTTTCTAAAGGTTGGTTCATATAGACGATTTCATGTTAATTGCTATGTTCTCATTGAAATGTGTATTAGATAAAATAAAACTTACACACGTAGTAATACAAAATTTTGTAGTAATACACAATTTTCACTTATAATAGGCTATAGACATTCTCTATTAAAATATACCTAATTTTTAAAAGACAGTTTTTTAAAATAAAACTATAAGTAGATAAGACTATGACAATTTTGAGGGCTGTTTATGAATGCTGTATGGGTTTTCACTGGAAGCCTTCAGTCAGATTCAACAAAATGAATCAAAGATGCCAGGAGAAGGATTTTAATCACAGCTGACATTCCGGAAAAAGTGAGCTCTTAGAGCCTCCCTGATATTTCAGAATCTTAGGGTCCATGATTTTTTGAGGTTGATTTTGGAGGAGTGGTGGAAAATCAACTTGTATAATGGTTGCAGGCTTACTAAAAACAATTATAACAGCATCATTTCAAACTAAGCAAGAGCAGTCAGAAACTTCCAGATCAGGAATTCTCAAAATTGCTTATCTTTCAATCCACTGCCACTTTCCAGAAACAATTTCTAGAGATTGGATTTGGGGGCATTCTCAGGGTTTCCTATACAATTGGTCCAATGTGATTGGAAAACTACTTTCAATATTTCCCCCAGATGAGTTTGATGTGAGTTTGATGTGCACTTTCTTTAAGAATGACTGTGGGAATATAAATTGGTGCAGCTACTATGGAGAACAGTATGGACGTTCCTTAAAAAACTAAAAATAGAGCTACCATATGATCTAGCAATCCCACTCCTGGGCATATATCTGCAGAAAACCACGGTTCAAAAGGATACATGCATCCCAATGTTCATTGCAGTGCTGTTTACAATAGCCAAGACATAGAAGCAACCTAATTGTCCATTGAAGATAAATGGATAAAGATGTGGTACATATATACAATTGAGTATTACTCAGCCATTAAAAAGAATGAAATAATGTCATTTGCAGCAACATGGCTGGACCTGGAGATTATCATACTAAGTGAAGTAAGTCAGACAGAGAAAGACAAATGCCATATGATATCACTTATATGTGGAATCTAAAAAAATGATACAAGTGAGCTTATTTACAAACAGAAACAGACTCACAGACTCAGAAAACCAACTTATGGTTACCAAAGGGGAAAGGTGAGGGGAAGAAAACCAACTTATGGTTACCATAGGGGAAAGGTGAGGGGAAGAAAACCAACTTATGGTTACCATAGGGGAAAGGTGAGGGGAAGAAAACCAACTTATGGTTACCATAGGGGAAAGGTGAGGGGAAGAAAACCAATTTATGGGTACCATAGGGGAAAGGTGAGGGGAAGAAAACCAACTTATGGTTACCATAGGGGAAAGGTGAGGGGAAGGGATAAACTGGGGATTTGGGATTGGCATATACACACTACTGTATTTAAAATAGATAACCAACAAGGACCTACTGTATAGCATAGGGAACTCTGCTCAATATTCTGAAATAACCTGAATGGGGAAAGAATTTGAAAAAGAACTGATATATGCATATGTATAACTGAATCACTTTGCTGTACACCTTAAACTAACACAACATTGTAAGTCAGCTAGAGTCCAATGTATTTTTTTTTTTTAATGACTACCTTAGGTTACAGAAGCAGGACACACCCACACTCAGGCAGTGTTTCAAGGTCACTGCCACAGTCAGGAAGCCAAGTCACGGTATTCTTTTTGAACTAAAAACTATGCTAACTCTGTTTTAGTTTTTTGGCAATTTGAGTGTCACTTGTTTAAACCGCAAGACTATTTCTGGCATAGGCCATATTATACAGATCATCTATCCTCCAGGATACTAGACCAAGTGCACACTTTTGAATGGATTTTAGCTTACTAATGTAAAATGTTGATATTAATTTTCCTAAGGAATTCATGGTTTAAATTAATAAATCCTGTGTATACAAAGCTAGAACATTTGCTAGTGAGTAGTTGGGAGGGAATACAAAGAAAATTACAGGATCTTTTTATTTTAATTCAATCCCAATAATAAATCTTTCCAAATACTTGAAAATGTTGATGATTTTTTCCCCCTTGCTCCGTACTAAACAAAGATTACACATAAACTTTATACTTCATGGATTGCTTATACTTTTGCAATTACAATAAGTAACATTTATTGAGTGGTCTTAATATGTCAGACATTGTTCTCAACATCCTGTACATAGTAATCTATGTATTCTTCTTAATAGCCTTTTAGGTTAGTAACATTTACTGATAAGAAGGCTAGCCAAGTAATATGTTAGTGGAGCTGGTATTTGACCCCTGGTGTCTTGAACATTATTTAGCACCTACAAGTAAGTGACTTTCAAAGTTTCTTATCCAGGACCAAGCATATGAAATAAGCTCTTAATAGATACTCAACATACACACACACACGCACACATGTGCATAATGAAAACAAATACTTTTTGAAACGATAAAAGAGGTGCATTTTTTAGTATTTTCTCATCACTTAATTGTTGAAATTCTAATCAAGACCCACTAAACTGATTTCACAACTCATCAATATATAACAACCTGCTGTTTGAAACAAAATGTACATGTGTGCTATCATTGCTAATTAGGTATGAGTAATTAGTATCTTTGCTATTACTAATAAGGGATTGTGAAAGGAAAGGATTGTGGACTTGAGGATATGGGGAGGGGGAAGGGTAAGCTGTGACAAAGCGAAAGAGCGGCATGGACATATATACACTACCAAACGTAAGGCAGATAGCTAGTGGGAAGCAGCCGCATAGCACAGGGAGATCAGCTCGGTGCTTTGTGACCGCCTGGAGGGGTGGGATAGGGACGGTGGGAGGGAGACGCAAAAGGGAGGGGATATGGGAACATATGTATATGTATAACTGATTAAATTTGTTAAATAAAAAAAATACTGGAAAAGAGATTTCTGTGTATTCTTAATTATGACAGAAGATTTTTAAAAAAATAACAGCAACAAAAAGCACTCTAGGAAAAAAAAAAAAAAAAAAAGATGTGGCCCGTATATCCAAGTACTGAGGTTTGGGGAGATTTAGAGGTTGATAAGCAGTGCACAAAAGGCAAGTTACCACGGTGATGCCCAAGCAGCTATGGAAGAGAGCAATGTGACTAGAGCTTCCTTACAAGTAAAACGTGCTTGAGCTTTTTGGAGGCGGTGTGGTGTGATAGGAAATACATATGTTTTGGAGCCAAGATACTGGGTTTGGAGCCTAGATCTGCCAATGACTATCCAAGTATTCTCAGGTAGAAATAATAAGTGATCTCTCTGAGATCAAATTTCTTGCCTATGATACTGGAGTAATGTAGCAGGTACTTTTGCTGCCAAAAATCACATATCCTTGTGCTACTTATGAATTCAGCTGCAAATGTAGTGGGCAGCTTTCTCTAACTCAGGCTCACATGGATGAAGCCATATTTCTAAGTCAAGCCTTGTGTCTTTTCTGGAGTTTTGGATGTTCTAGATATAACCACAAGTATTAAGAAGAATTAATGGCCAAGAAGGCAATCTTCAGCCAGTGAGTATATACCCAACTTCCTGTCTTTGGACAAGAAAGATGAGAAACTGTTGTCTACCCTTCCCAGAGATTCCACAGGATAATGTTCCTGTTGCCTACACAGGAAGCTAGGCTATTGCCTTTATGATAACTGTTCTCATGTCTCTGTATTACTTTCCCCACTCCCTTACTGGAATCATCTCACAAATAAACTACCTGCACCCAATTCCTTGCCTCATTCTCTGCCATCAGAGTAACATGATAGCAGAAAAACAAATCTGATTTAAATGTGGTTTTGAGGATTAAGTGACAGAAGTATATTCTATCTCCAGTGGAATGGCTAGTACATAAGAGATGATCAAAAATTGTAAATTGTTCCCAGTTGAAAACTCTATCACAGTATGAAAACAATCTTTTGGAGGGTAAAACCAATCTGTTTGGGCCAAAAAAATTATTTGAAATTAAGAACTAATATCATACTGCTAGTGAGTGGGGAGACTGAAATTTGAACCCAGACAAGTCCATAGCTATCTGCAGCCTAGAAAATTTTTATAGAATTTAACCAAGAAATTGTTTTCCTAAGAGTTTATCTGAAGGGTATAATTAAGGATGTGTACAAATAAAATTATCATGTCTATATACAAGAAACTGTTACAACCCCATACAAAATATGTTTACAGATGTAGAAAGATGTTCACAACAGACTGCTGAATAAAAACAACAGTTCAAGAGACCATGATCCTGTTTGTAAATATATCATCTACAGGGACAAGTATATATATAATCATAAGAAAATACAATTTAATGACTATATACTGCAATTTGAAAAGTGGTTACCTTTTCAAAGGTAGGGTTTTGGGTTTTCTTTGGCATTTTCCCTATTTTTTCTCTATATTTTCTATTATTTTACTTTTGGAGTCAACATATATTGCTTGAGTTGACTCGCATAATACATTTGACTCCATTGCCATTCTTCCTTCAACCTCACCATGCAGTCTTTCAGACGGTTTTGTAAGGAAATGGAGAACTACTTCCAAATGGCTTCACTGTGTTCTGTGATGCTTACAGCAATGTAACCTGAACGAATAACCCCCAGTTTGAATCCTTTTAGAGCAATGTCAAACCTCTAACTCCCCAAAGTTGATTCACATCAACTTTTATTACAAGCCAGCAAGAATCTGGGCCGAATCTACCTACTTTCTCTAAAGCTGATACCAGAGACTTAAATCTCATTCATCCATCTCTTTATAATCAGAGACAAAATGTCAGGAGGATCAGTCCAAATCCAAGGCAAGATGACATTGAGAGACTACTAAATACAGACACAAAGTTCAAAGAATAAGTAGAATGGCTTTGGAGTCTGACCCTGAGTGACAATAGGTCAGGCTTCCTGAAGTGAATATTTTTAGGGACCAGAGCCAATGTCAACATAGTTTTGCCTGTGTGTTTAGTTCATTAGACACTGTTATGGAGCCACTGGTACACAGGGAATTCTCAAGCAAGTTCTAATAATTTATGACAATGCAAATGTCAGGAAACTAGAGCTGGGGTTTGAATTTGAGAGATTATCTCTGGTTTGTCATACAGCTAAACTTAAGAGGGCAATTTACTGTCAAGGATGTCTTCCCAAACAAAGTTTAAATTCTGATTTCAATTTTCTGGCCACCCCTGTCAAATATAAGGGATTATACTGAGACTCATTTGGAAGCTTGCTACCTAGGATGTAGTCAATGAATTGTCTGTGGCCTTGCTCACAATAATAATTGGAGCGCCGATATCAGGGAATACACACAAGATCTAAATTAATAAATAGTGAATAAAAAAACCTTTGCATATAATTACACATGCCACTATGCCCCACTCTTCCAAGTCCTAATAATAAGGCTTGACTTTTGCTTGACCGCTATATGTGCCAGCCACTTTACAGGAACTATCTTTTTTTACGATGTTTTTGTAACCTTTTATTATTATTACTATCATCATTATTCTTATTAATTTTGTTACCATTTGTAGCTAGAAAAACAAGTTAGTAAATCAAAATTCTAGGCTAAATCACGTATATCAGGGAGAGAAAGAGAGAAGAGAGAGAGAAAAAATAAATGAATATTCATCTAGATGAAACTGATTTGATTTTTTTCCCTTTTTTAAATTTTCATTTTACATTGGAACATAGTTGATTAACAATGTTGTGTTAGTTTCAGGTGTGCAGCAAAGTGATTCAGTTATACATATACATGTATCTGTTTTTTTTTCAAATTCTTTTCCTATTTAGGTTATTACAGAACATTGAGCAGAGTTCCCTGTGCTATACAGTAGGTCCTTATTAGTTTTCCATTTTAAATATAGCAATGTGGACACGTGAATCACAAACTCCCAGTCTATCCCTCCCCTCCCCCCTACCCTTCCCTCTGGTAACAATAAGTTCGTTCTCTAAGACTGTGAGTCTGTTTCTGTTTTGTAAATAAGTTTATTTTTATCATATTTTTTTTAGATTCCACATATAAGTGATATCATATGATATTTGCTTTTCTCTGTACCATTTGTTTCACTTAATATTATAATCTCCAGGTCCATCCATGTGAAAATGATTTGATTTAAAATTCCTCCAACTTTTTTTTTTTTTTTTGAAAATTGCATTTCTCTGAGGCTAAGAAAAAGATATATGAACTCTACTGATACTAATGATGAGAGTTTGAGCTTTTCTTTATAGAAGGGTACACTGAAGTTCTGGAATGATCAGCCTTTCCCTGAGTTACAGAGATGGTAGGAGATGGAGCTGGTCTTCACAGGCAAGTCTATGGATCTCATGCCTGGGACTGTCTCTCCTATATTATGGTGGCTCCAACTCCAGCACCATAATTCCTTTCTAAGAGTGATCTTTTTAATTTGTTATCTATTCTGGAAAATCGTCATGAAAGCAGAGAAGACAGTGGTTAATTTGGCATTATGAAAAGAGTAGATGCTACCTATCTGGATAGAAGAGGCAGCTTTATCTCCTTCAGTCTTCTCAACAATTCTGCACCGTTGTGATCCCCTCCAGCCCTAAATGCTCAGATTTATTCCACCCCTTAGTTAGAGAATGAGGGTTTGGCACAGTCTTGTGAAAATGCAAAATGCAAAGGAACTACGTGGGAAGAAGAGAGGGTTGTATATAATTCTGTTCTGCTGGCAGAAATTAGTGAGGGGAAACTTCAAATGCACCACGAAGGTGTTTGTGAAATAAACCAAGAGCAGAAGGAGAGTTGAGAGGGGATCCATGGTCCCATTGAAGGAAGAAAAAAAAAGGATAAGCTGGAAGTTGTCAACCATGTGGGCATAATTAGGGGATCAAGGATACACGAAGAAGCATCAAATGTTAACATGTCGTACATGCCCTATAATTACTCCAAAGTCTCTAGAAAATTGAGAAGTTAGAGGCTCTGATATTAGCAGAAGATAGGATCCTTGCTGGACTACAGCTACTACAGAATAAACTATCTTTTCTAAGAAATAGAGTTGACTGATATCACCAGTCAGAGTTGATCTGATTGTTGAGAGGGCTGTGGATATGGGACCCAGGGTGAAGCCAAAGTGTGAAGGTTAAGCTCTGGTACTTGGGGTGAAGTTCACCTGCATTTTAATTTTGGCTTCACCAACTAATACCTTAGGTAAATCATTTAATCTTGACCAATTTCCTCTTCCGTAAATTGGGCAAAGTCATAGTCCTTACTTCATATACAGGCAGCCCACACTTTGTACATTTCTGACACGCACTCATTATTATTATTATTATTATTATTATTATTTGGCCATGCCACGTGGATTGTGGGATCCCAGTTACCCCGACCAGGGATCAAACCTGGCCCCTTACAGTGGAAGCTCAGAGTTCTTACCACTGGACCACCAGGGAATTCCCTGACATGCACTCATTTTATTTACCACAGTTTAGTTAAATAACAAAGCCCTCCAATGGTTCAAACTTCAGTTACCATGGTGTATTAACTATCAGCAACTGCATAAAGTACCTATTTGGCTTCTAGCTCTTCATTCTATAATTCATCAGATAAAAAAACAGATGAGGAGCATGATCAGAAGCCAATCACAGGATTTCTCTTAAAATCCGTTGGTGATTGATGACTGCACATCTGTTATTTAGCTCATGAACAGACAGCAAAGTGTGTAGTTGTACACTTCTTTGTTCCCTGCAATACAAATATGGCATTCTACAAAAGTGCATAATTGAAAGGGGATTTGGACAACAAAGATGAAATTGCCATAAAGAAATAAAAAGTGATAACACTGGAAATGAAATTCAAATTGAACATAAATGGAGTTATAGAACAAACCCAAGACCTTGTAATGTTGCCTCCTGCCCTTCAAGAAACTAAATATGAAGCCAGAAGAACTCAGAAAGGCAAACTAATCAACATAAATGAGAAAAGTGGTCGTGACAAATAAGATGATGTCCCAGAGAAAGTCACAATGATAAAAATCTCCACATCTAAGAGAAGCTCAGGGACATATCATGACGTTGAAAGTACATAAGATAAAATGTTAGAACCTGATTCAAACTGAGAAAGAAGTGTGACACTTCACCAAGGCTCCGAAAGGATGCTTGCTCCATATTGTAAGTCATACAATGAGAAGACGGCAAGCACTGCTCAAGTCATTTTTGATAGGTATTTCTGTTGTTTGCAAAGAAATAAAACACTTTAGTTCTGTGTTTCTAATATTTCTAATTAAAGTGTACTAAATAAATATTCATTTTTCTATTCGTTATACACGTCTACATTTAAAACCAACCGTAAGAATGTTTTTATCATTTGAAAGTAGTGTAATTTTAGAGGTCGCAGAACACCTATACTTTTCCTCACTGATTATTGAGTCTGCTTTGCACAGTGTCAGCTTGTACAGACAAAGGGAGAACTGCCCACATTGCTGTGAAGTTTTTACATAGTTTAAATGAGATAAACTATGTAAAGTGGTGTATGGTCAGCCCACCCAAGATGGCTACTCTCTTGCTCTCTGTACATCCCCTGCTCGACCAATTCCTGCTTCATCTACACCCTACTCACCTGGCTGACCATTCCTCTTAATCATAGAGGCTAATCAGGAAATGCCTACATACTAGCCCCCGGCCCCAGGTAGTGATTATTCTAGCTTTAGATCAGAACATCTCCACTATGAGGGGCATGCTCCTCTGCTAGTTTCCCTGGTAACCAATGAGCCAACCTGAACATCAAATTCACCTATAACTGGTAACCTCTCTCTTCATCCGGGAGCAAAGATTACTGCAACGTCCTGCTCGCTCTCTGCTGCACATGGTGTGGTGTTGCTCCAGGACATTGCTTCAGACATGTAAGCTCCCCCTTCCATTAAACCCCTGATGTCTCTGTAGCTGACTCTGGTCTCTTTCTTTGGACTTGAGGCTGGGCAAGGACAGGACTTGCAGGCCCACAGAGTGCAGCCCAACAAGTGGGTAGCACCATGCCTTGCCCATAGTGAATGAAGATAATAACAGTAACAGTAATGTTAACAATTGCATAAAATAATAATAACGATGACAATAACTTATTCTTATTGATTGACCTGATGCCAAGGTAATTGTTGGGGATTCTAGATATAAGGTGATGGGACTTACAGATCCTATTTTACCATTCCCTCCACCCCTCATTCTCCACTCAGAAATATAGGTCACAGGCTAGTGAGCTCTGTTGGAAAACCCCAAGAGTCTATTCCCAGGAGTGTGGCTGAATGGAAAAGGGATGAGAACAGGAGTTTCCTGCTGGCACTACCTTGTGTGTCTGCACTGTTGACTCTGCAGCAGGTTTCTCTGAAACTTTTCTGTCCTTGTTTCTCACTTGATCTGTTTTGTCTTATCTTTTTTTTTCTGCAGTACACGGGCCTCTCACTGTTGCGGCCTCTCCCATTGTGGAGCACAGGCTCTGAACGTGCAGGCTCAGCAGCCATGGCTCACGGGCCCAGCCAATCCACGGCATGTGGGATCTTCCCAGACCGGGGCACGAACCCGCTTCCCCTGCATCGGCAGGTGGGCTCTCAACCACTGCGCCACCAGGGAAGCCCTTGTCTTATCTTTTTATTTATCTCACTTTCTCTATTTAACTACCATAGGGCTGTTTGTCTACATCCAGGCTATACCCATGAAGTATATTTATATATAAAAGTAATATAAGGTTTTTATTTCAAATAATGAAATTGAGTCACTGAGCCTTTTATATCAGTCTAACTAGAGCAGAATAATAGCTCTCATTTCAACAAACACCAAACCTTTTCAGGAAAAAGATATTTTGAACAACAGTATCTAACCCTTCTACATACTCTTCCAGCCCTTAATAAGTTTTTCTAAAAAGTACAATCCATGGTTAAAAGCTGTAGCTGAATTTATGTACTATTAGTGGTGAGCTCAAAAACATCCCCCTCCCCAAAAGGAAAATATATCTGTGTCCTAATTTCCGGAACTTGTACATTTTCCTTATATGACAAAAAAATAAAAAAGTGTTTTGCAGATGTGATTAAGCTAATGATATTGAGATGGGTAGATTATGTTGGACTTTCTGGATGAGACCTACATACAACCACATTTCTCCTTAAAAGGCGGAGGCAGAGGGAGATTTTACACACAGAAGATGATGAGGCGATGTGGCTTTGGAGGAATGCGGCCACAGCCAAGGGATGCTGGCAGCCTCCAGAAGCTGGAAGAGGCAGGGAACACATTCTCCCCTAGAGCCTCTGGCAGAATCTTGCTCTGTCAACACCTCATTTCTGGCCCAGAGATACTGATTTTAGACTTCTGGCCTCCAGAACTGTCAGAGAATAAATTTCTATTGTTTTAAGAAATCAAGTTTGTGGTCATTTGTTACAGCAACCACAGGATTAAATAATTTGCTATGTTCCTTGATTTTGCATATTATCCCCAGTATCTTTTCGTTTGTAGGGTGAATTGAGATCCATAAACATTTATTGAGTACCTGCCAAGTACAAGGCATCTGAAATACAGATTTAATTAAGACAAGGCTCCTATCTTAGAGGTGTTCATAGTCTAAACAAACAGGCAAATAGAACAGTTACAATAGAGTGTAATTCCACAAATTCTGGAATTTGGTTACAAACAGGAGTTTATTTGCATAGTGAAATACAAGGTGGCCATTTAAAATGAGGTTGTAAACAAACGTATTGACCTAGAAATAAGTCCAGATATACTGATATATTAAAAAGACCATATCACTAAATAATTCTGACAGTGCATATGTTTAGGAAGCATATGGTCCAAGATATGATTCATAGTTTTCTCTGGGTGGTAGGTTTCTAGTGTTTATTTTCATCTCCTTTTTTTGTGCTTTTCAATGTCTTGAATTTTTAATAATGAGAAAACAATACAAGTATTTTTAAATTAAAAATTCTCTGGGTTTAGTGCCAGTTAGGAGCACTTGTAGGATGAAAAAGTAAAACACAGGAGGGACCTAAGAACACTGACCAGGTGACCTGCTTCCTCGCTAAGGTCCCAAGCATAATTATAGGATTGTATCTTCTCTTAATGACAGGGAACTTGGCCACCTAGAAGAGGACATGCCATTTTATTCAATGCTCAGATGCCATCTGTCAAACGGGACATCATTGATTGAATAACAGTTTTCAGAGGAAGAAAAAAACTAATCACTATATTAAACATGTATATCCTAATCTCCAAATATTACAATGAAATAAAGCCTATCTTAGATTTCAGGAAGTGTGATGATTTTCAAAAAGTAACCTGGGCTTATGCTCTGCTGAAGGCTAAAGTGAAATCATTTGAATTAAACAAAGCATTCCAGAGGTTTTGTACCCTCTTCAAGGTGTGAGCAGCAAGGAAACACTCTCATTCTGCAGCCCACCTGCCAACTGTCTCCCTATGCACTGCCATCCAACCCCCATCACAGATCTGCCAAAACAATACCCATGACAGCTGAATAGAGATTTTCTTAATTTAAGCACCGAGGCAGCAAGAGGGAGACATTCCTCTGATTGTTGCAATGGGTTGCTTTGATATTCTACCTTGAGAGTGTATCCACTTACTGTTAATAGCCTCAGAAAGTATTTCTCCATTTGAAACCAAAATCAGCCTGTGAACACATGGCCCTTTTTTCACTTTGTAAACCAGATGGACTCTAAGCAGATAAACCTCCAGACGTAGGCTAACATTAGAACCAATACTGTGAACTAAATTGGATTTTTTTTTACTTTTGATTATGAGTCATCTAGTTTGTGGATTGTAGCTCAACCATGTTAAACTGAGAACAGCAACCATGAGAGGAAGTGGGTCTCGCTGAACCCTTGAATTCCTATGTCTGTGGGTTGCTACTGCCATTCTTCCAGTGTTCTAAATCTGGATCCTCTGTGTTATGATAATAACAAGTTTCATTTTTTTTTCGGGCATTAGAGTTGCCGTTATGCATATGAAGTCAGCATTTGTACAACTCTTGAAACAATTAATATGAGTTCCACTGTCAAAATGTGGAAACAGACACTCAGGGGTTTAGAATCTTGACCAAAGTAACCAAGCTTGAAATTAGTCCAGCTGGCTTCTGACCCCAGCTCTTTGTAACTCATTCATTTCTATACTGACACTTGGGCTCACCTTTGACAGTGGGCTGACCTTCTGCTCTCTGTACCCACATAATTAGGTTGAATAATTACTTTGGCAGTATACGGGGATTAGGCTGAACAAATCGGAGTGGGATTGGCCGGGAGGAATGACATGGCCCAAGGTCTGAATCAGGGACCCTGACAGTTTTGTGTGGGTATTCTTTTGAATGCTGGCCATTTGTTCAATCATAGGACACAGTATTGAGTCATGAATTGCTATTCTTTTACTGGAATTCTAACCAGTTTTATTATTGTCAGTGTCAGTGCCTGCCCTGACTAGGTTGCCTTGTTAAGGATTTCCTGCCTGGTTATTTATGGCCTCATATGATTCATCTCTTCGATGAGTATGTAGTACTCACTATAGGTGGGCACTAGGGGTGCAACAGTGAACAAGACAGGCTTAAAACCTGCGAAAGTGAAGAGAAATAATGAAACAATTACACTAGAATGGGTTAGAGTACAGAAGAATTATGGGAGCATCTAGTAGAAGGGACCCATCTAAACTAGGGTCAGAAGAGAAATTTTACAAGAAGTAACATTGTAGCCAAACCAGGAAGGATGATAGAAGCCAGAGTGGTATGAGGAAATGGCATTCCTGGCAGTGTGAAAAGATGTTGCAAGGACTTATGGCATGTGAGGACACACGTGTATTAGTAGGATTTCAAAGAGACTCAGAACAGCTGAAGCCCAGAGTCTGGTCACAGACGTGTGGAGAAATGTTGAATGACGTTGTGGGACAGGGGAGTAGGAACGAGATTAATGATGTCTTCATAAGCTATTTTAAGGAGTTTTGACTTTATCAAAGAGCAATGAGCCACCACTGAAAATATTCTTCAAGCCGAAAAAAGATAATATCAGATTTGTATGGTAGAAAATAAAATAGAGGCATGAAAAGGAGATGGATGTTAGGAGACCAGTAAGAAGCCTGCAGCAGTGATCCTGGTATGCAAAGATGGTAGCTTGGATTGGGCTGGTGTCATCAGAAATGAAGGTAAACACATAGGACATAGGAAGGTCATAGGATACTGACAGAATTTGTGATTGATTAGACATGCTGAATGATGGAAAGGAAGGCCTACGGATCTTTGCCTGGATGCTTCCTATCAAACCTGAAATACAAATTATAGTAACCCTACAACTCTAGACCACCAACTGATAGTGCTCTTAATTCTTGGCCTTTAATACTGAATTGGGGCCCATTCATAGTATCAGTTATATTCCTTCTGCCCTAAGTAGTAGAAACCACAATTCACATGCACTTAAATAGCGCAGAAGAATTTTATATTAGCCGTCCAGAAGTCCAGTGGGAGGACAGCTCAGTGGTAATCGATTTAGCCACTCCATTAGAACATCAGATGTGTAGTTTTTTACATAGTTCTTCTCTTCTTTCTATAAGCATCAGCTTCATCCTAAGTCTGGTTTTGTAGGTTTTCATAAGATAGTTTCCTGCAGCAGGGAAGCCACTTACCATTTCCAGCAAGAGAAAGAGCCTGACTTCTTTTTCCCAGAAAATACAGCAGATTTCATTTTGTATCTCATTGGCCCAAATGGGCATAAGCCTATCCATCCCTGAACAAATCTCTTAAGACTTTATAAGGAAATACTACGGTTGCTTAAACTAATCACCCAGGTGGAGTGCTGTGTGCCCAGATTTATCCCACTACTTTGATGGCATCACTTCTGGCTTGGGATCTGAACCTTCCTTCAGACCTGGGATATCAGACCTGATTTCCCATTTTATGCAAGAGGAGAGTTACGAATGGAGTTGTGTACTAATTAGCCTAAGGTGATATAACTGGATGTGACAGAGCTGAAAAATAGAACTTGATCTTCTAACTCCAAGTTTAGTGTTAAACGACCCTTTGCTATGTGTTGTGACTTCTACCAGTTCATAAATTAGTGCTTCTGAGCTCATAATTTGGCCGTATCATTTTAACAGGCCCTATGGGAAGTTAAAACAACAACAACAACAACATGTTACTGGCCCCAAGTTTCTCTTGATCTTTTTGCTACAACAAGACAATCGTCAAGAAACAATCAATAGAGCCCAGAAAACAAAACAAAACAAAACAAAACAAAAAACCCTGACAACAATCTGCATCTCTCATCACTAAGATTAGAGCACTTTCTAGTCATTAATTAGATGAATTTACAAATGAATAAATGTGATACGCCCCCTCAGAGGCCTGAGGCCAATGCAGAGATAAAACTGTGAATGCTGGCTCCCCCTTGGAAAACTGCCACAACAACCCTCTGTGTCATTCTTTCCTTCTTAAAACAAAACAAAACAACCTCCACAGAAGAATGGTGGCTCCATCTTTTTGCCTTCTAGACTTGGACCTGATTGAGCAACAGGATTTCCCCACATAAACAATCTAGAATTTACCCTACGTTTAGCTCAAAATCTGTGGTCACCTCTCTGTCTTCAGTTATGTCACGTACCATGAGAAGTCTTTCAATTGTTTCTGGAAAGAATTTTGGGTACCTATTATGTAATAGGTACTCCAGTGAAAAAAAAATAATTAACATGGAGTTGCAGCCTTCAGTGAGGTGACGGTATAACAGGGTGTCACATAGAAGGCAGGTCATTTCCATACACTGTGTATACAACTCTAGGGAATCACAGAGGATCAGAGGCAGCTTTCTGGAAGAGAAAACTTCTGAGCCTAATTTTAGGAAGTAGATGAACAGGAGTTAGCTAGGCAAAAATGGAGAATGGAATTACAAGCCAAAAGAAATGGCAGAGCATTTGCAGAGATGTGGATGGATCTAGAGACAGTCATACAGAGTGAAGTCAGAAAGAGAAAAAACAAATATTGTATAATACCGCTTATATATGGAATCCAGAAAAATTGTACTGATGAACTTATTTGCAAAGCAGAAATAGAGTCACAGATGCAGAGAGCAAACTTATGGATACCAAGGGGGGAAAGGGGGTGCGGTGAATTGGGAGGTTGGGATTGACATATATACATAACTGTGTATAAAATAAATAACTATTAAGAACCTACTGTATAGCACAGGAAACTCTACTCAGTGCTCTGTGGTGACCTAAATGGGAAGGAAATCTAAAAAAGAGTGGATACGTGTATACATAAAACTGATTCAGTTTGCTGTACAACAGAAACTAACACAACATTGTAAAGCAAATATAATCCAAGAAAATTAATTAATTAATTAATTAATTAATTTTAAGAAAAGAAATGGCAGAGGCACAAGGAGTGTATTGAAGTATATTGGAAGGAGTATATTGGAGGGGGATGGGAAGGAGGAATGTATGGGATGGATGATTATAATAAAAGTAGGAAGGGTAAGTGTGAGCTAAATTATGGAGAATCTTGTGTGCCAGAATATGGGGCTTGAGATACAACCTATAACAATTGGACAGATTTACAGATGTTAAGCAAATAAACAACATAGTAGAATCTGCAATCGTAAGAAGTATTGGGCAACCTGGTGTTTGGATTTAGGTGATGGGGTAAGGGTAACCCTGAAGGCAGTAAGTTCTCTAGGAAGCTGTGACAACAGCCCAATAAAGAGATGAAAAAGCTCTGGACTAGTTAGAAACACATAGAGAAAAGGATGGATGTGAGGGATATTTCAGAGGTAGAATCAATAAGATCCACTCGCTTGACCTAGGACAACAGTGCTAGTCATTAAGATAGAAACTTAGGTAGAGAAACAGCAAACTTGCAGAGGATATATTAAGTTAAATTTGGATGTGTTAAGGAGACTGGGATTCAGGGATTAGGTTCAAAACCGAAATTTGATATTACTCAGTTGGGTGGCCTTGAGATAGTTATTAAACTGTCGTAGTTCCTTGTTCTTACTAGGCAAATGGTGTGTTTGTCTGAGGTTTGCAACCTAATTACAAACTTAAAGCCACAGAATCTCTGACACCTTTTTTTGTTGTCATAGTCTGGATATCCTCACCTGGAAGAGGAAAGTAGAACATCCTCCTCTGGGGTCTTTTTAGAATAAAGGGGCCAGCAAGCATCTTGCAGATATGGGGATTAGAAAGCCTTTCCAAAGCCCATGTCTTCCTCATTTTCCTTTTCTCAAAACTTTAGGGTCAGAGTAGGTTCTCTCAGAAAAAGTGAAATGATGAATATCACCAGATAGAGAACTACCTATAAGCTAAAAGGATTACCGACCCTTTGGTTAAAGACAAAATCAAATTTTAAATGATTTGTTCAGGCAAAAAATGTATATTAAGTGATGGGTTGAAGACCACAGTTAAGCTTCTCTGCTTTAGAAAACATTTTTCCATCTTTAGAGGGAAAATGCAATAATAAAGTAAATATTAAAGTTTTGTTCAATAGAGCAAAGTGTGGAAGACACCTTGATTTTTCACCCATTTTTCACCCAAATGGAGACTCATTTCTGACTTCTGAACAACAGAAATGAAAGGAAATAAATTTATATTGGTTTAAGCCATAACATTTGTGATCATTGTTATGACAATGATAGAAAACTAATATACTGTGTTGTGCTCATTAATTGGGACTAATCAGTGACTACTGTAATGCCAAGTATGCTCTTGGACCGTATAATAATTGCTCATCTTAGGAAATTTGTTCTCTGGTTGAGAAGATTAGAAAGCAATATGCAGAGTAAACACCCAGAGGAGAATGAACCAAGGAGGTGAGAGGTCTGAAAACTGAACTTTATAAGGTGTGGCTGGGGTAGCTGAGGGGCTCTGGAGTAATGGTGGGGACCCAAACTGCAGGAGAAGGAGGAGGTGAGCCCCTTGAGAGCTTCTCATTTGCTTTTAATGTGGGGAATATGTTTTATAAGAGGAAGAGTTTAGACTTACTTTCCACAATTGTTTTAGAAAGGCAAAACAGAGATTCATCAATCATAGAGGAAAACTCGAATTCAGTGGAAGGTAAAAGCCAGGGTTATCAATAGCAAAGTTCTCCTTCAGGCAGGTACTGATCGCAGCAGTCAGTGGGTCACAGAGGGACCAAGACATTGATTCTCTTAGGTCTTCAGTAGGAAAGCAGGGCCTGAGTAGACCGAGCCTCCTGCCAGTTGCTTATAACCATGAGTGGTTAACTCTTTACCTAGGGGGCTGTGCTATATTTTCAGTTTCTATGTGTTTTATGGTGTGAAACATTATCTGAAGCACTGGTGTAGAATTTTTTTTAATTTTTTTTATTAGTTGATTTAAAATGTTAATGTTAATTTCTGATATATAGCAAAGTGATTCAGTTATACATATATATAATACTTTCTTTTTCATATTCTTTACATTATGGTTTATCATAGGATATCGAATATAGTTCCCAGTGCTATACAGTAGGACCCTGTTATTTATCCATTCTATATATAACAGTTCGCATCTGTTAATTAGAACATACTTATTGATGTCCGTTCATTAACATAAATGATCTCCAAAGTCCAAATTACTTTAAGATTTTTTGTGACGAGTTAAGGAAGGGAAAGAAAGAGGGAGCTCAGAATCCATACATGCTGAGTTAATTTTTGTCTCATTTAATCCTCAACATAGTTCCAGGACATGGAAACAACCTAAATGTCCATTGACAGAGGAATGGATAAAGAAGATGTGGTACATATATACAATGGAATATTACTCAGCCATAAAAAAAGAATGAAGTAATGCCATTTGCAGCAACATGGATGGACCTAGAGATTGTCATACTGAGTGAAGTAAATCAGACAGGGAAAGACAAATATCATATGATATCACTTATATGTGGAATCTTAAAAAAGGGTACAAATGAACTTATATACAAAACAGAAATAGAGTTACAGATGTAGAAAACAAACTTATGGTTACCAGGGAGGAAAAGGAAGGGGAGGGATAAATTGGGAGATTGGGACTGACATATATACACTACTATATATAAAATAGATAACTAATAAGGACCTACTGTATCGCACAGGGAACTCTACTCAATACTCTGTATTGACCTATTTGGGAAAAGAATCTTTAAAAGAGTGGATGTATGTATATGTATAACTGAGTCACTTTGCTGTACACCTGAAACTAGTGCAACCTTGTAAATCAACTCTACTCCAAGAAAAATTTAAAAAAAAAAAACCATAGTTCCAGAGGTAGGCATTTTCTTTCCAATCTGTTTGAAGAAACACTATGTTAGGCAAAAAATCAATTGGGAGCAATCAGTTAAGGAACTGTGAAATGGCGTGGGGTTAAGACAAGAGGGCAGGCTATAGAGGCTGCTCCCTGGAGGAACTGAGGCCCTAACTGAGGCTAAAGGGGAGGATCTGGCTGGGCTGGGCCGGGCCAGGGGTGGGGGAAGGAGGCCATTCTGGGTGAAGGAAGAATGTGGGCAAAGACTTGAACTGTAGGAGCATGAGAGCACGCAGATGAGAGCCCCAGGATGCCTGCAAGAAATGCATGACTCTATGGCAGATAGAGTTGGCATGGAGGGAGAGTCTGATTGAAATGGCCTTGAGTTCCAAGGAAAAGCTGGACCTTAAGCCACTGGCACTGAGGACCATCTGTGACAATAACATCAGAGGAAAGCAAACTATAAAAGGATTGGAAAAACATATCCATGAGTTTCCAGATGTGAACGTCTTGCTGTCACTCCTTAAGATTACTATGCTCAGCTGTGACCTTCATTTTCTGATGTAAATAAAGGAACTTGGGTCGGATCTCTGCTGGAATCTTCTTCTGGATGGTCTCACTTTGACCTAATTGAACATCTGTGTATCGAGAACCTACTCTCCCTCCTGTAGGCATTGGCAGTACCGAGATGAAGAGGACTTTTTTGATGTCCCGATGAACTCATAATCTGGAGGTGTAAAGAGCTGTGTACACACCAGCTAGACTTCCAATGAGATAAAGCAAAACCTCATTACTCCCCCTGCCCTGGGGGACTAATATCTATGGATTTTGGAGCCTTAATTTTGTGGGCAGCATGCAGAGAATCTCCTAATTACTCATGTGCCCTTACATCTCCCATCATCAGACTTTCCTTTCTCTGAGGTCAAGACTTTGAAGAGCTCACTAGGTGTCTGGATGGCCATTCATAGAAAGGAAGCACAGTGCTTGACACATAGTAGGTACCCCTAAATGTTTATCTGAGTGTAGTGCTTATGTTGATATAGCATGTCATCTCTTCTCTGGGAATGCTGCATTTTAACAAGGAGCTTCTTTCTTTTAGACACAGGGGCAGAATGAACATGGTGAAAATTTCTGGCCCTTTGTAAGAAGATGGAAGATATAATTTTGTAAAGAACCTTTAAATGTTTATTAAATCATATTACCTAGGTATGTAGCGACAGGAGGGCCTAGGATGATGACTTTTCTTTTTAGCAACTACATGTGAAAGAACGTGGTCTCATTGAATCCTTACAATAAATGCCAAATAGGGCTTATCATTCCTATTTTACAGATGTAGATACTGAAATTACATGATGTGCAGAAGCTCACATAGCCAGGAAGTGGTAGAACCAGGATTCAAACTAAAGTCTGCCCAGCGACAAGTTTCATCCTCATTTTCTAACCAGTGACAGCCGTTTCCACACCTGTGTAGGCCCATAGAGCAAGCATGCATGCAGCTGTCCCACACATAGGCTGCTCGCAGGTTCATGCTTTTGACTACCTGAGGTTATAATTTTTGGCAGGACTTTTCTGTAACTCTCCTCCTCCAATGTATGTGCAGACTTTCCTATGGATTACAGGAGGAGTTTCCCATGAGCATCTGAATCATTTCATAGGTCCCCCATCTGATTTCCCCCGTAAGTTGCCACTCCCAGCTGTCTCCCAAAATAACGTGGTCAGGGCAGAGCTTCGCAGCAAAACAAACTCACTCATGCTTTCCTTATTGGGAATCGCTTAGCCTGACTAATCATGACAGATGTCTCCATAGTGGACGGATTTCTTGTAGAGCGAGTGAATACAGGCACCTCTCAGCCTTGAAATCCACATTGTACTTAAGTTTGGGAAAGGTTAAGGGGCCACGCTACACAAAGTAAAGTAAAATTCTCCTTAAGATACCTGTATGTGTTGAGACTTATGGATATCAATCAACTACAGGAAAAGTCTTACAAGTCATTCGCTAGAATCAGAAAAGATGGGCGCGTTTTCATTGTTAACTTCATCATTTTAAGGAAACCATGTTTGTGAGAAAAAGCATTATTTTTCTAAGCATCATGCTGCTTCCCTGACATAATGCTATCTCTGCATTTTTGTATTGTGTCCATCAGAATGTTTTTATTTCCTGAGCAGATGCTCCGTGTTGACATTTATAGGCTCTTGCCCTTGAGGAACTTGTCATCTTGTTGAGAAGACCAGAGTTATACATATACTGAATAATTTTACAGTGATGTCACACCGAAGATAATCAGGGCTGACAAAACATTGCCAGAGACATCAGAATCATGGTGTCTCAACTGCTTCTTAATGGCACTCACAGAAACAAGTCTGCTTCCCACCATTATCTAAAACAAATAAAAAGATAGGAAGTATATTTATTGAGTGCCTAGTACATGCCAGGTATCACAATAAGCATTCCAGGTTATTTTTAACTCTGCTACCACCACCCTGCAAAATTCATATCATTATCTGTATTTTATAGAAGGGAAATCTGAGGATCAGAGCTAATGCTCTGTGCATGACCACAGAGCTAACAGCTGACAGAGCCAGGACCCAAACTTGTTCAGTCTGACTTGAAAGGCTGTGTTCATTCCAAAGTGAGAAAGCAAAAGCACAGTTTTCTAAGGACATTCACATGATTAGAGGCTTTCAGTTATTTTACTCAGTGCTCACAGGAATGTGATGTATATGTGTTCTTTCAATAAACAGTGAATCCGTTTCACAGCTACAATTTTAAAATACAAACAAACACCCCTAATAAGTCCATTCGTTTTTGAACATTTTAATAACACTGCGAAGGGCAACTCTGACTGCCTAAGGTAAAAGTCAAGAATAAATATAATAAATTAAAAGTGTGCTAGTGTTATTGAAAACACATTTTATTGCCATGACATAACATAAGGAACAATAAATACATTAGTAGCTAAAATTTCAGTAACATGACTGGCAATAATATTGTTGACAATAATTTTACTTTCATACCTTAAAAATACCTACAAGATAAGAAATCATTCCATCACCAGAGTAGGTGGGACAATAATTTACCTCAGAGAGTACTAGGGGAATAGGCACAAAGCCAATTAAATATTTCTGGCAGATTGGATCAGTGGGAAGCAGCTTGCAAAAGCACTTGCTTAGTAGTGGGACTGGAGAGAAGGATGAAACCTCCCATCAGAGTTAGCACTTGAATTTCAGAAGGTCGTTGATAGGCAAGATTAAACCCATTGGTAGGAGCCAGCTAGCAGACAGAGTGATTTAAAGAGAGATACTTCTTCGATTAAGTAATTTTTAGCACCTAATATATGTCATGCACTGTTGTTAAGTACTAAGAAGTTCAAGTTCCTAGGTTGGTGAGGGAGACAGACAAACAAATGAACGATTAAAAGCATTATACAAGGCACTTGACTTTAAGATAGCACAGGGAAGGAAGGGATTGTGACCTACCAATGCCCTTGGGTTTATGGAAACACAAAAGATGCACATTTATCTCAGAGTAAATGGGTTGTGAGTAAAGAGTCTCTGGGAATTCTGACAGAGTGAGATGATTAATGTAAGCCAGTCTTAGAATGATGAACAAATATGGTAGGTGAACCAGGAGTGGAAAGACTTTGAATTTATGATAGGGCAGGATGGTTCAGAGGGAGGTTGGAAAGGCAATCAGAAGATGCATTATGCAAAACCTTATATAGCAGCCTATGGAATTTGGCTTTTATTCTGGAGCTAGAGGTTCCCAAATTTCAGTGTGCATAAACAGTACCGAGACAAGAGATTATGATTCAAGGAGTCTGAGTCAAAGTCTAGGAATCAGTATTTTGAACACTCTGTCCAGGCTATTGTACTTCAGGTTCTTCTGAAAATTTTGGTGCTTCTAGGGTCACAATCCTAAAAGACACTGTTGAAAAGAAACTCCTGAAAGATTTTAACTGTGAGTGTTGGGACATGTTTGTCCATTTCAAGGTTAATTATGGTAAATTATATTATAGATTGGATTGGAAGCTCAAAATATGGAGTCAGAGTGACTCCTGAGTAAGTTATTGTTATAATCCAGGTAAGCGAGACACGCATGAATGGAACTGAACCTCTTAATTTATTCTATGTAGGAGACAATGAAAAGGAAGGAATCTTGGATGCCTCCTGAAGACTGGTGCTGTTATGTGGTGAGGAAATGTGTGGGCTTGATTGAGGAAAGAGACGAGCTCAGCATGGTTATTCTTTGCTTATGCTCATTCCAAATTGTGATGTCAGTTCTTGTAATGGTGCTCAGGAAATCAGTATCAGGCATGGAAATTTAGTAATTACCAAGGTATTAGGGTCAGCTGGAGTCTGGATGAATAAACAATACAAAAAGTAAAGAAAAAAAAAAGACAACTATAGAATTTGGAGAACATAGCATTGATAGAAGATAGACATTTGTTAAAAAAAAAAAAAAAAGGAAAAATGAGGACGGATAACCAGAAATAGGAGAGAGAGGTATGGCTAAAGACAAAAGTACAATGAATCCCAAGAAAAAGAGACTTGTCTGTAGTGGAAAAATACTGTGTCAGTTACATAAATGAGCAAAGAGTCCAATGGCCTCTACGTTCCACTTGATGTATGTTATTACTTTGTATTCTCACCATGACTACATGGCAAGGATAGTTACTCCAGTTCTACAGAAGAAGATGCTGGGACACAAAAGAGACTTGTTAAATTGTCCAAGTTCACAGGGCTTGTAAGAAGAGATAACTGATTTCAGCTCCACTTCTGCCCAGTCTGAACATCTGAGCCCCATCCTCTATCACATGCTGCCTCCCCAGAAATTTGAGTGAAAGAAATTTTAGGAAACGTATATCCAGTAAGTGGAAGGGTGAATAACAGGTGACAGACTAGAGGCACTGCATGTCAATAATTCCTCATAAAAACTAGTCTTTGAAAACAAAAAGTAAAATGATATGAAGAGGTATGACATTGAAAATGAAAAAAAAAAACAAAACAAAACAAGCAGGTTTCAATTCTAAGGGGAAAGAGCCAGAACTGAGGGAGAGGATGAAAGCACAGGGGAGACAGGCATAGGGGTTTTATTTTGATGGTCACAGTGGGAGTTGAATTCAGAGCCATGGCAGTGGACATTGAGTGGTGAAGGAGAAGATATCAAGGATAGAAATATGTGTGTTGTAGGATGGGGAGAGGAAGAGTTCGGGAAGTTCTTGCCAGAGAGATGGCTTCTATTTTTCTGTTTTCTCCATGGCTTAGGAAACATTTGCTGAAAATAATGAGACCTGGTGGTAAAAATAGGGCTTGAATAAAATGAAATGAAGATGGGAATAATCCTTAGAGGATGTGGAGTGGTGGGTGACCAAGGACATGTAGGAACCTGACCAGCAATTTAAGTGGTCCAGCTCAGGATAGGGACAGAGGATTCAGAATGCTCTCACTTTTCCATGGTCAGGGGACTCTCAGTGTGTTATGTAAAAGTCTTCTGTCCCCTTTAGACAACTTCCTTCCACGAGGAGGATTTCATACCACCGGTTAGGAACAGCTGCATTAGAATATTCTGGGGGAGAATTCACGAAATATGTGAGGCTTTAGGTGAACCAGGAAAATTGAACGGAATGTAGACTGGTGGAGGGGAGGGAGAAAGAACATTCCAAGAGGAATGAGCAGCCAGCAAACATGGAAAAGCAAAGGCTTCAGATAAAAGCATCCTCTGAAGGCTGTAGATGGGAGCTTTGAAGGAGATGGGGAGGAGGAGAGGGATACTGTTGGGGGTGCTGGAAAATGGAGTTAGATGAGTCTTTGTCTCTGGAAACAACTCCACTCTAGCTAAAGAAGCTGGACTTTGTCAAGTGTTTGCAAAGCAGAAAATCACCACTGGCTTCACTCACCATCTTTCTTTAGACTTACAGATGAACATTGTCAGCAGTATCTCATGATGTCAGGGGAAAGGGAAGAGTTTGGTTGGCTCCTTCGCTGTGTTGGACAGAGAATTTATATCCATTATGTCTAATCTTCACACCCCCTGCAAGGCTGATATTATGCCCACTTTGGCCAAGGTCACACTGGTTGGAAACAGGGACCTCTGAATATACACTCATAACTATTTGATTCCAGTCCATCTACTCTCTTAGGTACATAATTAGTGAAAATGCATCAATGTGCACTTACTAATGAAAGCCCCTCTGTATACAACAAGAAGAGCTCCTCTCTTTGTCTCGATGGCAGGAATAATGTTTAGAAATCAAAGGATAAGTTCTAGGGCTGTTACTTTTTTACTGTGCATTATGTCATTTTCATAGTTCCAGCAGCTATGAGGAGTAGTTATGGACCACCAAGGTATCTGACACCAGCATCTGTTGCAGCAAATCTGGGATCTGAGCAGAAATAAAACTCCACGGAGCTTCAATTTCTTTCTTACATCCTTCCTTCTTCATGCTTTCTGCCCCCTTCTCTTTTCACAAATCTTGCCTCCGGCATTTTCAGCCAGGCTACTGGAGATAGACTGGTGACATAGTCACTTGCTCTGAGTGGACAGATCACTGTGGACCTTATTCCTTTTGAAGCAAGATTTAGGCTCGCCTTTGTCAGTGGCAGAACAGTGTCCTGGGAGCCCAAGGACACTAGTGCATCAGCTATAGGACTATTTTTAACACTGCACACTATTTCTCCCCATCATATTCCTGGAAAAATCACAAGCATTTTCCCAAAGCACAGATGCCCATATCCACCCTCCTCCAGGTATATAACTTAAAAAGAAAACCAACCCAAACATCTGGGCAAAAAGCCAAGAGCACATAGCTTCTCAGGAGATGGCAAAGAGCACAACTGTCTTTTATGCTCAAATGGAGAAATTTCATTGGCTCCGTACTTTGCTTCTTTAGTGGTCCTCTAAGCTAGTTGAAGTATCTGAATCTATAACCATGATAGGTCTATCCCTGTGTAAATTACATGGCTCTTTCACGCCAATACAAAGTCATTTTTCCCCCAGTAAATCATTTTGATGTCATCCCTTGGCTTCATTTTGTTTCCTCCTAATTCCTCAGCCTAGGTTCCACAATTTGGAAAAACTCAGATCTTCCAACGTCTTCATAACAGGGCAAAGGCGAAGAAACACTTCCTTCTATCAGATGTTTGTTGTAATTTCTAGGAAAGGTTTTAAGATGAGTCAAGGCATGTCATAGTAGTCTTTCAGTTTATCTCCTCCAAATTTATGTCCTAGTAATGCAACATTAGACTGTGATGAATTATATAGCAAAATAGCATAAAGCAAACTTTTAAATAGAATATAAATAGTTGCCTCTAATCATAATAGCTACCATTTATTGTGTCTGACACTGTACTGGGTGTTTGTGTAAATCATACCATTTTACCCTCAAACAGATCCCATGACACAGGTTATTATCTTGTATTTTCAGTTGAGGAAACAGAGATCAGGGAGGTCAGCAGCTCATTGAGCTACTAAGTAGAAAGGCCAAATTTCTAATCAAAACCCGGTGCTCTATCATCTCTTCTGGACCAGGCCCCCTGTTTCTCACATTCTTTGCTACCCTGCAGTAGAGACCTCGTCTTGATGGCCGATGGCATTCAATTGATTGGACTTCAAATATTTGCCCAAGCATTTAGTTTATATCAAAGGGAACGCAGGGCAAAGAAAGAGATGGGCTGCATACAGAGATTGCCTTAATTACATGTTTCTTTTTTAACTGATGGGTGAAAGGCCCAGACCTTTGGTTCTGCTTTACCTCAGCCACATTTGTACAATACATTTTGGTTTTTTGCTTATTAGGATGCAAGACTATTCTTGAGTGCCTCTCAACAGGGCCATGACAGCTACCTCAGTTACGGTCAGTTCTCAAACGTTTATTGGGCATTTGCCAATGAATAAGAAATAAGGACAAACAGATGGTTTCAGAATAATGTGGTCGGTTCATCAGTCAAGGTATGCAGAGGAAAGTATGGGCCCACAGAGCAGGGAAATCTAGCCCAGACTTGGGGAGGGAGAGTCCGGGAAGACTTTCTGGAGTGCTTCTGAAGTCATGCTTGAAGGATAACTAGAACCCAGCAAGGAGGAGTTGATGATGGGCTAAGCAGAGGAAAATGCATGAACAAAAGAAGGTACCAAGGTATGAAGAAACGAGGTGTGAGCAGGGAACTGCCAGGAGTTCAGAACAGTTAGGACATTAAATGCAAGGTTACTTTCACAGCCAGGAAGGAGAGCTGCGTTGAGAGAGGTCAGCCAGAACTGGGCCAGTCAGGGTCTTGCAGCTGCATGAAGCGGCATCAATAGACAGATAGGCACTTTATGTAGATCATTTGAATTAAAGTGGAAGAGGCAATGAAAGAGATACAAGGTAGAAGCTCACACCACAGGCTCAATCATCTCCACCCTTTTAAGAAAGCAAAGGAATTATTAATAATTATTGAATGGAAACTTTGGAATCGAAATCGGTAAAACACTAAAAGTTGTACACTGTAAAATGCATGCATTGATTTCCACTTCCTCTCTACTATGAGTGCTGGGATCCTTGGTTGACAGGGACTCAGAGGCATATCCAGGATGCCTGTAATTCCTTCATCTCTTGTTTTCTGCCTTGTTAACTCTCCTCTGAGTATATGCCTGCTGGTGTCTTTGATGTCTGTGTATGCATGATTACTTCCTGGGGTCAGGGTTTTTTTCCTACTCAGTTGCAAATGAAGGTTGGTCCTTCTGTAGATAAAGGTATGAAGTGACGTCTTTAAGCCAAGTAACTCAGTGATTTCTACTCTTAATCCAATTAAATGTAAGGGCCACATCACTGTCTTTCAGTTTGTGCTACTCAAAGTGAGATCCGGAGTCCACACTGCAGACCATTTCAGGCTCAGGGACTGTTTGCCACCAGACTGAGAGAAGGTAGCTGCAGAATTTCTGAGTAAGCATTTAGAAACCTACAGAACTCTGGCTGTATCATTCTATCTATGTGGAATCTAACAGCAAAAAATTTGACTTGTCTTTTTGTATATCCTTGGTATTCATTCTGCCTTTCTAGTAGTTCATTTTGCTGTGTTTTACAAAAGTTTGAGTCTGACGGATGGAACCAGAGAGAGGGTTGTAGGAGGTACTGGTCCTTTATCACAGAGAGTGTGAGAAACCTGTTCTATTTCATGTTACAAAATGAATGCCATAAGAAAAGAAAATAAAAGTCCTACCATTTCTGAGTGACTACTATGTGTCAGTCAGGTAAAGTGGATGTCTCCCTTGACCTTCACTAAAGTACTGTGCGATAGATATTTTAATAGTCATTTTGCAGATGAAAAACCAGAGGTGGGTGCAGTTATGTAGATGATGTGGGTTGGAATTCAGCCTCAAATCTATGCCCTCCTCAAATCAATACTCTTGTAAATACTCCCTTCTCCCCTGTTACAAAGCATACAATTTATTGTTAAGATTAGGCTAGCTTCTTGAAGAGATGTAAAGTTCATTAAGACCAGGATCCATAGCACAGCCATTTTAAACCTCATTCATCCATAGCACAGCTCTAGAGGCAACATTGATTTTCCATGTATTCTGGATCATCGGTACTATCCTAGAGTTGCCCATACTGTTAACATAATCCCTTTAGAAGTAACAGGAAGAACCAAGTGCTCTGGATGAACAAGTAAATGTCTCCCACAAGCAGGCCAGGGCTTCCGTTAAGGGGTGTTTTTGTATTGATAGCAGATCACTATCCAGAAACAAACTTCAGATAACCTCTTTGTGTCTAATGGGACATTTTCTTTTTATCTATGAGAACTGTGCTTGTGTGTGTGTGGGGGGGGCATGTGTAAATGTGTGTGTTTTGAGAAGAGGGAAGAGATAGAAGAAAACTAGGTTTTGTAATTGTTAAGGTCTCAAATTATTGTCGATGCTCACATAGGCTGTTAACATCTCTGGGAAACATTTTGTCACCTGTCATGATGTCTGTTCTCATCCCACCCCAGCTATCTGTAATATTAGGTTAACTGGACAATTGTGCACACTTCTCTTTAGGTTTTTTTTTTTTTTCTTTGCGGTACGCAGGCCTCTCACTGTTGCGGCCTCTCTCGTTGCGGAGCACAGGCTCCGGATGCGCAGGTTCAGTGGCCGTGGCTCACGGGCCCAGCCGCTCCGTGACATGTGGGATCTTCCCTGACCAGGGCACGAACCCGTGTCCCCTGCATCGGCAGGCGGACTCTCAACCACTGCGCCACGAGGGAAGCCCTCTCTTTAGGTTTTAACCATGAATATCAAACATGCTACAGTCCAGGAGAATTCTCCACATGGCTTAGATGAAGCACTTTTGATATTCTGTTAGTGTCTATTTCATTCAGAAATAATGCACATCGAAGAGAGTGTGTGTCTCTGAGCTGGTTCCTACTATAAATTTTATTTCGGCACTTGCCAGTGCCCTGAGCAGAGTATGCCAAGTGGAAACAAAGCTGCAGACAGTTTGGGAGATTGATATTTCACAGAAATTGAAATTCAGTCACAAGTATTCTACATCAAAGTGCAGAGCTAGGCTCTGATAGCTGAGAGGAACCAAGTGCCCAAAACTGCTCAAGGTTCTTGCCAGTGTGTCCAAACCCCATGTCAGGGGACAGAGCAGCACACCCAGGCAGGGCAGATGCAAGGTGACCACACGCACTAGGGAATTTGATATTGGGATAGCCCCAGAAAATCCAGAAGCATAGATATTTATCATTGTGATCCCCCAACCCACTTTCTTTCCTACCATCTTATTAACAAAATCTGGTTTATTTCTTTACCCTTAATAATCATAATTATATTAACAATATCTTCAAAGCAAGGTTGTATAGCCTGGTGTGTAAGTCCACAGATTTTACTCCAAGAATATCTATCACTGAGTGAGTACCTCCTGGATGTAAAGCACTATACTTAAGGTATAATATAAAATGTAGCTCCTTGAACCCTCTGCTTAATCATAAAGGGTAGATACTATTATCACCAAATTACAGATGATGGAACTGAAGCTCAGGAAGGTCACAGGCTATTGATTATGACAGAGCTGGTCTTTAAATTCAGATTCAACTCAACCCTAAGCTGATATTTTGTATATTATGTTTTCCTCTAGCAGGAAGTACAGTAGCCCTAATGATTTTATTCTGGTTTGAAAAATACAGGTCTACATTGAAAAGTTAAAGTTTGGTACAGCCACTATGGAGAACAGAATGGAGGTTCCTCAAAAAAACTAAAAATAGAACTTCCATATGACCCAGCAATCACACTCTTGGGCATATATCTAGAGAAAACTCTAATTCAAAAAGATACATGCACCCCAATGTTCATTGCAGCACTATTCACAATAGGCAAGACATGTAAGCAACTTGAATGTCCATTGACAGATGAGTGGATAAAGATGTGGTACATATACACAATACAATACTACTCAGCCATAAAAGAGAATGAAATAATGCCATTTGCAGCAACATGAATGAACCTAGAGATTATCATAGTAAGTGAAGTAAGTCAGACAGAGACAGACAAATATAATATGATATCACTTATTTGTGGTATCTAAAAAAATAATAATACAAATGGATTTATTTACAAAACAGAAATAGACTCAAGACATAGAAAACAAACTTACAGTTACCAATGGGGATAGCAGGGGAGGAGGCAGGAGATGAATCAGAAACTGGGATTAACATATACACACAACTGTATATAAAGTTAGTAAACAACAAGGGCCTACTGTATAGCACAGGGAACTATATTCAATATCTTGCAATAACCTATAATGGAAAAAGTCTGAAAAATAATCTGAAATGGAAAAAGATATATAATATATATATCATATAGTATATATAATATATATATATTATTAACTGAATCACTTTGCTGTACACCAGAAACTAACACAACATTGTAAATCAACTATAATTCAATAAAATAACTTAAAAATAATTTTTAAAGTGAAAGTTATACAGCACACCTGCAACTATTCTGGTTGAAAGTAAACACCAGGGTCATTATTTAGGAGAACATTAGCTTTCACACTTATACATGAACTACCACCACTTCTGATAATCTCATGAGATGCAAATAAAGCACCGTATCTTCTTGAATCTTTGGTATTGTTTGCCTCCAAAGACCAAAGAGCAAGATTAGGGCTCCTTGATGGGCAATAAATATTCTACTATGTTCCCTTCTGTGTCACTGGAGGGTGTTCAGAAGGAGTGAGATGACAAACTCAGAGGCTTGTGGTGGCACCGGAGAAATGAGATCACAGGGACAGTGACAGTGATCCATCAAAAAGCCCTCAAACCAGTGTTTTCCAAAGTGACCGCTGCAGAGCAGTGATCTTGGTAAATGAGACGTTTGACTAAGTAAATGGGGGAATCACAACCTCTGTTTTAGAGGTTCTCCCATGCACCTCAGCCTAACAAAAGCTTGGAGAAACCCTGTCATTAAAGAAAAGAACAAACTTTTGTTTGATATTACCCAAAATCTTGCATAATGTTCACATTTGCCTTAGTGTTGTGCTTTAAGAACACTGTGTTAAATTTCTGCTCTCTGCTTATTAGGGCATCTGAAATGGTTCAGATTCTCATGAGACCCAAATAACTGCGGCTTTGCAATTCATCAACATCTCCCTGGGTGGACACATATATTACTAACACTTCAATCTAGGTGAATCAGGTTAATGGAGAAAGATAAGTTGATGCAAAGGAAAAAAATATGCTTATGAAAAAAATGATAAAGGTTTATTTATTTTTGTCATTTTTAAAATTGTACCCATTTGAAAGTATGATAAATGCAATAGGACACAGAAATAGTTTTGCAAATAATTTAAGGAAGTTTACATTTACTCCCTGGATATCCATGGAACTGATGCAAAAAGCTCAGCCTCTATGCACCAGTTCTGAATTAAATCTCAGAGACAGAGTTTTGGATGAAGTGAAAAGAATAGCTTTATTGCTTCACCAGGCAAAGTGGAACATAGCAGGCTTGTGCCTCTCCAAATTGTGGGTCCCAACCCAGGGTAGTTTGGTGAGCAGTTCTATAGCAATGGTTCAAGGGTGTGGTTGCTGATAAGACTAGAGTGTGTGCAGGGACCTCACTCCTTTAATCTGGCCTCAGGTGGTGTCCTGATCTTCTCTGAAGAATGTTTCATCAAGTAGTTCCATCTTCCATTTTTGGGGGTTGTAGTTCTATAACAAGCTTAAAGATATTGTTACGCGTATCACTTGACACGGCACCAGGACCCTGCCTCAAGGCTGCATTATAGTTTCTTGGCTGCTCCTCCCTTGTCTCTGCATCCCCTCCCTTCCCTGATTAGCAACTGTTTGAACCTGCCCTTTGGAACTCAGGGAAGCTCATGGAGGCTGGAGTCTGTTCCCTACAAATAAGAAACAGGGCACAGAAAGGCTTCCATGCCCAGGAGCCCCACAGGGCCCTGCTCAGTTTCAGACCCTCCCACACCCACCCAGCTAACAACTCCCTAAGTAGGAATTAGAGGCAAATAAGAGTATTACAAATTTAATTCTCAGTTAATACCTTAGGAAGAACGCATACAACTCTTTACTGAATACTTATTAGATACAGAGGAAAACAAAAGGGCAACCATTAAATGACATGGATGTTGTGTCTGGCAGGATGGCACTCAATAAACATGAGGAAAAAAACAATTCTCATTTTGCTAATAGGCAAAAGGGTGATTAAGAGATTTCCTGAGGTTACATTTCTAGGGTGGAGCTAGGATTTGATGCCAGTTTTGCCTGACTCTTTAAAACATGCCTTCACTATACCATGCTGCCAATTTAATGGGAACAAATTATGTTTACTACAAATATGTGTAAATAGCAGCTCTTGCCTCAAGGAACAATCTGATGGGGGAAGATTAGAGATGTGTACAACAAGGAATCTGGTAATACAGAAAAAAGGAGGCATTAGTGACACAGGAAAACAACATTGTATAAAAGAGAGAAATGAAGGTTTCAGCACAGGCTTGGGAATGGCTGTGGTTAAGATAAGCAAAGAAGTCCTGTGTGTGTGTGTGTGTGTGTGTGTGTGTGTGTGTGTGTATGTGTGCATGTTCACACAAGGGAATCCCCATAAGGTTAACAGCTGATCTTTCAGCAGAAACTGCAAGCCAGAAGGGAGTGGCAGGACATATTTAAAATGATGAAAGGAAAAACCTACAACCAAGATTACTCTACCCAGCAAGGATCTCATGCAGATTCGACAGAGAAATTAAAACCTTTAAAGACAAGCAAAAGTTAAGAGAATTCAGCACCACCAAACCAACTTTACAACAAATGCTAAAGGAATATCTAAAGGCAAGAAACACAAGAGAAGGAAAAGACCTACAACAACAAACACAAAACAATTAATACAATGGTAATAGGAACATAAATATTAATAATTACATTAAATGTAAATGGATTAAATGCTCCAACCAAAAGATACAGACTGGCTGAAGGGATACAAAAACAAGACCAGTATATATGCTGTCTACAAGAGACCCAAATCAGACCTAGGGACACATACAGACTGAAAGTGAGGGGATGGAAATAAATATTCCATGCAAATGGAAATCAAAAGAAAGCTGGAGTAGCAATACTAATATCAGATAAAATAGACTTTAAAAGAGAGACTGTTACAAGAGATAAGGAAGGACACTACATAATGATCAAGGGATTAATCCAAGAAGAAGATATAACAAGTGTAAATATTTATGAACCCAACATAGGAGCACCTCAATATATAAGGCAAATGCTAACAACAAAAGGGGAAATCAACAGTAACACAATACTAGTAGGTGACTTTATCAATCCACTTACATCAATGGACAGATCATCCAAAATGAAAATAAATAAGGAAACACAAGCTTTAAATGATACACTAAACAAGATGGACTTGATTGATATTTAGAGGTCATTCCAACCAAAAACAACAGAATACAGTTTCTTCTCAAGTGAACATGGAAAATTCTCCAGGACAGATCATATCTTGGGTCACAAATCAAGCCTTGGTAAATTTAAGAAAACTGAAATCATATCAAGTATCTTTTCTGACTTCAACACTATGAGACTAGATATCAATTATAGGAAAAAAACTAAAAAATATAAATACATGTAGGCTAAACAATACACTACAAAATAATGAAGATATCACTGAAGAAATCAAAGAAATCAAAAAATACTTAGAAACAAATGACAATGAAAACACAATGACCCAAAACCTATGGGATGCAGCATAAACAGTTCTAAGAGGGAAGTTTTAGCAATAAAATCCTACCTGAAGAAACAAGAAGCAACTCAAACAAACAACCTAACCTTACACCTAAAGCAATTAGAGAAAGAAGAACAAAAAAACGCCAAAGTTAGCAGAAGGAAAGAAAGCATAAAGATCAGAGCAGAAATAAATGGAAAAGAAATGAAGGAAACAATAGCAAAGATCAATAAAAATAAAAGGTGTTTCTTTGAGAAGATAAACAAAATTGATAAAGCATTAGCTAGATTCATCAAGATAAAAAGGGTGAAGACTCAAATCAATAGAATTAGAAATGAAAAAGTAGAAGCAACAACTGACACTACAGAAATACAAAGGATCATGAGAGATTACTACAAGAAATATATGCCAATAAAATGGATAACCTGGAAGAAATGGACAAATTCTTAGGAAAGCACAACCTTCCAAGACTAAACCAGGAAAATATAGAAAATATGAACAGACCAATCACAAGTAAGAAATTGAAACTGTGATTAAAAAAAACTTCCAACAAACAAAAGCCCAGGACCAGACAGTTTCACAGGTGAATTCTATCAAACATTTAGAGAAGAGCTAACACCCATCGTTCTCAAACTCTTCCAAAATACAGCAGAGGGAGGAACACTCCCAAACTCATTCTACAAGGTCACCATCACCCTGATACCAAAACCAGAAAAGATGTCACAAAGAAAGAAAACTACAGGCCAATATCACTGATGAACACAGATGAAAAATCCTCAGCAAAATACTAGCAAACAGAATCCAACAGAACGTTAAAATGATCATACACCATGATCAAGGGGGGTTTATCACAGGAATGCAAGGATTCTTCATTATACACAAATCAATTAACGTGATACACCATATTAACAAACTGAAGGATAAAAACCATATGATCATCTCAATAGATGCAGAAAAAGCTTTTGACAAAATTCAACACCGATTCATGATAAAAACTCTCCAGAAAGTGGGCATAGAGGGAAGCTACCTCAACATAATAAAGGCCATATATGACAAACCCACAGCCAACATCATTCACATTAGTGAAAAACTGAAAACATTTCCTCTAAGATCAGGAACAAGACAAGGATGCCCACTCTCACCATTGTTATTCAACATAGTTTTGGAAGTTTTAGCCATGGCAATCAGAGAAGAAAAATAAATAAAAGAAATCCAAATTGGAAAAGAAGATGTAAAACTGTCACTGTTTGCCGATGACATGATAATACACATAGAGAATCCTAAAGATTCTAGCAGAAAACTACTAGAGTTAATCAATGAATTTGGTAAAGTAGCAGCATACAAAATTAATGCACAGAAACCTCTTGCATTCTTATACACTAACGAAAAAGAAATTGAAAGAGAAATTAAGGAAACATTCCCATTTCAATTGCAACAAAAAGAATAAAATACCTAGGAATACACCTGCCTAAGGAGACAAAAGACCTGTATGCAGAAAACTATAAGACACTGATTAAAGAAATTAAAGACAATACAAACAGATGGAGAGCTATACCATGTTCTTGGATTGGAAGAATCAACATTGTGAAAATGACTATACTACCCAAAGCAATCTACAGATTCAATGCAATCCATATCAAACTAACAATGGCATATTATACAGAACTAGAACAAACAATTTCACAATTTGTATGGAAACACCAAAGACCCCGAATAGCCAAAGCCATCTTGAGAAAGAGAAACAGAGCTCCCTCACTTCAGACTATACTGCAAAGCTACAGTAATCAAGACAGTATGGTATAGGCACAAAGACAGAAATATAGGTCAATGGAACAAGATAGAAAGCCCAGAGAGAAACCCACACACATATGGTCACCTTATCTTTGATAAAGGAGGCAAAAATATACAATGGAGAAAAGACAGCCTCTTCAATAAGTGGTGCTGGGAAAACTGGACAGCTACATGTGAAAGAATGAAATTAGAACACTCCCTAACACCATACACAAAAATAAACTCAAAATGGATTAATGACCTAAATGTAAGGCCAGACACTCTAAAACTCTTAGAGGAAAACATAGGCAGAACATTCTATGACATAAATCATAGCAAGATCCTTTTTGACCCACCTACTAGAGAAATGGAAATAAAAACAAAAATAAACAAATGTGACCTAATGAAACTTAAAGGCTTTTGTACAGTAAATGAAACCATAAACATAATGAAAAGACAACTCTCAGAGTGGGAGAAAAAGTTTGCAATCAAAGCAACTGACAAAGGATTAATCTCCAAAGTTTACAAGCAGATCATGCAGCTCAAAAAAAAAAAAAATCCATTCCAAAAATGGGCAGAAGACTTAAATAGACATTTCTCCAAAGAAGATATATAGATTGCCAACAAACACATGAAAGGATGCTCTACGTGACTAATCATTAGAGAAATGCAAATCAAAACTGCAACGAGGTATCACCTCACAGCAGTCAGAATGGGCATCATTAAAAAATCTACAAACTATAAATGCTGGAGAGGGTGTCAAGAAAAGGGGACCCTTGCACTGTTGGTGGGAATGTAAATTGATACAGCCATTATGGAGAACAGTATGGGTTTAAAAAAAAAAAAAAAAAAAACTAAAAATAGAACTACCATATGACCCAGCAATCCCACTCCTGGGCATATACCCTGAGAAAACCATAATTCATAAAGAGACATGTACCACAGTGTTCTCTGCAGCCAGGATATGGAAGCAATCTAAGTGTCCATCAACAGATGAGTTGATAAAGAAGATGTAGCTCATATATACAATGCAATATTACTCAGCCATAAAAAGAAACGAAATTGAGTTATTTGTAGTGAGGTGGATGGACCTAGAGTTTGTCATACAGAGTGAAGTACGTCAAAAATATAGAAACAAATACCATATGCTAACACATATATATGGCATCTAAAACAACATGTTTCTCATGAACCTAGCGGCAGGACAGGAATAAAGACATAGACGTAGAGAATGGACTTGAGGACATGGAGTGGGGCAAGGGTAACCTGGGACGAAGTGAGAGTAGCACTGACATATATACACTACCAAATGTAAAACAGATAGCTAGTGGGAAGCAGCTGCATAGCACAGGGAGATCAGCTTGGTGCTTTGTGACCACCTAGAGGAGTGGGATAGGGAAGGTGGGAGGGAGGCGCAAGAGCGAGGGCATATGGGGATATATGTATATGTATAACTGATTCACTTTGTTATACAGCAGAAACTAACACACCATTGTAAAGCAATTATACTCCAATAAAGATGTCAAAATAAATAAATAAATGAGACAGACATATCAACCCCTTCCAAAAAGCAAACAAACAAAGAAAACAAAAGCCATTAAGCAAAAAATAAACATGTAGAAGAAAAAAAAAAAAAAAAAGAAAACAAACTTTTCCCCAAAACCATTGGGGAGTTTGGGGGTTTTGAGCACAGACACTTGTTCCTGCTTGGCCCTCCAATAACCCTTACTTTGCTCCAAACTCCAACCTTTCAGTTTATTTGGCCTCACTGTGCATCGGGCACACGAAGTTTGTTCAGTAACAAGATCATCGTGAACAATGCTCCACTGACCTTTCTGTCCCTGGCCTGTAAGTGTTGAAGGGGAGCAGAGTATGCCACTCCAACACAGGCCTCTTTGGCACAAGGATTATCTTGAACTGGTTAATTTTAAGAAACAGTACACACAGGCGAAACCCTGAAAACTGAGTAGAAGCTACACTCCTGTAGGAGACGTTTGCACTTATAAGAGTGTCTCCCTTGCTGCGCCAGGAAGAGGAGGATGACTAGTCTTTAGAAACTCTTTCCTGTGGCGAAGGCATGGATTTCAATCTGCATAACAACCTTACCCTTGGTCACTGTGTCTTTTTCTGGTAACCTCTCATAATTGCCCAGCCCAACATCTTTCTTTTGTTATTAGCTGAGCAAGTACTTGGATAAAGTCTTGAGCCATTTGGGGGAGTTACTGAGTTTTATTGGGTCTCTCCCAGGTAAACAGGGGGCTTACATGTTATTAAGCTTAAACTTCTGTTTGTTTTTCTCCTGTTAGCCTTTTATTAGAGGGAGATCACAGCCAAGAACCTAAAAGTGTAAAGGAAAAATGATTTTTCCTCCCCTTACAGTGTCATAAGGCAGGGCTGTCTCAAAACCACTCTAGCATATCAACAGTACAGATTAGGCACTGGATAAATGCACCCTAAGTGCATAGGGAGACACGGCTGGAAAGGGAGAGAGAGGCTGGCTTGTGGAAGGCTTCACATTCCTGAATAAGGAGATTATATCTTGTTAAAAAAGAGACAACAGGCTCAAGATGGGGTCACTTGAGCTAAGCCTGTGTCACCAAACCAAGGCATAATGCCTAAACTAATTGCAGTTTTGTTACAGGAAGGGGGACCCCTTCGAGGGCCCGAGAATGGGCCCTTGTCTAACACTCAGAAATGAGTTGTCTGAGGAGACACACGTGCTGACAAAGCAAGAGACTTTACTTGGAAGGAGGGCCCAGGTGGAGAGCAGCAGGGTAAGGGAACCCAGGAGAACTGCTCTGCCACGTGGCTCGCAGGCTCTGGTTTTATGGTAATGGGGTTAGTTTCCAGGTTGTCTCTGGCCAGTCATCTTGCTTGGCCCACATTTGGTCTGACTCAGGGTCCTTCCTGGTGGCATGCACATTGCTCAGCCAAGGTGGATTCCAGCGTGAAGGTTTCTGGGAGTCTGGTGTCTCCTCCCTCCTTTTGGCCCCTCCCGGATTCTCCTGGTTAGTTTTCAGCAGCAGAACCATGTTCCTCATCAGGACCTCCTGCTGTGAGACAGCTCAGGCAAGTGGGTCTGGCTAAGGCAGGTGGTTTCGGTCAACAGTTCCCTCAGAGTTTCAGCCTTTCCCAGGAATGCAGTTTTAACCAGTCACTAGCCAGCACTAGGAGACCCCTGCTTTCCCCCAAAGGAAGGGGACCTTGCCTAAAACAGTCCACTCTTTACTAGTAACTTCCTTGTTCTGCCTCCTTTGGCTTATAAAAGTCGTCCATCTTATACAACTCCTCAGAGCACCTTTCTATTTGCTAGATGGGATGCTGCCCCATTCATAAATCATTGAATAAAGTCAATAAGATCTTTAAAATGTATTGAGCCGATTTTTTTTTAACAATCTTATACTTTATACTTGAGTCATTGACTTCACTGGAATGCACCTGGGACCTAGGAGAAAATGAGATAGCAGTGAGGCTGAGTTCAATGCCACAAGGCATGGAATGTTCCAGACTGATAGGCTGAAGTCCAGTTGAACTACAGCCTTCCTGCCTGATTTGTTGGAGACACCAGAGTTAGGAAGCAGCATCCCTTCTAGAGCTGAATTCCAATATAATGATATGGAATATGGTCCCAGCCAATCTCTGTGCATCATTGATAAACCTAGGCTGAGTTTCTTCACCTGAGACACCTAGACTCTGCATTAGGACTCTTAAGGATTTCCATGTTGTGTTTAAGAGGTGCTGCAAATCCCCCCAAATACGGCACAAATCAATATGTGTATATGTGCATCTGTGCATTTTTCTTCAATAAAGATCATACATCTCACCTGATTTCCTCCACAGAGAGACACCTCTCTCTGTCTCTGTTTCCTTATCCGTAAACTAGGGTTCAACATATAGTTACCATGCAGGGTTATTAGGAAGATTAACTATGCTAATAGATATAAAGAACAGAATTATTTTTGGTCTGCAATAAGGGTCCATAAATTTTAAGTCTTCCTCGTCATTTTCCTTGTTCTTATTATTGCTGCCACATAGCAAGGACTCAATTCTCAGGCCATAGTAGATGCTGAGGAAGGAGGATTTGAACAAGCTGCCCTCTCAAGCCCAGTCTTAGGGAGTTTTGAATTTTCAGTATCAAAGAAATCTCTTCCTTTGGAGATCTTGAGGCCATTCCAGTATATTCTTTAACCTCATAAAAAATGTGTGCCCATGGCCGCATCACCTTCCTCAGCCTGTCCCCACACTCATTTCCTCTTCACAAGGCACAGGATTACTCAGGGGACATAAAGTGCCTTTGCCTTGGTGACATCATTTTTCATCTCTCTCTGTAGAAAGTCCCCTTAGCATTAACAACCCAATTGTCATCTTCTTTCACATGAAATGTACCTCATCCTGTAACTTGACCTGGTAGGAGTGTGATTAGTTAATTGCTGTGGGCACCTGGCATTTTCAGGAAAAAATGGATACCTCAGCCATCTTTCTTCCAATGCAATGGAAAGTGATTAAGTTTTGGTGGTTTCTCAGTGGGGGACAGCTGTTTTCTGGTGGATATTCAGAGACTTGCAAATTCTAGATATTAAGCTATTTTTGTCTGTCTTTTTCTCTTTTGTGGAGAGACGGCAGGGGAGGGGTCAGAAAGGACAAAGGGATAGGCTCTGAATAGTTGTTTTATTTTTTTAACCTCTATTCTTTGTAATAAAACTGTTCATCCATATTAATTCCACCTTGTTTGCGATGTGCATAACTGGCCACTGGCAAAAATGTGAAATCTCTATAGTTTCCCTTCCCTGTCCCTGTCTTTTATATTCTATATGGCTTTGCCCCTTTGAGGGACTCTTTTTCACTCCCCTCAGTCCTCCAGAGCTCATGGCTATCATGTCAGGAGCTGAGAAAAAACACACAGCTCATGCACACTTAGGTAAAAAGTCAACATCACTGGCATCTAGAAGAAGACCTTCCCCTCCTCCCCTCCCTGAGGACCTGCAAGGTAGTGAGGCTCACAGTGTCTTTCCCTCTTCATATTTTCTGGGTCGTTCGAAAATCTTTTCTGGGTGTTTTGGAAATCAGGTGAGATGTACGATCTTTATTGAAGAAAAATGCACAGATGCATATACACACATATTGATTTGTGCAGTATTTTGGGGGAGTTGCAGCATCTCTTAAACACAACATGGAAATCCTTAAGAGTCCTAATGCAGAGTCTAGGGCAGGACTTCCTGTGTGAAGGCTGGGATAGGTGGGGAGGGCAGGCAGAGGGATGGGGCTTCTATCAATATCACTTTATTCTACATTCTTTCCCAAGACATAAAACCAACAGTGGAGCTATATCTAAAAATTGGTATTAGAATAAAAAGAAAGTGAGAATTAATATTATCAATGCACATACAGTGTTTTTGTTTTTCTTTTTTAATCAGAGGGTGCTGAGAGATAAGATGCATACCATGACACCATTATGTATCATAACATGACCTAGTAACTCTGTCTTAAGGGAAAAAGAAAAAAAAACCCAAACAAAACAAAACAAAAAGTACCCCACAATGTTTGGAGAAAGACATTTTCAAGTGGAGACCAAGCTGAAAGGTTACTGTTGGCCCATGGAAATTGATTCAGGGATACTCTTTACAAAGGTTTTTTTGTTTTATTTTGTTTTGTTTTGTTTTCTCAGGAGTCCCTAACTCAGAGAAGAGTGAACCCTTAACCATAAACTTCTGGATACACATTTAGAAGACAGACACATGTTTAAAATTTTGTTTCATTTGAACATTCCATGAGACTTGAATATGTCTGTGTTTTCCTTAATGTGAATTTCTTAAACTTTGAGTGAAATTGGTGCTCCAGGAAATTTTTTTTTAAAAAATCGTGTGTGTGTGTGTGTGTGTGTGTGTGTATGTTGTTTTAAATTGTGTGTGTATGTTTCCTCATTATCATTGCTTCCTTCTGTGGTGAGGATGGTGCTAAAACTACATTTGAAAAGCTGGGGTTCAGAGCTGAGGTCACCCTGAATGATAGATGTCCCCAAACATGCTGTGAGCATTTCACAGCATCCATTATCATAACAGCTGAGGAGATATGAACAGCCAACGGCTTTATAAAAAAATTTAAGCAAGAGTAAAAGCAGAGAGAGTAACTATTGACTAGGGGTCAATATAAACCATTATCTCCACAAGGAGGCCTTGGGGAGGTGGATCTCCAGGCTGGTGGGCTGCCCTGGTCTGTATTCCACCATGGTCCATATTCAGGTGTTGAACATATTTTTTTCACCAAAGGCTAAAAGCTGGTCCTAGTTTGTAACTGGTACTCAAAAAATATTGTGAAATGATGTGATTTCCTCCAATCAACCAGAATAGACTGAGAAACTATTAGGAGCTCAGCTCCTTGCCAGGGTCTACCATCCTGTCCTCAGTGGAAAGAACATTGTTGTTTGGAATCAGAAACCAGTGTTGGATCTCAGGTCAACAACTTCATAGGGGTATGGACTTGGGCAGATTACTAAGCCTCTCTAAACCTCAGTTTCTTAAAAAATATTAACCACATAAAGTTGTGGAGTAAAGTAGTAGTAATGTATATGAACGACAAGGTCTAATACACAGTAAACAGTCAATAGTCATAGCTACTATTACTATTATATAACTATTAATACATACAAGAGACTATACAATATCACATTTTGTAATATATGCAAAGAGACTATACAAACTGCAGTTCTTCACATTGAATTGTAATTGGACGAATTCTGAATGAAAAGAAAGAGGCCAATAAAAGGCAGTATGTAATTAAGAGCTTAAAGATGTAATTTATAATGTATAGACTTTAAGAGTTTAGAGGAAAGCAAGAGTAATTAAGACTAGAGAAGAGAGGGCTGGAACTGGACCATGGGGGAAGATCTGTGTAGATAGAAGGAAGATGAAAGTTCATAGTTGACTCAATTTAGGAGAAACCACCAAGATGAAATTTTGCAAGATACCCTTGAGCAAAGTGAGGAGAACCATTTATATCAGTTGTGGGCTAATTAAGTAAAAACAGCAAGTGGGAGGGAAAAAAAGAGACAATAAGGGCCTTTAAACATCTCTTTGGTGACATCCAGCTTGATTCATTTTAGACTTAAGGGTTTATGTGGTTATAAAACCTTCCCATATCTCCTCTGCCACCCAGGGTTTTTTATGGCCATCACACTGTGGTCCCCACAATCAGGAATAACATATATGGAGGAATGATTGTTCCATTCTGTATATTATATTTTACACATACATCATTGACAAAGTAGAATATGTACAAAACAGGGGCAGATGATGGTGGGAAGTCTGACGAGGAAGAATCATGTCGTCAAAATAATAAAGGAAAAGAAGAGATAAGAAGACCAAGAGAAATGGGGTCACTGTCCTCAGGTATTTGCAGAAAAATCATGGTGAAGAGAGGACCCTTGGTTTGGAATGGTCTGGTGAGCAGAGCTAAGGGAAATGGTTTAGTGACTTGGAGGCAGACTTAGGTACAATGGAAGGAAGGATGCCCTATTCTTATAATTTTTGCAGAGGAAAGTGAGCTGTCCTGTGAAGTCATATTTCTATGCTTATGAGAAGTAAGATGGAGTAGGCAGCTACCTGAAATGCTTTTAGTGAACATGGAGATCTCCATGGCTTATTCAGCTTATGGCTGGACCACAACTTCAAAGGTTCCTTTTCCAATTCTTCAGTCTCATAATCTGCTATTTTCAAAAAGCAGAACTCAAGTAGAGGCCAAGGCCAAGTCCAACCATCCTATTTCCATTGAAATGACAAAGTTAAAGACTGTATTTCTGCTTTAATTGACTTTAAGAATCAAAGATTAGGTTGGAGCAGATAACCAATCAAAGCTAAGACCCTCATCTAACTGATCTTTGAGCTGCTTAAATGAGGTAGGAATTGTCCTCTGAATAGATTGGTTCATGACCTTTCCTGAGCCATGGGGCTATGTCACCTCAGAAGCACCTGCCTTGGCCACTTTGGTACCTTTCGCTTCATCTCAGAACTTCTCACATATATATGTGTGCTGGGTGGAGGGCTATGAAAAGAAAAAATAATGACAAATAGTTAGAAAATGCTTAGCTATGAAGTGGACTTTAGCTATTGCACGACAGCACATGGTGTTCTACCAAAGGCGGTCTGACCAGAGGATTTTTAAGACGAGACTAAAAGTGGAACCACAAGGTAACTAGAAACACTGAAAAATGGTGTGAAATGGACCTTTCCAAATCCCAGTCCAGGTCACGTCCCCTTGGTCCCACTTCACATGGTGCCTACAGCCCCCCTGTCATCTCTTGTTTGTGTAAAGTCTTAGGGACAGTCCAGCCAGGACATGACTCCTCTAAACAATAAAAATTCTAATAAGTATCAATATATCAAAAATATATGTGTACAGCTTCTCCAAAGATACGCCTTATCTCATTTCTTATTCACAACAGCTGGTAGTCAGTGTGGATATCATCACCTGTATTTGGGAAAAATGTGGAATGATGAGCACAGAGTCACATGGCCAGTAAGTGGCAGAACACATATATATATGGAATTTAAGAAAAAATAATGTCATGAAGAACCTAGGGGTAAGACAGGAATAAAGACACAGACCTACTAGAGAATGGACTTGAGGATATGGGGAGGGGGAAGGGTAAGCTGTGACAAAGCAAGAGAGAGGCATGGACATATATACACTACTAAACATAAGGTAGATAGCTAGTGGGAAGCAGCTGCATAGCACAGGGAGATACGATCAGTGCTTTGTGACCGCCTAGAGGGGGGGATAGGGAGGGTGGGAGGGAGGGAGATGCAAGAGGGAAGAGATATGGGAACAGATGTATATGTATAACTGATTCACTTTGTTATAAAGCAGAAACTAACACACCATTGTAAAGCAATTATACTCCAATAAAGATTAAAAAAAAAAAGAATCAAGACTGGATGTATATCTTCTTCTACTCTAAACACCCTTCTACAAGACTAGATGTTAGAAGGAAGTTGTGTGTGTTTGTATGTGTGTGTGTGTATGCTTGTATGTGTATGTGTAGTGGGCATTTTTTAAAATTAATACATGATGATCCATAAATGACTGACAGCTGAAACAGGGTTTCTCAGACTTTGGCTATCTTGACATTTTGGGCTGACAGTTATCTGTTGTAGGGTGTATTCCTGTCCATTACTGGGTGTTTACTAACATCCCTGGATTCTACCAACTAGATGTTAGTAGCAAGCCCCCAGTTGTGACAATACATCTCCAGACATTCCAAATGTCCCCTGGGGCAAAATCATTTCCAATTGAGAACAACTGATTTAATACCAGGTTTAATTTATTTTAAAAGAGAAGCCCAAGCTAAATTAATAGGCACTGAACACATATGTGTGCACATGTACATGCAAATATGGACAAAGAAACCTCCCAATGTCTTTAGGCTTCTTCCAAGAATCATACCTTCCCAGCACAAGAAGCAAGGTGCCATCTTGGCTTTCATTTCTAATATGGCATGAGATTTGTGTGGTGTGTAAAATGAGACTTTCACTGGCTATCAAGCAAGGTATTTTTATTTTCCCATATACCAAATAACATCATTTCCCCAATAAAGACTCACAACACTTAGCTATAGGAACCCAATAGGTCAAATTGAATTTTCCAACAAAAATGGATATTTATCCAGAAAACATAGAAATCTTTACCCCAGCAATGTATCAACAAGGATGAGAGCATCAGTTGAGTTATACATTCTCCCCTTGAATTGATATTTTTCACTTGCTCAGATGTTTCTCAGACTAACTTTACTAATGAATTTTCATAGTGGTTTAGTCCTTTGACTACGAAGCCACAGTCTGTACTTAATTATAATATTCTTTCCTAAGTCCAGGTCTTTTATCAGACCATTAACAGCTAGAAAAGATTTGCTGACATGACATCTAAAGTAATCTGTCTTGTTTATAAGTGACAAAACCAAGAATGCAATGTGTGTGGACACTGGTAGAGAAAAGCATATGTACATACTGTGCATATATAACAGCACACAGCACCTGTCACAACTATACTTTCATTTAAATGTCTTACCAGTTCTTTTTAAGCCACAACATTATATATATATATATATATATATATATATATATATATATATATATATATATCGATATATATTGCTACTTAATACCCCAAAACAGTGAAGAAAGGACAACAGGGAATATCTCTATTGTAGACTCACAATTTTAGAAAGAATTTCAAATTTGTTTGATATATTAAAAGATGCCTGAATATGTGTGAGACACTGACTTTTGTTAAGATGTGAGCAATGTACAAATACACACACACACACACACACACACACACACACATATATCATGTCTCCAAAACACATGACACATCATAAGGTTCTTTTCAAAACAAAAAATCAGTAGCTCAAAACCAAAGGAAATACTTTGTAATTTTATGTCTCTTCCTGTATTCTTCACTGAATTAGATCACTGTTGAAGGAGCTCTGTGTTTCTCAGGTAACAGTAGCATGTCCTAAATAAATCCCAAGGCCAAGTTGCTCATTAATCCCATGTGTACTTATTACCCATATGCTCACGTATCATTATCTCCTGATTATGTTATTGAAATGTCAAGCTGAATATGTTTGAAGTTTTGTATTCTGTCCATTAGGTAAAAGAATCATGTGAAAGAACTATAAAAAAACCAAACTCACCATAAATCAGAATGCAAAGGATGCGTACTGAACGTCACCCTGAAACAGAGTCTCCACAGTGGGACACGTCTGCATGTCTCCCAACAGCATTTATTCAATCTCGTGGCAAAACACATTTGATTGCAGAAAGTAAATAGATATTAATTTCCATCCAAATGCCCATTTCAATTCATTATCTAGAGAGGTAAATATTCACAAAGGTGACACCCAAGTCAGTACTGACCTTGGGGGATAATAAATTTTGACTTTTTCCAGAACAAGCAGTTCACATAGAGTGTATAGACATGTAAAATTCTATGTGGCATATTAACCATGAAAGAAAACTAATAACATATCAAATTTATTATATATATGCGTGTGTATGTGTGCAAGTATATATGTGTGTATATATAGTATTATAAATTACGTATTATTTTCAAATCTATTAAGAATGAAGAGCAGGGAATTCCCTGGCGGTCCAGTGGTTAGCACTTAGCACTTTCACTGCTGTTGGCCTGGGTTCAATCCCTGGTTGGGGAATTAAGATCCTGTAAGCTGCATGGCACAGACCGAAAAATAAATAAATAAATAAATAAATAAAATTAAATAAAGCAATAGGTCCAATTAAAAAAAAAAGAACACAGAGCAGGAGTATTTGGAGTTCACTCATATGTGAGTACAGTGTAGATGTCAACGCAACGTGATTTTCTTTAAACATCTTTATTGGAGTATAATTGCTTTACAGTGCTGTGTTAGTTTCTGTTGTACAACAAAGTGACTCAGCCATATGCATACATATATCCCCATATCTCCTCCCTCTTGCATCTCCCTCCCACCCTCTCTATCCCACCCCTCTAGGTCTTCACAAAGCACCGAGCTGATCTCCCTGTGCTATACAGCTGCTTCCCACTAGCTATCTATTTTACATTTGGTAGTGTCTATATGCCGATGTTTCTCTCACTTCACCCAAGCTTCCCCCTCCTTGCTCCATGTCCTCAAGTCCATTCTCTATGTCTGCATCTTTATTCCTGCCCTGCCACTAGGTTCATCAGTACTATTTTTTTTAGATTCCACATATATGCATTAGCATACAATATTTGTTTTTCTGACTTACTTCACTCTGTAGGACAGGCTCTAGGTCCATCCACGTCACTACAAATAACTCAGTTTCGTTTCTTTTTATGGCTGAGTAATATTCCATTGTATATATTTGCCACACCTTCTTTATCTATTCATCTGTCGATGGACATTTAGGTTGCTTCCATGTCCTAGCCATTGTAAGTAGTGCTGCAATGAGCATTGTGGTACATGACTGCTTTTGAATTATGGTTTTCTCAGGATATATGTCCAGTAGTAGTATTGCTGGGTCATATGATAGTTCTATTTTTAGTTTTTTAAGGAACCTCCATACTGTTCTCCATAGTGGCTGTATCAATTTACACTCCCACCAACAGTGCAAGAGGGTTCCCTTTTCACCACACCTTCTCCAGCATTTATTGTTTTTTTGTTTTGTTTTGTTTTGCTTTGTTTTGTTTTGCAGTACGCGGGCCTCTCACTGTTGTGGCCTCTCCCATTGCAGAGCACAGGCTCCAGACGCACAGGCTCAGCGGCCATGGCTCACGGGCCCAGTCGCTCCACGGCATGTGGGATTTTCCCAGACCAGGGCACGAACCTGTGTCCCCTGCATCGGCAGGCGGACTCCCAACCACTGCACCACCAGGGAAGCCCCTATTTCTTGATTTTTTGATGATGGCCATTCTGACATGTGTGAAGTGATACTTCATTGTAGTTTTGATTTGCATGTCCCTAATGATTAGTGATGTTGAGCCTCTTTTCATGTGCCTCTTGGCTATCTGTATGTCTTCCTTGGTGAAATGTCTATTTAGATCTTCCGCCTGAACAGTACATTAAGCAAACATGCAAGCATATGCTGACAATTAACACTCCAACCAGAACCAGAAACCAAGACTGAATCCACATAGGCCACAGCTTAATTTCATGTGTGCACTTTCACCAGGTCCAGTCACATTCATTAACGTTAGGGAACACTGAGAGGAGCTCATGAAAGTTAGGAGATACAGGCCTGAGATTACAGAGGGTGCCTTCGGCTGTATGCTAGCTCTCTGCCCCTGTACTGTCCCTAAACCAGGCATGCTGTCTGTACTTGGCTTTCACTTAACCTGTCTGTACTTTAATTCAGTTTATCAAGTAGTTATTTTACCATTCACTGTATGGCCAACATGAAATCTCCTTCTTTTGAAAAGGTCAAAGGGGCACATGTATCTTTTTTGAATTATAGTTTTCTCCAGATATATGCCCAGGAGTGGGATTGCTTGATCATATGGTAGCTCTATTTTTTTAGTTTTTTGAGGAACCTCCATACTGTTTTCCATAGTGGCTGCACCAACTTACATTCCCACCAACAGTTTTGGAGGGTTCCCTTTCCTCCACACCCTCTCCAGAATTTGTTATTTGTGGAGGTTTTAATGACGGCCATTCTGACAGACATAGAGAACAGACTTATTGTTGCCAAGGGGGAGGGGCATGGGAAAGGGATGGATTGGGAGTTTGGGATGAGCAGATGCAAACTATTGTATAGAGAATAGATAAACAGCAAGTTCCTACTGTATAGCACAGGGAACTACATTCAGTATCCTGTGATGAACAAGAATAGAAAAGAATATAAAAAAGAATGTGTATATATATATATATATATATATATATATATATATATATACATATATATACATATATATACATATGTATGTATATCTGAATCCCTTTGCTGTACAGGAGAATCTAATACAGCATTGTAAATCAACTGTATTCAATAATAAAATAAGTAAAAAAAGGTCAAAAGGGAATATCTGGGATGGAGGCGGATAATTCAAGGACCTTCATAAGATAATCTCTTTTTAACCTAAGAACGGCTATTCACATTAAGAAGATCAAAATGAGGAAGCATTTGTTTTACAAGCTACTATCCTTTCAAATCTCTAAATGCCAATAAGATACCCTTGCCCTGAGACTTATATAAAATAGCAACAAGAAAAAAACAGACTTTCAAAGGGTTAAAAATGGGCACCTGGACAGAGGTAATATTTAAAATATTTAATAACCTCCACATCAGGCCATCAACTGATGCAAACAGACCAGATGCAGGTGGCAAGCACCCAGGGTGGCCTTGCTGCTTCACACCAGCCAAGTGTTGGCCACCATTGAGGCCACCACCCCCACTTTTCATAAATCCATCATGATATGCCTAATCACCTTTGCATGAAATTATAAACTTGGAGATTCCTACAGTTACAGGTAAGGCAGAAGGCTTTGTGTGGTACTTCCATGAAGAAGCAGAGAGAGGAGAGTCAGTTGAGTGATAGGATTCTGCATCTCCTCCCCCCATTTCCCCCAAAGCCGCCATATGTGTAATTTATTTTACATAGAAATTCTGCATAAGACTTCATTTTGGAAACCAAAACATTCTCCTCCTAAAATAAGTTTAAATATTTAAGGTCTTATTTCTTGGAGCACTCGTTCTTTCTGAGAGCTAGAACACAGCACGGATTCTTTGCCTCAGTCAGTGTGAATGATTTTGGGATCCGCCACGTCCTTTCCTGATGGCAGCCATGGATGGAGGAACAGATGAAAAGATGTGAGTGTGCTGACCATTGAACAAATCACTCAGCCTCTTCAAACCTAAGCAAGAAGGTCCACTGAGACACGTAAATAGCTGAAAAAGAGGACCAAGGCAACACAGAGACCTCACAAATCAGCCAAACAATAGCTCAGGTCGAAGGGACAAAGGCAGGGGAGCTGGAGAATAAAGTACAGAATTCCTGGGTCTGGCTTTCTGTGCAGCTGGTGACGAAAGAAAGTTGGACACAGTCGGGGGTGGCCTTTCTCTGCCAAGCAGACTCTCTGAGGCCCGCAGAGCACATGCTCATCATGGGACCTCGTCTGCGGTGGAGAATAATGGTATTCAGCATGTGCTTGTTCAAAACCCTCCCTCCCATCTATCCCCACTGGGTGAAAGGAGGTTAGCGGCTGGATATGGGTTGAACTCTGCAGCCCGAAGACAGAAAACAGATCTGAATACAAGCCAGTCCTTGCCTTATTAGAACATATTATCGAAGTATCACACAGAGGGGTTTTCTTATTAGCACCAACTTTAAAAAACAAACAAACAATAAAACAGAACATCCATCTAACAAAATCTAGGAGGGGTACAGTATGATGGAGTGATGAAAATATTGTACTTAGAGAGGAAGGTCTCTAGGGAGCATGAAACAGGAGTGGACACACTAACAGAGGACACTAGTCGTGGAATCCACAAGGCCACTAGTGATGGGCACAGAGCCTTAACGGGAAAGGCTTTAGCAAGTAAGACAACCAAATTTTACAAACAGCCAGACTTACAGGAACGGTTTGCCGCAGGGATTTCGAGTTATGGGGGAAGTGCTGCCTGCAGGGTTAGAATAAGGTGACCTGCACGTGGGGGAGGAATCTGTAGGTCTAGACTGACAAGGCATTTCTCACCCTGGGTCAGAGGGAAGGTCTGCAAGGTTGATCATCTCAAGTTCAAGAACAGCTCACCCTTAGCTTTCGGTTCAAGGGAATGGCAGATAGAGTGTAACAGACTATGGGCACTGGAATCAGGGAAATGTGCGTTATCATCCTAGCGTGACTATCTGCAAGCTATTTGATCCTGGGTAAATCACCTGATGGTCCAAGCTGGCACGTGCTCACCCTAGAATGGGGAGGAGGGAAACTATCACATCAAACTGTGGGGAGGAACAGGATGAGCCCCTCAGGTACCACCCCCAGCATGAGGTGTATGTTTGGAAGCCCTTCCGGGAAAGAAACACATCACTTGACTTTATCTCTCATCTCCAGTGCTCTGACATTCCAATCTGCTGGTTTCATTTCTTGTGACTGTGTCGAATAGTCCCTGATTGTTGTAGAAAGAGAGGCATTAATCTCTCTTTTAATATCCTGGTGAGCTCAGCCTGTCTCCAATCGGAAAACAATCTGCCCTCGTTGACCCCAATCCTGTAACCTGGCAGAGCTCATTTCCTCAAAGGTAAGCTCCGTGCATGGGGCAGCACATCGCCAGGTGACTGCCATGGAGTGTGGTGCAGACTTGGAGTGGGGCTGAGCAGACTTCTTCCCCACAGCCCCTCCCAGAAGCCCCATTTCACCAAGCAGACGCGTGGGTTTCCTTTCCTCCTGTGAATTGATAAGCTCTTCTCACCTTGCATTATCGATTAAGCAAAATCTGCAGCCCACAGACCAGGCACAGTTGATGGGAAAGGAAGCTACCTGTTCCAAGATGAGAGAAGAGACAGGGAAGTTGTTCTCGTTCATATAGGAATCCTAGAAGGGGTACATAGGGGGAAAGAGGCAAAGAGCTTAGGCCTGTGCCCCTGGGTGTATGTGGCCCTTTACATGGGTTAAGTGAATCAATTTTGCTCATCAATTTTTTTTTTTTTTTTTTTTTTTTTTGCAGTACACGGGCTTCTCACTGCTGTGGTCTCTCCCACTGTGAAGCACAGGCTTTGGACGTGCAGGCTCAGCGGCCATGGCTCACGGACCCAGCTGCTCCGTGGCATGTGGGATCCTCCCGGACCGGGGCACGAACCCGCATCCCCTGCATCGGCAGGTGGACTCCCAACCACTGCGCCACCAGGGAAGCCCCTGCTCATCAATTTTTAATCAAAGATTGTGGGAGAATGTTTTCCTCATAATACACCCATGGATGTAATATGGAGCAGAATGCAAATTTGTCTGAGTGGTTAAGACAAAATTCAAGAAATTACATGCTTCAGCAGCCACGTGAAGCTGAGCTCTCGGACTCCCCTGGGTCCCTTGCACTCTTTTTTTCCGTCAAGCAGCACTTCAATGGCAAAGTTTAAAAAGCATTAGCCTCGGCCATAAAACAATAAAAAAGGAGTCATTTACTAAATGTTAATTGAAACAGGCAGAGTCAAGGGAGGGGGACAGAAAAGAGAGAGAGAGGTGCAGCAGAGAGACAGGGAGGGGATAGGAGTGGAAGAACATGGGGAAGGGGAGGAGGTGGGAAGAAGGAAGAAAAGGAAGGAGCATCAAAAAGAAGGCAAATTGGAGTGAAGGAGAAGAAACACTGAAGACAAGGAAGCAAGAGAAAAGACTCAGGAAGAGGAAAGAGGTGCTTAATACCATGAGCAAGACTAAAGTGGAGGACCCCAGTGCCATGGCTTTGATTTGAAGAGATACTACTACCTTTTGTTGTTGTTGTTTCTGGACTATGTGAACAGCAATCCAAATCTCCCCCTCATCAACTGATTTTCAATGAACAGTAGGCTTTCATGAATGTATGGAGAAATAAGTGCATAGTAGCCATTTCATAAGTATTTTTTGAATGAACGAATGAAAGAATGATGCATTTGCAGGTGGATTAGCACTAACAATTCATCGAGCATTGTAGCAGTACCTGATTTTAACCCAACATTTACAAGAACAAGAGAACACCTGTACTATGTATCCACCAAAAGCAGCCTTCAGCAATACCCAGAAGGAAAGCACAGCTCTACGAACCTTCGGATTTAACTTCCCTCTGCCCGAGTCTCCTGCAAATGGAGAGCTTAGGATACTGGGAACACTACATATACGTCTGCTCAGGTTCACTGATTTTTTTCTCAAGGTCTCTTCAAGGATGCTTCTCCCTAAGGCTGACATCTTCTGCCAGGGTTTGCTGGAGGGGACATGCTCCTTTTCTAGACGAAGCTCTTTTCTCCACTCCCCTTGAGGTTCACTAGCCAAAGCCCAGAGGCAGGGACATATCTGATCACACCTCGACAGAGCCCAGGAATTAAGTGAGGAACCCAGACAGTCACGTGTCTCTGTAAGGTAAGGACTGATTCTGCCCACAGTCCCTCTGACATCAGAGTTCAAATGAGAACGTTTCCATCTGCCTCGGCAATCACTCAGCCCTGTGATGAAGGGACAGTGAGCCCCTCCATCTTTGCTTAAGAATGGAAATGTAGTTGTCTCTGCCTTGATTGCTATTGTAACTGATTTTGAGAAAATCCATGTTGAGGTTCATTGTTAATTATAACAAGTCTAATTACTGAATTCCCACGTCATGTGTGATTTATACTGAGTTGTTCATGTTATACTTACACTGATTCTATAACGCTCATGTTATTATCCATAGGAAATACTCACTGAGTGAGAGTCGCATCAACCCAGAGTTGTGTGACCTATGCCCTTTCTACTGTCCTCTGTCACCTCCCCATTGCCCACCTGTTGTATAATACGTTCACCCTTGTAATTCAGAGGGTCAGTCTGGTGGAAACCAGGAAGTTGGTGACACTTTTTTTGGACATTCTAAACATTCCTCTATTTTGCCTTTCCCCAACTTAGAACATTCTCTTCCCCTCCTTCAAATACCCAGCTCTATCTCTTCTAGAATCGTTTCTTTTGGAAAGGTCTGTTTCTCTCAGTCCAGCAGAGTTCAGTACAGATTTAAGTTCCTATATTTTCTTTCCCAGTGAGGCTCTGTGTTTTAGGGCTTCTCTGTATGAATTGAAAGGCTTTTTCTCACATCTACAGATTCAGGGACTAATGGAGTTAAGAGAAGAGTTGTTTGGGGACAGATGGGGTGAGGGCGTTGGAATCCAGTGGGCTTTCCCAAGTGCAGTGGGTGGCAGATCTCTGTCAGGACTGCGCTTAGAATAGGTCTTGATGGAGGTTTCTCATTTGGTGACTGTGCCCACATGCAAGGCAGCACCAGCATCCAACAGACGTTTTTCTCCCCTCTTTTCCCACCTTAACATAATCAGGGAAAAGCCAATGGTAATACCCAAAATACATGGTCACATGACAGAGAGTGGAGTGGAGAAGAGAGGAAGGAAAACCAAGAGGAAGGGAGGATGGGAGGAAGCAAGGGGGAAAGGAAGGAACAATGGGTGGGAGGGAGGGGAGGAGGGGGAAAGGGAACTGAACATATATATTCAGCAAACAGTAGCCTAGACTCACACCTACAAGCGTCTGTCTGTTAGGCAAATCTCTTTAGACTGCTATTTGCCTTGGACTGTCTTCAGAAGGATATATCTGCTTCCAAAGGTGGAAAGTTAAAAATAATATACACCACGAGCTGTGTTTTGGCATTTTCCTTCACTTCTGTCTTCAACATTGCTGTTGTCGTCCTTTAAAACTCAATCAATTCAGCTGATCCAGGGAACAGATGGCATTAATCAACCCCCCGAGAATATGCACAAAAGCAATTAGAAATGTAGAGACATGGAATTTATGCCAGCAAATCAATTACCAATGATGACAAATCAACATGGCTTATCCAACTTCCCCTGTTTGTTTTTCCACGGAGCGACCTCTGATAGTAGTAATGATCCCTAGTTTACCACCCTGCCAGAGGGGGGATGAGAATGGGACGCTGAGATTTAATTGCATCATCCTTAATGACTAGTTCTCACTCTGCTGACAAAAACCAGCATAATTTACAGACTACATGATGCATCAGGATGATGGATACAGACAGCATGGGCTATATGGTGTCATGCAAATATGAAATATACTGCACTGAGAATATGGTCGTTTGGTATTCCCTGAGAAGAACTTCATTTCAGAAAACAGAGCACCTTTTCTAGCATCTATAGCTCTCATTTGTCAAAAACAATGGGAGAAGCTACAGAATATATTTTAACTACAAATCTGTGCCTTCTGTGAGTTTACTAGCTCATAGATTCCTAGGGTTTGAATTGACTTGCCTCATGAGTTTCTTTCTGATTCTTTATGACCTTTGCAGAGTCTGAAACTTTCTTCCTTAGGCCCTTATTAATTATCACCTGAGTTAATGTAATAAGCTCTTCCCTGGCTTTCTTACTACTAGCCTTTGCCCATTTTAATCTATCCTTCACACGGCGATTTTTTAAAAAACAAAAATCTGATTAGTATTATCTAATCACGTGTTCAAAATCCTTTGATGACTCTCTGTAGTTTTAACAGTAAAAATCAAAGACTCCTATGTTTACCTAGTTGTCTAGTTTCTTATTCTACCCCTATGCCTATGAGCCACTCTTACAAGTAGTCACCACAACACAGAAAGCCTGTAATAACCTCCCCTGCTCTCCCCAGCTGGGAAGTTTGACTGTAAGTCTCTGTTTCCATCAGAGAGCCTGCCTTGATGCCCCAGCCGGTTTGAGATGCTCACCTGTGCCTTACATGACACACTCTGTGCTTACCTTCATTATAGCATTTATCACTTTGATGTGATTAAAAATTTATTTTTCTGGCTGCTCATGTTCAAAGTTCCTTGGGGTCATGAACTCTACCTTCTTATGCATCTTTATTTCTCCAGCTTCATAGAAAAACTTGACTTTTAAGAAAGAGAACCTTTCATTGGGATTCATTTCTTCAACAAATTTTTCAAATGAGTAACACACACATATGCTTAACACTTAAATCTTCTCCCAACCACAGCTTAAGAAGATGACATCAGAGACTCAGGATTATGTTATCAGGCAGTGTTGTAGGTTTGCAATTAAATAAGATCTTTCCCGTAATTTATGACTAAAGCCCCATTAAATAAACGTTTCCTCTTTATACTGAACCCTGGGCTATGAAGAAGAACTTTTATAGCAATATATATCTGTGTATTTTCAGACTATATGAGAAACACTCATTAAAATTGCAAAAGCAAGTTAATAAAATTAGCTCAAAATTGGTACTGAGGTCAAATGAATGGAGAGACTTTCTCTTTTAGGAAGAAGTAGCCATTTGATACAGAAATAAGATCATGCCAGGAAACTCATGGAAATGTGCAGCCCTGTGTAAAGGCAGGGGCCCATTTATCAGCTCCATATCCAGTCAAATTATCTAAACTTTTGCTCTTTCACTTAAAAGCTACACATGCTAACATCTTCTTAACATTTTCAAAACTAGAGTAGGTAATACTTGTCACTTGGAAAAGAAAAAAACAACCCATAAAACAAATACATTTTAAAAGATTCTAGCAGCTGGACCATAGAAGGATCTTAGTTTAGAAATGAAAAATTTTAGTTGGAACCCATTCATTTACTCTCTCATCCATGCATTTGCCCAGTATTTTAGATACTGACTATAGACATTCAAATAAAATATGATAATCAGGAAAATGTGCATCTAGTTGGGAAGACAAGGACTAGAAGAAGTGTTCTGGAAATAGAGTAGTAATATAAAGAGACATTTGACCCAGCCTGGGGAAGGTGTATTTGTTGGAGGAGAGGGGGATGGAGAAAGTGACAGAAGATAAAAATGTGAAAGGGCATTCTAGACCAAGCAGACGGCATATGCAAAATAAATGCAAGGAGGTGTGAGAAAACATGGCTCGTTTTGGACGGCGGAGTTCCATAAACTGGAAATAAAGCAATGTGGGAGGAGTGACTGGGATGAAATTTAGAGTATTAGGCAGAGCCCAATACATTCAGGACCAGCCTTCTGCTGAGAAAGGAAGCTCATCCCTGCTATTTATTGATAATTAATATGTTTGGTCTGGCATCTATAGACTCACAAGACATGACGCCAACAGAGGTACCTTTTACAGCATTGTTGTGTGTGTGTGGTCACAAATCTTCAGCAAGCTTATGCTCTTTCCTTATCAGGTTTTAAACTGAAACTTGTAGAAGAAAAAACATCTGGTGTTCCTCCAGATATGAGGCTTCCTGTCTTTGACCATTGTGATGTTCAACATCTTGCATCAAATCTAGATTCCAATTGTTTGGTTGTTTTTTGAAAGTATAACTCAGGAGTTGGTTCTTGTGGAAGCAGCTGCCTCCATGCCCTCTGCTATGGATAGGCTGCAGAGACTAACCACAGAAATGCCAAGGCAACGTTCTATAGATGCTCACACATAGACCCCATCAGAATGCAGGGGAATTAATTTCATATCTTGCAAAGAGTCTGACCTTTGGAAGTAGATAGATATAGGTCCAGATCCTAAATTTTTTTTCATTGCTTAGCTTTATGATCCTGGGAAATTTATTAACTTCTATTAACCTTAAATTTAGTCATCTGTAAACCCGATTTAATAAGGTCTACCTGTGCTGCCTTGTCAAATTATGTGAACACAGCACATGGCATGAGAGATACAAAGTGCATAGCAGTTAGTAGGAATTAAAACCCTATTAAGTTGTTATTCTAAATATAACTGCTTAACAATTTTGAGCACAGTTATCCCAGAAGTATCCAAATGGAATGACCAGTAGGCAACATCAACTGTTAAAGACAAAAATGTATTGGGACAAATAAGGGACAAAAAAGACCTTAATAATCATTTGATCCAACTTCTTAATACACCAACATCATTAGGATAAGTCAATAACCTTTATAAGGACATCTGCCAGAAAGTGTCAGAATTTTGATGAATGAAGACAGTTTCCCCTATGAATTAAAAAAAGTCATTAGGCTCCAAGTGAGTACACCGAAGCTTCAAAATAAAGCCTTATTGAGTGAATGACTTTTGTATTCTGGCCTTTCAGGTAACTAGAGCATCTCCTCACTGTCCTATATGACAAGGATAATTAGCTTTGTATATATAGGTAATATTTCAGCAGAGTTCTGGCATGTAAGATAAAGGGCTTTGGTTCACCAACTAAAGGCTTTAGGAACATTGCAAATGATATCACATTAGTTTGTTTTGTAACAAATGGACACTGAAAAGTAAGGCAATCTAGTAAAGAGAAACTGGGTCCCACTAAAGAAAGAAAAGGCTAGAGGGGCAGGGAAAAAAGAAAACTGCAACTTAGAAGACAGTCATTCATTAGAATGAGAATAAGAGGTGGGGGTGAGTAAGGTGATTCTTATAGAACCTAACTTTCTTATAAGTCTATACCCTTGTGTGAAAATTGCTAGTCTAGCTGTTCATATTTTTCAGTTGTGGAAATATGATTCTAGTTTGGAGACGGGGACTAAACGGACAGAAAGGCAAGAGAGTTCATATGGATGGTGAAAGACGAGCCCATTCAACCATGGGAAAATCTTCAGGACTCTTCCAAACGAGCATTATAATGCTTCTGTCACTTTGGATGACCATAAATGCCACAAAAAGTATACCGCAAACACCTTCCTGCTGAAGATAATCTGATGTTTGTTTATTTATAATATTACGTATTGATTGTGTTTGTGTGTAAGCTTCAGATAACTCAAGGTACAGTGCATCTCTTTATTTGAAGATCTTTAGGAATATGATTGACATTTTCCTATATTTTCGATAAAGTTCTGCCTGTGATGAAAGGGGTAAAGAGTTTTTTATTTCTCTCTCAAGGCTGTTATCTGTGTGAACCTAATATGTAGCAACAAAGAGATAAGATGTTTAGAGAGATCATTCAAAGTGACTGATTGGTCAGAATGAAGGCTCTTTATAACCATGTAACATCCAATTATTGTAAAATAAAGTGAACAGCGACCCTATAAGTGTCTCCTGCATTCCTCTTATCTTTTGAACGCAAGTTCTCCCACTATAATAGTCTTTCAACGTACCCATTATTCGAAGAATCTCCTCTGTAAAATTTGAGCTGCTGTTCTATTTGGAAGTAGATACATATCTCAATTGCTATTTTATACCTGAGCTGTGAGCACAGAAACGATGCATCACCTGATGGGCATTTGGCATCTTAGCTGTGGCATAACTAGGGCTAGAACTCCTAGCATTTCAAACTCCTGGTTTCACTTTAACCAACTATCAAGTCACATCGTTTCTTCTTGTGTCAAAGGAGCTGATATTATATGTAAAATGGTTTTTCATTTAACACTGTCCTATCATATCTACATTTGAAATTAATTAACTCCCTCAGGGTAAACTCAAAGGAAGTGTTATAGCTATTTAATAACCTGAAAATCCGAAATTGGGGAATTTCCAGAGTTTTTATTACTGGTGGGTAATTATGTTCTCTGCACAGATTCATCTTATCTATACTGTAGCTGGCCTTCTAACCTAACTTTATTTAATTTTGTTTAATTAGAAACTTATAAAATCTATAATTGGGTAAGCATTCTTTTTTCCCTTACAGCTAAATTCCCAAGTTTTGCTAAGATTATGAGAAAATTAAACACACACACACACAAACATACACACATCCTACATACACACAGCAATAACAACAGCAAAAATTATTATTAGAAGAATGGAAACAATTAAAATTTGTTTTTACTTGTGAACAAAGTTCACAAGTATACCATGGAGCATCTTGGGTAAATAATCCATTTCCAAGACAACTGTCATGAATGACTTGAAGTATTATTTCAAAATATAGAAATAATCTTGTGAAAAAAATCTTCCAAATTATCTATAAGCTTACACAAATTGACTATTTGACAGGAGATTTCTTTTCCTCATTAGATGCATCTAAATGTTAATGGGTTGTAGATAACTAGTAAGTCAAAGTAGACAATACAAGTCTGGAAGAATTGGAGAATGTTCTTTTTTTTTTTCTTCGAGGTTCTGCATCATAGGTTTCAAAGACCACCAGGATTGAATTCAGAAGTAATTTTCTGCTGCTATTCTATTGTTCACTGAATTAATACATTTTGTCTGGCAAAATAAAAACATTTAACATTATACTTTAGGAACATTGACCCCAAAATATTTAGCAAGCAGCGTGCCTTCAACTGAAATGCTGATTGGAAGCAGGTAAATTAAACTGTCCCTGATGAAATACTAAAGATCATTATCACAAAGTTTTATTTTCAATGTTCAGAATTAGCTTTATTGCTGCATCAGTAATGATAAGCATGAGCCTTAAACTCATACCATTTAGGTTTTATGTGCATTATTATAACATTAACCATAATTCAATTAGTTTACAGAAAAAGCCATTCTATAATTTTTTTTCCTCGCTCTTAAGGTGCTACATAAGGAAGCCCAAACCATATTCCTATAGAGTATGTTCTATTTATTCCACCCTTACTCCTCATCCCTCTTTCACGGATCTTCAAAATATTCACTATTTTCAGGTAGGTAAATGTGCTAAAGGAAAAACACGGCTATTTCGTTGCCACACCTTTGCATCGTTAGGACAATACTGACCTCTAGTGTTTTAGGAAGTAGAGAAACTAACTCAGTACTGTGCCTAAGTTCCTCTTACTGAACCACTTAGATGTTTTTCTAAAGCACCATGGGAATAATTTTACTTAAAAAAAGAAAAAAAGGAGGAGGAGGGGCTGGAGGATGTGGGGAGAGGAGAGAAACAGCAGATTCTACCCTGTCTCTCTCTATTCTCTGAAATAGTTTCTGAACTAAGGCCCTTTGGCTCCTTTTTAAAGAGGTTGACCTCTTCAGCACTCCCTTAGAATACAAACTTTAATAAAATCTTTATAACACATTTCCACTAACTATCGATTTTGGATCCCCCAAACTTCCAATCACAGATAGAAACACTGGCTCAGCTTTGGACCATTCTCAGTAAAGGACATTTGTCTAAGTGTCTTCCTTTGAGGTATAGCCCCGGATTGAGTATCTCTTTCTTAAGGTCCTCTTGGACCTAAGAGAGTGGGAAGTGAGGTAAAGAAACTTGTAGTAAGTGGTCTTCCTACCCTTCTCTAACAGTGATGGTTTAGAGTCCCCCCCCCCACAAAAAATAGTATCAAAACTGTTCCAATACGGTTAGGTATTTCTGAGGGTCATGGTGGGGTTAGCAGATAAGGGAGCACGCTCAGAAGCTTGAGGAACCTTGATAAACCATCTTTGGAAACAACACAGACGGCTTAATTGCATTCTTTCTCATTTAGGAGTTTCCAGAGCTGGAAAAACTTCCCTTTCTCTGCCTAGAGAGGCAGCTGAACAATTGAGCTTGAACCTCTGATGGCTCCAGAGATTTATTAAGTTTGACAAACTAGGTTCTTGAAATACACAGTGCAGGTGGCACATCCCCAGGTGTCCAGCCTTCCTGCCTATTAAATTAAATGCCCTGCACTTGCCGAGGTTAGAGCTTGGACGACAGAGGGAACACTTAGTGCATACTCCTTGGCACAAAGGTTTTGGGGGTGGAGTGCGCATCAAAGCTCTTCCTCCTGTAACAGGGTCAGCCACTGATCTTGTGGTTTGACTACACCGGGCCATGACTCTTAGGCCAAAACTCCCAACCCTATTAAACCGATGACCATTGGTTGCAAGATACCCCAACTGGAGCATTCTGCCTAGTAGACAGCTGAAAGCCATGGACTGTGAGGCACTGGACATACTACAAATCTGAGCGAGGCAGCCGCTTTCAGAAATGAGCCTCTGTCACCGAGTGCGGTGGCTGTGAGCATCTCTTGTCTCTGGAAGCTCAGCCCCCAGTGCATCCAGTCTGAACCGGGAGCCCTGCTCGGGGAAAAGCCCCCGCTGAGACTAGGCAGGCAGAGAACGCGGAGCTGACGGGAGGCGGAGGGTAGAGAACCTTCCCTTCTCCCCCGAACTTTGCGATTCGGGGAGAAGGGCAGGAAATCCAACGGGGCCGGCTCCTTCGAGCTCTGCGAACTTTTGGGATGGTTAGAGTGACAGAAACACACCAATCAGCATTTTTTCCCCCTTCCCCTCTGCTCACAGCAGACACAATTGAACACGCTTGGACAGTTCAGTGTGTTTCCAAACGCCAGCGTCTCCCACCTCACCTACCCGCCCCCAGCTCCTGGAACTCACAATTTGCCGCTGTTAATCCTAAATGCCACAAGCTGGAGAAGAACAAAGTGAACACGCTGGTCAGCCGTAGTCCAGAATCCATTTCCCCCGAGTAAGAGGTCCTTCCCAGTCGAATCTCAAATTCGCAGGCGCCAGCCGCGGCTTCTTCTTTCTTTCTCTGTCTCTCTCTTTCTCCTCTGCACCGCCTGACCCCTTCCCACCCCCGCTTGGAGAGGCACTCGCGGCTTCACTCCATCCCGTGCCCAAACGCTCTACGGAAACCGTGGCGGGGGCTCCTCCGGAGCTGCGGAAGGAGGTACTGTCCCCGCAACGGCCGCCAGCACCACTCGCCTTCCTCGCTCGCCTCTTCCTCCTCCTTAAAGGTGCAATCCCCGACCCGACGCAACGGCAGGCGCCGAGCTCGCTCGACCGCCGACTGCACCCCGTCGGCAGCTAGAACTGGAATCAGCACCCGGGCGGCGGACAGCTCCTTATAGGCGAGCGTGGCGCGCGGCACCGCCCCCGGCCAGGCCCGCCCCTCGCTCTCCAGTAGGAGCGGCCTGGGCGGGTCTTCGCTGGGCTCGGGCGCCTTCCACCCTGGCCGGCCGGCGCTGCGGTGCGCGCCGGCCACTTGGAGGGGACCGGGGAGGGAGCGCACATTTCCATCTCTGCCTCCGTCTCTTTGGCTTCCCCTCCCTCTCCGCCCCCACAATGTGTGTGTGTGTGGGGAGTGCATAAAGGCATCGAAATTTAAACCAGGTTTTCGAAGAACGATGCTAAAGGGTTACTAAAAGGAGTTGGAACGCAGAACGCATTAGCAAGAGGGAATTTCCCATGGAAAGCTTGGCAACGAGATGCTTTTTTTTTTTTTTTTTTTTTTTTTTTTGAGAGGAGAGGGAAGACCTGAATTATTGAATTACGCGATTGAACTTCCCCTGTGTTTGTTCTCTAGGATGGAAGGCTGACGGGTATTGGTAATATTGGGATTTCCGATCTAGCGGTTTAACGTGGTCCCGACCCCGCCCCCAGCTCCCACCTCCTGTGGCTCATCTTTTCAAGGCGGACCACGTCTGCGTCTCCCTCCCAGCTGCTGGCCTGTAGCTTTGGGCAAGTACTGCAAGGTGTTTGGTGCTTTCGTTTCCGGAGCCCGGGAGGTTCCTGGCGTCTGAGAGAGACGGGGAGACAAATTGGGTATGGTAATGATGAGAGTCAGGGTGGTCCTGGCTGGCTCATAGCATTTGAGATCTGAAAGCTCCTCTGGAGCGGTTTAAATTAAAATGCGGGAAAGGAGTAGTTTTGGTTTCTTCCTAGAAGCTCCCTATTAGAAACCCTGGTTTTGTCTTTGGCTTCTAGTTTGCATCTGGGGACTCTCCTGCTTGACCATAAAGCAACTTATTTTGTTTTTATTGAAGGTGTCAGAAAGCTGTCAAACCTTAACAAAATGAGGGGCCATAATGATTTCTATGTGAAGCTTACAATCAAGTTAGGGATGGAGTCACTTCAGAGGAAGCTGATGTCTCCCTTTCCCTCCCGCCCCATTTCCCTCAGCAGCAACAAATATGCAGACTTATTTTACACTGTAGATTCCTGACAACCCTTGGTCCTCAGCTGCCAGCTGCACAGCTACAGCAGGTTGAGCTGGGATTCAAGCAGCTTCTGCGTCAATCCTGAAGTTAACCTTGTACTTTTGGTTAGAGCTGGACTCACATCACTGGAATATTAATCGATAGTTGAATGAGAAGAGAACAGAATTATGAGGTCCTCTCACTTGTAAGTAAAATATCCTCTTGTCTCTAAGCTTCTAACTGAAAATAATCGTGTTAGTTACTAGATTCTTGGACAACCAGAATACTTCTCCAGCACAGGCTGTAGCTGTGGGAGAAAAGCAGCAGCCAGGAGATGGTGAATCACAAAATATCAAAGCGGAGGTGATGGGCTTCCCTGGTGGTGCAGTGGTTGAGAGTCCGCGTGCCGATGCAGGGGACATGGGTTCGTGCCCCGGTCCGGGAAGATCCCACATGCCGCGGAGCGGCTGGGCCCGTGAGCCATGGCCGCTGAGCCTGCGTGTCCAGAGCCTGTGCTCTGCAACAGGAGAGGCCACAACACTGAGAGGCCTGCGTACCGCAAACACAAACAAACAAACAAAAACCAAAGCGGAGGTGAGCCAAGAAGCTGCCCTGTTGGCAGGGACCTGAGTGAGGAGGGGGCTGCAGTCCCAAGTCCAGTGGCTTGGGCTTGCCTTCTCCTACTGAAGGCCCTGAGGGGCTGCCTCCCCACCCCTGGCTTTTGAGCATCTCAGGTTTAAAGACACCTATGTGGCTAGTTTAATCATACTTGAGAGTCTAGAAAAGCTAGGAACCATTATCCAGATTTGTATGTTCTTTAACACTTAAACGGCTTTAAAATAAATAAAATATTAAAAATATAATTTAAGTCCCTTTTGCATTCTTGCCTGATCCCATTGGTATCCCACCATACCTAGAAGTAAACACTTCTTTTCCATTCCTGTTCATTATGTTTTTATACTTTTACCAAAAATATATACATCCCTAAACAATTTATAGTATTATTTTGATTGTCTTTAACCAATATATAAACGTCATCATATCAATACTTTTTCATTTTGCACCTTGCAATTTACTCAACTCAACATTACATATATATACACACACACACACACACACACACATACACATGTGTATTTAATGTATGCACTTGGATACAGGTAGTCATAATCATTTCATTTTAACTACTGTATTATATTTTATTTTATGAATATGCCACAATCGAGTCATTAATTCATCTGTTTATGAATCTATAGATTTCCAGGTTTTTTTCCTCAATATAAACTATAAAACCTTGTGCCAGTATCTTAGTCTTTCTCAACCATGTACTTAGTATTAGAGTTTCTGGATTGTAGGAAAGGCTTTTCTTCAGCTTTAAGAGGTATTGCCAGTTGCTTTATAAAATGATGTTACCAATTCATAGCCCCCTCCCCACCAGCAGTGTGTGAGACTGCCCTCAGCTCCACTTCCTTACCAATATTTCAAGACCTCTCTTTTTATAAATGGGAAAATGCTCTCAAAGAACACAGGTCTTTGTTCACTGAGTTTAATGCTCCACTACATCATCCTACTTAACTATACTTTTCCAAAAAATGTTTAGTTAAATATTTCAGAAGTTATGGAAGATGTTGGCTTCATTTTCTGACAGGATGCCTTGAATCCATCCATGTCAGTAAAAGGTGCTTGGAATATACATTAAAAGGCAATCAGGGAAATTTTTTTACACGAAGCCCCCAAACTGTGGATGATCTTCATGTTATTAGTAAATATTGGAACTCTGCATTTAGTTGTCCATATGCAGACTTAGTGTATAGTATATAAATTGCACCTCATTTAAAATCCTGTGTACAGTTGTAGCTTTTTTTCTCTCTCTCAAACACACCTGTTCTCAGAGCAAATTTAAGCCTTCAACAGCAGACATTTGTCTAAGATTTGTTAACATTTCAGTATGAATACTGCAGCTCTGAATGTAGTGGGGATAAACAGCTGTTCCTTTTTGACAATAGTGTAAACAATGCCATCTTCTGGGGGCATTTTGCCAGCAAGTTTTTATTAGCTGTGGAATATTAATCACTATTAACACTGTTTGCAGCCAGATTGATATTTACCTATTGAAATTCTTTTGTAAACCTTTTAGTCTGATAAATCCACCTTTTGAATGGTGGAATAGAATCTAAATAATCTCCCTTTCCCCCCATGTTGCTTGATACAGAAGAATAAGTCATACTTTCAGAGCACTTTGTTTTGAAGAGGGTTAAAAATTCTGCATACATAGAGCAGAATGGTTGCTAATGGGGAATGGGGACATACGAATAATTGAAATCCTCAAATGTCTACATTTAAAGATGATAAATCTGAACATCTTCTCAAGACAAACATATCTGAGATCTTTAAAGAGGAATGAAGTGGACAGAACTGGGTTTTCCTGTCCCTTTAAATTTCCCTTGAGTGTTCCCACTTCTTTCCCCTTAAGAGAGCAGAAGGGAAAGAGTCATTTGTCAACTGGAATCTTAGCTTTTGAGTATTCAACAAGTTGGTTAAATCATTGATTTTGGAATCCTCCTGTGAGACATATAGAAGATATGTTTTGTCATCTCCATTTTATAGATGTGGTCCTAAGAGTAGATACATATTGACACATTAAGTATCATATAGACTTAATGGCCTCAACGCATATGACACTTGAAAATTAAAACCTCCCATTTTATTTCTTTATCTTTACAAAACTAATAGGTAAAAATCACTGTGACATATGGATACCTGGTATGGATGGGAGAAGAGTCTGCATCGGTCACTATAGACTATTCTGCGTTGATATCAGTACTTCGGGATTATTTCAACTTCACATATTATGGTTTGTTGCAAATGTTGAAGGGTGTCATCTGTTGCCACCCATGTCTTCAAAATAGACTTTTAAAAAGTATTGATGAGGCAGAAAGTTAAATTACTTTTCTTTTCATTCTTTCTTCTTCTTTTAAATGTTTTAATATTTCTCTCTCTTTTTTTTTTTTGATTTGTTTTGTTTTCCCTTCTTATAGTTTGTATCCAGTACTATACTATACCTGTGGGGTGTAGGGAATGAGAAATAAAAATGCCTGTTCTCATGGAGCTAAAAATAATTGGAGAAAATATGATGTCAACACATTAAAAATTGAGATAACAATACAAATTAGCATGTGATTAAGTGTCACATAATAAATGCTATAGGAGTTTCTAAGTTGACAAAGATTTCTTCCTCTTGGAAGGGAAACTTAACAGCTGGCATAATGAAGTGGTTCTTTGTCTCTTTGGGGATAAAGGGATTTGAGTCACCCTGTGCCATGAAGGTTGTTATTCAAGTCAGATTAGGTCAGGTGTATTTGCCTTAACAGGAAAGTTGAATCTTAGAATAATGAAGGCAGAATTCAACTTTTGCAGAAGAGTGGACTGTTCTATTAGAGCAAATGGACTTCAGCCAGATGTTGAGAAGAATTCACCTGAGCCTCTCCCCCACTCCTTCTCTCTCCTAATTCTACCTCAAACTCAGTCTTGTCACCACAAGCTCATCCTTGACATCAAAACGAGTCATCTTCTATCATGTATCTCCTGCAAATAGAGCAACCCTTTAAATACCTTTACCTGAGATGCCAGTTTCTCAGCTGGTAACATGCCATGCTGTTTACACACACTCCTCTTTCTTCCTTCTGTGGACTTGTTCCCAATTGGCTAATTTGCACTTGTCATTCAAGTCCAAATTCAGCTAATACCTCTCTTGAGGTCTTTATTAATTACTGTGTAATATTTCTGTTCACATATGTTTTCCTAATTCTGAGTAGTTTCTCAAGAATTATTTATCAATCAGTATTCAACTTTGAGTCTTCAGCATATTTGCAGGCTTTCAAGAAATGTTTGATGAATGGATAATATTAGATATGAAAAGGCTTGTCTACTTTTTTAGAGGTTACACCCACCCTCTCACCCTCACCTCTGTCTGCCCATTGCATCAGAATTCAGAGGCTCTTTTGAGAGCATTTATTCTTATTGAACTTGGAAATCAAGATGTCAATTATATGGAAAATCAATGGGAATGCAGTTTAGAATAATATCTTGATAGTTCATTCTCCTAAGCTATATATTTCTCAAATGTTTGGATTTATTTTTGGGGGGGTAAAGGAGTTCACTCTCTATAGTATCTATATAATTATATTTACACAAATCCAGCCATGCCACAACTAGAAATATATGTCAAAAAATGATTTCTTGTCCACTTATTTCTGACTCTTTCTGAAGGAAATCCTGCCTACAATGATTGAGAATTCACTTATGATATATATCATGTTTCAGGAGAAACCTGTTTGGAGCAGTTTCATGAAGAGTTCTGGGCTTAGAATCAGAATCTCTGAGTATTAGCCTTGACTTTGCAGCTTACTAGGTAGGAGACCTTGAGTATATAATTTGGTCTCTTTGAGATTCAATTTCCATACCTGTAAATTGTGAATTGTGATAACTTCTAGCTTAGGTAGTTTTACATAGTGCATATAATTATACAGTGAAAATATTTTTGTTATACAGACACAAGTTATAACTATTATGTCCTACTCCAAAGAAAACAACGTATCCAGCCCCTAACCAGTAGATTTGTCAAACATTCTTCCGCCAATTCATTCCTGGGGTAAAAATACATGCAAATATCTAAAAAGATTACCCAATCTGTGGGAAATATGCATAATCATTATTCAAAGACATCACAATCAACCAACATTAATTTATTGAGCAACACTGATGTGCTAGGTTTGTATCATTTACTTCTGGTTAAATATATAAGATGTATTTATATGTTATATGTTGCTGTCTTCAAGGTTCTTACTCTCCCTACAATTTCTAGATGAGGAGATAACATATACAAACATAAGTAATGAATGCTTATAGGAGAGAAACAACTAAATCTGTCTTTTTCAAATCCATCAAAGTGGCAGACATTATGGGTTTCTTGATCACCAGCTATTTCAACTTCTTCCTTGATTGCAAAACAGGCTATTGAAGAAATCATGATTTCAACTAAGCCTACCACAGCAACTATATTCCCCTTCGATAGTGGTTATCTGGATCTTGTTTTGTGGCCCAGTTCTGACCCACAAGATTCAAAAGGCAGGAGAGATTTTCTTCTCTGGAAAAAGAGAGAGACATGTGAATAAAAATCCTATTTTCCTGCAGTTTCCCCCACAGCCTGGTCCATATACATGAAGGCATGAGTTTTGTAACTACAGTAGCCAACTTGGAAACGTGAGGAGATGGCCAGGACACTGAATGGCAAAAAGCAGAGAAACAATTCATAGGTCTTCGTTACAATATTGAGTTACTTCCTCTAGAATAATAAATGTCTATATTGTTTAAGCCACAGCTAGTTAACTTCCCTAGAAGAAACGAGAACATTTATTAAATATCAACATGCAGTAGACATCTTGACTTTCTTTTTAAAATTCATGGCAAAATTCTAAGGGAGATATTAGTAGCTACATTTGACAGATAAGGATACTGAGACTCATGAAATTTAAGTAACATTGCCCAAAGCATAAAGCTATTAAGTAGAAGCACAGAGATTCTGATTCCAGAATCTTGGCTTATCGTGCCCTTACTCAGTGCCACAAATGCTCAAAAATGAAATAAACCTACTAAATCTTGTGAGTGTGTGTGTGCACGCATGTGTGTGTTAAATCCGCTCATTTGAGCTCAACTATGATTAACAATCACGTTTCAACTATACAAAATTCTCTTTAGGGTTACTGTTGTCCCTCTTCTGTCTTTCAGGGATAACTGTCTCTAAAACCAACCTGATATTACCAAGTTTGTTAAAGAGAATTAACGAAGAGGGGCAGAGATCTGTTCAATTCCAGTAGCACACCTGGTGTTTAAGTAAGTCAGGCTGGCATCTTGTATTGAGAATCTGGAGCTGGTGTATGAATTAAGGGTATGCAAATTATGACCTGCTTAATGAGATGGCACAAGCCACCCACACGAGGTTGGCTGTAGCTCCCTCAGCATCCAAGCACCTACTCTGGAGAAGTGAAAACCATAGGTGATTGAAGGTGCAACTTCAACACACCCACACAAAGGAGGTAGAGTCACAAAATTTACTATATATGGTACGCCCCCAACCACCGTCCACCATGAGCTTGGGGAAAGGCAGTCCTCAGGCCCAGGTCAGGAGTAAGCAGGAGATAGACAGCAGGGTAGTAATATACCTACTAGTACTTATAATGTGGTGAGGTAGAGGTAATTAACTTTTCCAGGGCTTAACTCAAAGTAGTTTTTTTTTTTTAAATAATATTTTATTTTATTTATTATTTATTTATTTAGGCTGTGCCGGGTCTTCATTGTGACATGCAAACTTCTTAGTAGTGGCATGCACACTCTTAGTTGTGGCATGCATGCAGGATCTAGTCCCCCGACCAGGGATTGAACCCAGGCCTCCTGCATTGGGAGCACAGTCTTACCCACTGGACCACCAAGGAAGCCCCTCTAAGTAGTTATTTTAAAAGGTGTCTCAGGAAAGCAAAGTGGGAATTTAAAGTCAAGTCTTTATCTAAATGTCTAGACTCTTGGTGTGAGTAGGGTTATCCTACTGTGAAATGTCTAGGTAGCAACTCATAAAAACAAAGTGTTTTTTCTCATCACACATCTGAACAAAGGATCTGTGGTAACTACTACTATGGAAACTCTTCTAACAAAAGTTTAACATTACGAAAGGTGTATTTTTCAGGATATAAATTATTTGCAAGAAGAAAGAGCTAATTTCAAAGGATTATTTCATTATGTAACCTAATCCATAGCACTTATGTCCTTTTATCCCTTTTGCATTTAAATCAGAATAAAAAACACAGTGTAAAACATCCATAATTTGCTTTTTATTGGCATTTTTAATGAGGTGGAATGAATGTTAGCCTAGAGCCAGCAGGGGGTGTGTTGACTAGTGGGAAGAAAAAAAAAACAGCATATTTGAAGCAGCAGTGTGAGAAACTGTGTAGGTTGCTCTATTATTGTTCCAGTAATTTGGAAGAAGATGGACAGAAGATGCTGGGGGAGGCAACAAAACAGGAAAACAAATCTGCAGAAGACTTATGTAAATTTTTTCCTTATAACTCTGATATTATGTCTATTAAGAAATCATGGGACTTCCCTGGTGGCGCAGTGGTTGAGAGTCCGCCTGCTGATGCAGGGGACATGGGTTCGTGCCCCGGTCCGGGAAGATCCCACATGCCATGGAGCGGCTGGGCCCGTGAGCCATGGCCGCTGAGCCTGCGCGTCTGGAGCCTGTGCTCCACAACGGGAGAGGCCACAACAGTGAGAGGCCCACGTACCGCAAAAAAATAAAAAAAGAAATCATGCAAGACCAAAAATAATAAATGTTTATAATCCCACATATTGAACAAAATCCATTATCTTAATTATTTTTATTAAAAATAAATATGCCACTAGCTCTTCCAAAGGAAAACTTAGAGTTTTTTAATCACTTGAAGGGGTGAAATTTAGAAAAAAAAAATTAGGGATAGATAGATAAAGACACATACTGTACAATTATTCCATTTATATGAGAAATCTAAAACAATAATACAGATGAATATATATACAAAATGAAACAGACTCACAGATATAGAAGAAAAAAAAAAAAAACAACAACTAGTGATTACCGAAGTGGAGAAGGAAGGGAAGAGTTACAAATTAGAGGTATTAAGCCATACAAATACTATGCATAAAATAGATAAGCGACAAGGATATATTGTATAGCACAGGGAATTATAGCCATTATTTTGTAATAACTTTTAATGGAGTATAAGCTGAACAAATTCTGAATCACAAAGCTGTACACCTGAAACTAGTTAACAAATATCATATTGTAAATCAACTATATTTCAAATGATAAAATAAAAAATAAGTACATAAATATATAAATACAGCCACACTAATTTGTTTATATGTTACCCATGGCTGTCTATGCATTAGAATTGCAGAGTTGAGAAGTTTCCGTGTAAACATAAGACCTGCAAAGCCTAAATTATTTGCTAGATGACTCTTTACTGACCCCTGATATAGGCTACTAAATGCAATACTAGGGCAGAATACAAGGTACAGAAGTACTATACAATAGAGGACATAATATGTCCATTCATCTATTCAGAAGTTTTTTTATCAACCTTTCTGTATGAGATACCATGGGATAAGTCAATCATCAAAACAGTCTCTCAAGTTTTAGAAAATATAAACTGGATGTGTAGATTTATTGGTTCTAATTAGAGTTAGTTACAACAACTTCTGCTAAATGAGTTCAGATCTTCATGTTATTATCCTTTACACTGACCCTAAAAATTTAAAATATCATTTCGTGGTTTCCATTCTTCTGATCTTTGGAGATTTTGATTACCTTTTCATAAACTCCTGTTGCTCAGTATTGATTGCATATTTTCATGCATGCTTTCAGCTTAGTATTTATTGTGGCATCCTTTCAAAGTTAAGGAAAACTTGCAAAAAAAGTATAAAGAACTCCTGCATGCATTTTATTTTAACATTTAAAAAAATATTTTGCCCCATTTACTTTGTAATTATTCTCTCTCTCTTTTCTCTCTTTCTATGGCCTTAATCCCCTACAGTTCCTCTAGTTCTCTGACTCACCAACACCTGGATCAACATAAGAATAGGTCCAGGTCCAGAAAGTAGGCAGGCAGTAGAGGCTCATGAATACTTATGATTTAATCTATTTTGTCCCTTTGTGATGACTACCTACAATTACATCACGTGTTAGGGAGGACAAATACAAGGCAATGGGAAATCACACCTGTAAGAGGACTTTGCTTTATTTTGAGGCCAGAAAAAATTCCTAGGTAAAATAACTTATGTGGTGGGCTAAGAGTGGTGGGAGGAGGTGGCCCAAGGAAGACAAGGAGAATTGTTACTGGTCTCCAAATGGAAAGGTGATTTGCTGAGAGTCAAAAATATAGAAAAAATGTTAAGGATCTGATATTTATTGTAGAAGAAAGTAAAAGTTACAGTAGGGATTTTTAAAATTATTTTTTAGGGAGGGAAATGACTACTGGTTTCATATATTATAGTTCTTTGGCTTCAAATACCATTCAGATTATTTCTCATAGGTGCATTAATAGTTACAATGAGATAATGTGTTACTCCTTTATTTAACATATGCTTTCACTTTAGAAATTACTCAAAGAAATCACAGCTTATGGATTTTAGATTTGGTGTTCAGAGTATTGGGCACATATTAATTTTTAATCTTACTTTAGGCATATGACAGGGAGGGCAACTCGTTTAAATTCCTTTTATCTGTAAAATGGCATGGCACCAAATAACAAGGTGGTTGTGAAAATCAGTGGTGAGGCAAATGAAATGCAATGCTTAGCGCTTGAAACACTCATTCAATGGTTATTGTTATTGACAATTTGGTGTCATAAGATATGACACTTTAACTTCCAGCAGGTCCTGTTTAGGACCATATAATGCCTCTCACTATATAAGCACAACTTCATAGGGTGGCAAGATCAATGTTATTGTCTTTATCAAAGATATCCATATTACCTTGGGGAAACAAGACTTTAGAATGTGGCCAGTGCAAATTTTCTAAATTTTGATGTTTGTCTGGCAGTTTTTTTCTGTTGGATAATGACATTTTCTGAAGAATTAATAGCCAACTGCAGAATCTAAATGACAATACCTCACCCACAAAGAGAATTTGTTTTCAATACAGGTCAAAATAATTGTCATGATAAAGCCTGTCTTAAAAATTTATCGTGAGAAAAAGACAAGTGGAAAGCAATTTATCTAAAGAAGATTTTAGAGTAAAAGCAAAAAGTTGCAGGTCCGTGATTTTTTTTTTGGCTGCTCCTCGTGGCTTGTGGGATCTTAGTTCCCTGACCAGGGATCGAACTCGGGCCCTGACAATGAAAGCACTGAATCCTAACCACTGGGCCACCAGGGAATTTCCAGGTCAGTGATTTTTGTCAAAATGATTAGAGACTGGGGAAGATCAGATTTGTAGATGTTGAAATTCAAAGGTTTGGTGCTAAATTTACTAGACAAATACATCTTGGGGAAATTGCATTGCTGGGAATTTACTGACTCAATTTCCACCTCCCGACATACAACCCTCTTTCTGTGGTATGACGCTATTTCTCAGTTTGGGAAAGAGTCATTCCACCTTTATAACTCTGGAAGTATCATCCATATCAGTACTGAGAATGGAGAAACTTCAGTTGTTTCCTTAGGAATGTCCTTGCTGTGTTCTTGGAATTCTATATAAAATAATATTTCCATTTTTTTATTTGCCAGAAAACTGATTAATGGATTTCAAAACCTATTTCTTGATTGTCTAGCAATTTTTCATTGGATTAAAATGGGAACTAGATTCAGCATGAGTCTATGAATCACTGGTATGTAATAATAGATTTATAGGATTGGATGGAATTCAATTAGAGTGGGGGAAAGGGTGTGTATGAAAAAGTATGCATACAATTTCATCTTGCTCAAACTTTTCATGGGGGAATTTAATTATTTCAGCTCACCATCTTTGAACCATTTGCATACCCACATAATGATATTTGTTCTGCTATTAAACAGAGAACAAAGCAAGCCCAGACCAAATGTGTTCAAGAGAAACAGGGGAAGACTTAATAATGTGTTGTAACTGAGAAGAACATTAAAGACTTTGATAATTTTGCTGAAATTCACAAAATATCACATTTCTCTATTTGGACTAATTTAGTAATGCAGGTTATTTGGCTACTATTATAAAGACTTGCGATTACACCCTGTTCTGCCCACATGGGTTAATTCTGCACAGCAGTAGATCATGGGGACGTTGATAAAAGGACTACACATATTTTCTTTGGGGGCAGTTTCTGCAGACGTGTTTGATGTATCATCAGAGCCCTGAGGCCTCTATTACTGATGTAGTATTAAGCCTTTTGCTGTGGGATGCAGTCTGTGGAGGAGAAACAATTTGAACTTCATACTTTCAATACACATTGTGAAAACCTAAAAGGTGCCAGGTCCCAAGATACCTGCACTAACTATATGATGAATAAAGACATGCCCCCTGTCCTCAGAATATTCCCACCTGTGGATGGTAAGGTGAACACCAAATCTACTAAATATATACTCAATGATGAATGATGTAAGGAACGTTAGAGCAGTAAGAAATGGAATACACCTTCCTGGAACTCAGCAGGACTACATTTTTTTGAATCCAGAGCTGATAAGTAAAATTTCATCTGTTATGAAAGCAAAGCAGGAAATTCTAGGAGAAGGAAAAGGTCCCAAATTATAAGCCTGTGTGCCACATGCTGGGAAAAAATATCTGAACCTTTTCAGTAAACTAGGATGAATGTGCGCCTGGGATGCATACAGACACAATGAGAAGGATAAATAGTAAATTGTCAATAGTGTCTATATTTCAGGTTTGTCTGGAAAGAGATTTGAGTGCAGAAGGCAGAAGGTTAATCTTGACATAAGGGAATTTTCATGGTTAGGCTTAGGAAAGATTATAGATATTACTATTAGAGTGTAGAAATAGATATGACAATATTTTAAAATTTATTAAATTTTATTTTGTTGTGATAAGAACATTCAAGATGAGATCCACTGTCTTAAAATTTTAAGGGTACAACACAGTATTTCAATTCTTCTGAATAAATACCCAGAAGTGGGATTGCTAGATCATATGGTAGTTCTATTTTAGTTCTGTGGGGAGTCTCCATATTGCTTTCCATAGAGGCTGTACCATTTTACATCTCACTAACATTGTACAAGAGTTCCAATTTCTTTATAACCTCACCAACACTTATTTTCTTTGTTTTTGATAATAACCATCCTAACAGGTATGAAGTGGCATTTCATTGTGGTTTTGATTTGAATTTATTTGATGATTAGTGATGTTGAGCATTTTTTCATATATCTGTTGGCCACTTGTATGTTTCTTTGGAAAAATGTCTATTCAAATTTTTAGACCATTTTTTAAATTGGGTCATTAGATTAGATTTTTCTTTTTGCAATTGAAATGAGCAAAATTAATTTCCTTATATATTTTGGAAATTAACCCCTTATCTGAAATACAGTTTACAAATACTTTCTTTTTGTCTGTATAGCTTTGCTTCCACCATTTGTCCTAGGGTTCTATCTGTTCATTTTTTTTCTTAATAATTTTTATTTTAATAACCTTATTTCATTTTATTTTACTTTACTCTTCTTTCTTTCTTTCTTTCTTTCTTTCTTTCCTTCCTTCCTTCCTTCCTTCCTTCCTTCCTTCCTTCCCTCCTTTAGACAACGAATCATCCCAAATTGAGGAGGTGGACTTTGAGAGCAAGATTTATGATTTTTTCCCCTTTTCCTCTTTTTGTGAGTGTGTATGTGTATGCTTCTGTGTGAGATTTTGTCTGTATAGCTTTGCTTCCACCATTTGTCCTAGGGTTCTAGCCATCCATTTTTGTTTGTTTGTTTGTTTTGTTTTTAAATTTTTTTCTTAATAATTATTTTTTATTTTAATAACTTTATTTCATTTTATTTTATTTTACTTTATCTTCTTTCTTTTTTCCTTCCTTCCCTCCTTCCTTCCTTCCTCCCTCCCTCCCTCCCTTTCTTTCTTTCTTCCTTTCTTTCTACTTCTACTAATTCTTTCTTTCTACTTTTTCTCCCTTTTATTCTGAGCCGTGTGGATGAAAGGCTCTTAGTGTTGCAGCTAGGAGTCAGTGCTGTGCCTCTGAGGTGGGAGAGCCAACTTCAGGACACTGGTCCACAAGTGACCTCCCAGCTCCAGATAATATCAAATGGCAAAAATCTCCCAGAGATCTCCATCTCAACACCAGCACCCAGCTTCACTCAACGACCAGCAAGCTATAGTGCTGGACACCCTATGCCAAACAACTAGCAAGACAGGAACACAACCCCACCCATTAGCTGAGAGGCTGCCTAAAATCATAATAAGTCCATAGACACCCCAAAAACACACCACCAGACATGGACCAGCCCACCAGAAAGACAAGATCCAGCCTCATCCACCAGAACACAGGCATTAGTCCCCTCCACCAGGAAGCCTACACAACCCACTGAACCAACCTTAGCCACTGGGGACAGACACCAATATGATAGGTTAGTAAATAAATTTTGTATATACATAAAATGAAATCTTATGCAATCTTTATAAATCATAATGGAGAAAATGTAGATCTAAAAATTGCATGACATACTAAGGAAAAATTAGCATATAATGTGGATTTAAAATTTAATAAAAATATGTATTTCTGTATATATATACATATATATACATTACGTGTGTAATTATATATATTTCTGTATATATATAAATAATATACAAATATATATCATTTGTATATTCAAATAATATATAGAATAATATAATGGAAATATACTACAAATAATACAAATAATATACAAATTATATAATGGAATAAACACATATTTAAATAGGTATGCTATAACAAAAACATTGTGGAATTTTTCTTTTAGAAAATTTTCTTTAGTGTTGTTATATCCATTAATGGTCTAAAAAGGTAATTTCAAAATGTAGCAATGGACTTCATAGAGTCAAAGAAAACCACTGATGATCACTAAGTTAATTAAAATGTTAGCATTCTAATTATCACTGGTTAATGATATAAAATCAGTCTACAAATTAGGTAACCTCTTGTGAGAACTAGGAGATAGAAGTGAGATTTCCTTGCATGCTTTCGATGAAGAATTTCACAATAACAGTGTATGGTCAAGGAAGACAGACTATGAGGGGGAAATGTCAGAAAATCAGTATGATTGGCTTTCTGCTGGGTGCTAGGTACACATGTAGGTTTGAGCTAGAATTCCCTCACATACACTCTAGGTTTACTAGCCGGATGAGTATGAACCACTTTACTGGAGGATCATGATTCTGTCACATGTTCCTTCCTCAGTTTCCTCCTTCTGTAAAACGAAGGAATTGGCCCAATGATTTAAAGGGTTGTCTCAGCTCTTAGTAGTATTTTATAAGTGTGGCCTTAGACACACTCTGAAAAAATTTAGTGGGACCCACCATAATGGATGTATTTGACAGAAAAAAAAAATGTTAGCTCAGTGGAGGCCACGGGAGTGTGAATCTGTCTGCATGAGTGTACAGAGGTGCTTATGATTCAGACAAGGCCAGATGGGACAGAGGGAAAAGGGCCAGCCTGAGGGTTGCAGGATGTGACCTATAGTCTCAGCAACTCCACTAGTGACCTCAGGCAATTTATCTGACTGTCATTGGTCTCAAATGCTTCACCTGTGAATGAGTCTTATAATATTTAGCCTCTCCACCTATTTTGCAAGGCTTCCTGAATGAATATTGTCCTCGCAAGCACTTTAAAAATTACCAGTAGTTAATTGAGTGCTAAAAACACAGGAGGTGCTTAACATAAACTAGTCATCAATAAAAGATGTTATTTGCTCTAATCAATCTCAACATTTGCTCGAGTGAGATCACTAATAGTCATTCGCTGTTGAAATCCTAAAATGGTACAGTGACCTTGGAAAGCAGTCTCAAGATGGGTATTTGAAAGCTTGAAAACAACACTAAACTTTGACCCAGCAATCCCAGTTTTGAGGAATCCGCTCTAAGGAAATAATACTAGAACGATATCCATAGCAGAATTGTATTTACTCAAAAAGAATATAAAAGGCAGATAAACGCTTAACCAAAGCAGATTGATTAAGTAAATTGAGGCAAGATGGATTAGAATACGATAGTCATTAACAATATTTGCAAAGATATTAGAAATGCCTCTTTGTACTGTTAAAAAGAAAATCAAGATACATCATATACAACAGTGTATGTGAACAACTGTAAAATATATGAACATAAACTCTGGAAGTATTTCTCTTTTGGTTTGGAGTTTTCTAGTTTATTGAATTTTCCAAATTATCTATCATTATATATTATCTTACAACTGGGAAAATATTTTTTAAAATAAATCTGAAATGATCAGTGTCACTAGTTACAAATAAAGCCTGAATGGTTGAATGGTGCGATTATTAAGAAAATCGTAGCTCACATAATTTTACCTATTCCATATATAAACATCACATGTGCTTACTATATTTAAGACACTGGTGAATGCAGATTGATTTTGTGTGTGTGTGTGTGTGTGTGTGTGTGTGTGTGTGTGTGTGTAGTGTTAGAAAGTATTCTAATTTCATTCTTTTAACTCTTCATTGTGGTGCACCGGCTTCTCAGTGCGGTGGCTTGTCTGTTGCAGAGCACGGGCTCTAGGCACACGGACTTCACTAGTTGTGGGTCGTGGGCTCTAGAGAGCAGGCTCAGTAGTTGTGGTGCACTGGCTTAGTTGCTCCGCGTCATGTGGGATCTTCCTGGACCAGGGCCCGAACCCGTGTCCCCTGCATTGGCAGGCAGATTCTTAACCACTGCACCACCAGGGAAGTCCCCAGATTGGCTTTTGTTTGTTTTGTTTTGGGCTTTTTTTGAAGAAAGGTCACCAGTGAGAGATTAAATTTCAGAAGGAAAGATTGAGTATATAATATGTAAGACATACAATGGTAGTTTTAATCAATGTTTTTCTGGACGTGTGAACAAACTGTAAAAGAGGGACTGTGAAGTGCATCTTCCAAACAATAATATTGCCTGTTTAAAAAAAATCTAAAAGTATCACAGTGTGAATAAAGAAGAAAAGGAGACAAAATTGCTGCATTAAAAAGAAAAAAATACAAGTACTATTTCTACCATTTCCTTAAATTAAGTCTTTTGATAATGTGGTCACCAAGTTGTAGTGTTAGGTGTGGTGTCCTTGTCATTTTTGCACTTGCAGGTGGTTTCCTTCATTTCACCCACACTTATCCCTGCTAGATTTATATTAAGGACAAAATGAAAAAAGCTAGCAAAAAAATGCCTACAATTTGACATTCTAAGTATATCTAGAAGATGTGTTAAATTGCAATGATTTCTTAAGGACACCAAGGTGCCTGGGACTCAGACATTTTAATTCAAACAAATCTTATCTGCAGTGTGAAAATCTAAACCATTCACAGGGCTCAAGCTGGTTTAATTGCTTGGAGTTTACAGATTAACTCCTTCACAGGTAAGAATGTGAGAGAATGAGATGTAATGGTTTGGAATCAAGGCAGTCCATATTCAAAAGGCTAGCTCTGCCCATTAATACTATCTGTCTTGGAAAAATTTGTTAACCTTCCTAAGTATGGGATGCTAATGAGTTGAAGGGGGTGATTATCACATTTCTGCAATAATTACATGAGATAACACAAGAAACCATGTCTGGCATAGAATGGTCACTCAACATATAAATGTCCTTCTTGTGATATACATGAAGATACTTAAAAATTAAATAGGATCAGAATTGTGCTTTCATGATCTTAATCTGGTAGGAAAATGGAAACTGCATTACAACAGGAGAGATTAGTTGCTTGGAGAGAAATTAAGAGGCATTTTTAATGATTCATACATGAGCTAGTAAATTCCAGAAGTGAACTAATATTTACAGAGCACATTTGGGAAGGTACTACAAGAAAGATATAAGCTCTGGAAGGAATTGGTCAGTGTCAAACAGAAATAAAAGAGAACAGGGTGATTTCAGATATTCAGCCTTACTATTATTGGAAGAGAAGATATATTTGAAATCCTAAAGACTAGGAAATAAAATTGAGAAGTCTTTGAGAGACAGAGATTAATTTAAATACAGTTTCTTGACAAATATCAGCTAGGTATGGCATTCACACCTGTTGCTAAAACTTCCCAAGTGAAAAAGATCCCGTAGGGCAAAAATGAGGTTAAGAGTAGGACACATAGTAAAATCTTTCCATTGCATTAACTGACACAGGCAAGGCTCATTAAAGCTACAGCTTCTCAATAAACTATCTTTAGTTTCAAGATAGACACTTCAAGTGGAAAAAGGAAGTGAGAGATAAGAAAGCACATACAGACATTGATTTACTTGATATTAAATGGACAAGAAACGTACTAATTTTTTGAGAAAATTGTATTGCTAAAAATCTGGGAGCTTGAGTTAAATTATAAATTACTTAAAGCTCAAAACAACTCCTAGCCCTTTCCACTTTCTCCCAGAGCTGTATAACTTGGTACTCATTACCGAGTTAGGATGTGTCCAAGAACGATAATGGAACAGCATGAACACTCCAGAGGGTGGAAACCGCAGCCTTGAGTTTTTGGACATAGAGTCAGGTTTAGTCAAAAATTCTTTTCTGACCCAAAGCAGGGGGCCTTCGCAATGTTCGTCCAATGAGAGTTCAAGTTTCTTTGGATCTATGATTGCTGGTTATATCTGTCTTTCTATTTCTGAATGAGATCAGGGTGCTTATTTTGCTTATCTTGTCTTTGTTCAGTATTACGTTTTGAGTATTGGAGGTAGTAGACTACCTCCAATTTTCCTTCATGGCACTTATCATACTTGTAATTGTTTGATAATTGGTATTTTTTTGAAAAGTATGCATTTTAACTCTTGACTAAAAGGGCCATGTAAGTGAGAACTCAACTTTTTTTCATCAAAACGTGGTGTAGATGATTTGTCTTTTGGGTTCCAAGGTCTCTAGTCTAAGACAAGTTATGTTTGGAACCAGTGAAAAATATATGGAAGATCAACCTGAGATTCCAGACTTTGAGCTTAAATGTCCAGATGGATATAACTGAGTGGCTTCACTTGCTGAGGAGTAGAGTGTGTTATATGTGCAGAAAAATATAATGTTCAGTGACCAGAAGAGTGGACTGTAGCAAAGACAGTGGTGCTCATCCAGAATTCCATATGCTACCTCACATTCCCCAGCCCTCCTGGGAAATACAGTTAGGCAGGGCCAAGTGATTTGTTCTAACCACTAGAACTGTGGGAGGGAGTAATACCTTTCCCTTCTGGACTAAAGCATGCCAAAGCCTACATACAACTTTTCAGCTCTCTCTCTCTCTCTTCCATAGACAGGGAGGCTGTAGTTTTAGATGGGGTAGCTACAAGACAGTGGACCATCCATTAACCTGAACTCCTTTCCCTCTTACAACTTGAAACAGACACATAACAAAGCAAGAAATAAACTTTTGGGATTTAAAAAAAAAATTTACTGCATAAGGATAGCCTACCCTGAGTATAATGATATTATCTGGTACAAGGGTTAAGAAATAGAGTGTGTTATTTTCAGAAACTCTTTCTTTTGCTGCTACTTCCTGGAAGGAAACACACTCAAATCTTCATTGAGTGAAGCAACTCAGAATACATCAAGCCAGGGGTGAATCTCTACACTGGTTCTACATATAAATTATCTTTTTTCAGACTCCAAAGATGCAAAAAGACAAGTCATATGCTTCACACCTGCTCAGACTATAAGAGTGGAACTCAGACTAGCAAACCTGGAAGGAATGATCTAAAAACTTTTACTAGGACTTTTATGTATTTGTATATCCTTTTCTGGAAAACTGAAGGATTTGAGGATAGGTTTCTCCCTAGTTTAAAACCAATATCTCCACTTGTCTGGTTCATTTCACTTTCTCAAGAATTCTGAGATACAGAGTAACCTCTTTTTTTCCCTCTCTTCTTCCTCAGCTTTTAAATTTACAATCTTATATACGCATTGCCTTGACCTCAATTTTCCATCCAACTATCACACTCTTTCTCCTCTCCTTCACAGAAGAACATGAAAAAATTCATCAGATTTATTATGTAGATTTCAGTCTTTCTCAGCCACATACCACCTATGTCAAGCCATCAGAATGGCGCTAGGTATGCTCACCGATGACTCCATGGTAGGGACCAATGAACACTGCTGTTCCTCAGCACACTTAACCTCGCACAAGCATTTCACACTCTACCATTCTCCTGTTTTGAAGCACACTTACCTCTTGGGTTCTCGGATTATCCACTATCTCCTGCTTTTCTGAGAGCTCCTTTATAGCATTTGCTTTCTTCTGTTGAGTCTTTAAAGTTTGGAGTTCCTGAAGGTTCTCTTTTAGATTGTTTTTTCACTGTATACTCTTTCCCCAGGTGAATTCTTATACTCCCGTGATTTCAATGCTGAAAATGATATGCTAAGCCAAGACCCCTCCTCTGAGCTCCAGATCCACATATTCAGCTTCCGTCCCACTGTCTCCACTTAGATGTCCGAGAGAGAACTCAAACTCAGCACATCACAACTATCTCACTTCCATGATGCCCAATGCTGCAAACAATACCGTTTACTGAGTTATGACATCCAGAATCCCCTCTACCTCCTCTTTCTCACACATATCCTATCGATCCTATTTCCCAAAACTGTCGACTTTTTCCCATATCCTCTTACAGCCCTTAGCCTGACCCACCATAATATCTTAAGTGTTCTACTTAAGTAGCCTTCTAAATAGACTCATTTGCATCTACTTGTCCCCTCGCCAGACACTTCTCTATATTGCAGCCAGAGTGAACTTTCAAAAACAATACTTAACTTTTAATCACTCTAGTAAAAACTTTTCAATGATTTTCCATTGCTGTCATAAAATATTCAAGTCTTTAATATAGTCTCTCAGGCCATCAATGAGCTGGCCTTTCTTCTCTCTCTGTTAATTTTTGTTTGTTTGTTTGTTTGTTTTTGCGGTACATGGGCCTCTTACTGTTGTTGCCTCTCCCGTTGCGGAGCACAGGCTCTGGATGCGCAGGCTCAGCGGCCATGGCTCACAGGCCCAGCCACTCCGCAGCATGTGGGATCTTCCCGGAACGGGGCACGAACCCACGTCCCCTGCATCGGCAGGCAGACTCTCAACAACTGCACCACCAGGGAAGCCCTCTCTCTGTTAATTTTTTGCTCTATCCTCAATTCCTTTTACGCACCATGCTTTTGCTTGCTGTCTACCCTCATGTGGCCTTCCTATATATTCTTCTCTTTTGAATAGAATGCCTTTTCTACTTACTGTAGTGTTTTACTGCAACTTATCTCTCACAAGTCCAATTTATATATCCTTTTACCAACCTCCTTGCCTACATTAGACTACCTTTAATTTTCTTTCATGGCACTTGTCATACTTGTAATTGTTTGATAATTAGTATTTTTTTGAAAAGTATGCATTTTAACTCTTGACTATAAGGGCCATGTAAGTGAGAACTCAACTTGTTTATTTTATCAATATATTTTTGGTCCCTCGGATGACGTTTGCCACAAAGTTGGCTCTCAATATATAGTTATTGATTTATCGAGGGACAAACTGGGTCACTCACATCAAAATCAATAGGGAATACATTTAAATGGACACAAGGAGAACAAAATTCACAGTTGTACCACTAGTGACTATGTCTGTCAATCCTTTTATTTTGGTGGAATCTGGGGTGGACAAGGAGAAAAAGTTGTCTTGCTTTTCTCCTGGGGCTTCTCCTCTATCCTTGAAGGGGGCTGGTGAGGGTAGATCAGGAAAGACCCTGCCAGCCTAGATGGATGCTGAGGGAAGAGCAAGCCTGAAGCAGGTGGCTCAGGACAAGATTCAGCTCGATCTAACTCTCAGGGGTGAAAAAGATCCCCAAGGCTTCCTTTATTATTCAGCATGTTGTAAGAAAGTTGGTCATGATTTGGACCAAAGTGATAGACAGGAATTAAGCATGGATTTGTAAAGATTGTCCCCAGTTAATAAGTAAGAAGCCCATTGGGTAACAAAAGTAACAATTATCTTTTTCCATCCCGCCACTTTTAGTCTGTATGTGTCTCTAGATCTGAAGTGGGTCTCTTGTAGACAGCACATATACCAGTCTTGTTTTTATATCCATTCAGCCAGTTTGTCTTTTGGTTGGAGCATTTAATCCATTTACATTTAAGGTAATTATTGATATGTATACTCTTATCACCATTTTGTTAACTGCTTTGGATTTGTTTTTGTATGGTTTTTCTCCGCTTTTTTCTTTTGTTCTCTTCCCTTGTGATTTGATGACTATTTTATTGTTATGTTTGGATTCCTTTTTTGTGGTACATATACACAATGGAATATTACTCAGCCATAAAAAAGAATGAAATAATGCCATTTGCTGCAACATGGATGGAACTACAGGTTATCATACTAAGTGAAGTCAGTCAGACAGGGAAAGATAAATATCATATGATATCACTTATATGTGAAATCAAAAAAAAATGATACAAATGAACTTATTTACAAAACAGAAATAGACTCACAGATGTAGAAAACAAACTTATGGTTACCAAAGGGGAAAGTGGGGAGGGATAAATTAGGACTTTGGGAGTAACATATACACACTACTATATATAAAATAGATAACCAACAAGGACCTACTGTATAGAGTAGGGAGCTATGTTCAATACCCTGCAATAATCTATAATGGAAAAGAATCTAAAAAAGAATATATATATATATATATATATATATATATATATGCCTGTGTGTGTGTGTGTGTGTGTGTGTGTGTGTGTGTCTATATATCACTTTGTTTTACACCTGAAACTAATACAACATTTTAAATCAACTATATTTCAATAACAATTTTAAAAAATAACACATCACTAACGTTACATGATAACTGGGTGCCAGGAAAATTTTCCAAGCTTTTCTTATGTGTGGTCTCACTTCTTCAACACAGAAATCCTATTGAGTAACTAATATTTTTACTACTTTACAAATGAGGCAACTAAAATTAATCTACTGGCCTAGGAACTCAGATTTTAAAGGTGGTAGGGTCATAGTTCCAGTCCAGGAAGCCTGCATGCAGAACCTTAGCACTGAGGCATTGTGCATTTCCTTATACAACAACAACAAAAAATGGTGTTTGCTTCCTAGCCAGGGTTTAGGTGAACTTAATAAGGTGAACACTGCTGAAAATATTTTCTTTTAAATTTTGTCTCTTCTGGCAACACTATCCTCCAATTCTTTTCTAATCTGCACATAGGAAAATCCTCAGGCATTTGGCTTATTATATTTTTTAATAAATATTTTTATTTCACTTATTTTTTATTTATTTATTTAACATCTTTATTGGAGTATAATTGATTTACAATGTTGTGTTAGTTTCTGCTTTATAACAAAGTGAATCAGTTATATGTATACATATATCCCCATACCTCCTTCCTTTTGCGTCTCCCTCCCATCTTCCTTATCTCACCCCTCTAGGTGGTCAGAAAACACTGAACTGATCTCCCTGTGCTATGCAGCTGCTTCCCACTAGCTATCTATTTTACATTTGTTAGTGTATATATGTCCATGCCACTCTCTCACTTTATCCCAGCTTACCCTTCCCCCTCCCCGTGTCCTCAAGTCCATTCTCTATGTCTGCGTCCTGCCCCTAGGTTCTTCACAACCATTTACTTATTTATTTATTTATTATTATTTTCGCGGTACGCGGGCCTCTCACTGCTGCGGCCTCTCCCATTGTGGAGCACAGGCTCCAGAAGCTCAGGCCCAGCAGCCATGGCTCACGGGCCTAGCCGCTCCGTGGCATGTGGGATCCTCCCAGACCTGGGCACGAACCTGTGTCCCCTGCATCAGCAGGCAGACTCTCAATCACTGCGCCACCTGAGAAGCCCATTTTTTTCTTGATTCCATAAATATGTTAGCATACGGTATTTGTTTTTCTCTTTCTGATTTACTTCACTCTGTATGACAGACTCTAAGTCCATCTACCTGAATACAAATAACTCAATTGCCTTTCTTTTTATGGCTGAGTAATATTCCACTGTATGTATGTGCCACATCTTCTTTATCCATTCATCTGTTGATGGACACATAGGTTGCTTCCATGTCCTGGCTACTGTAAATAGAGCTGCAATGAATATTGTGGTACATGATTCTTTTCGAATTATGGTTTTCTCAGGGTATATGCCCAGTAATGGGATTGCTGGGTCGTATGGTAGTTCTATTTTTAGCTTTTAAAGGAACCTCCATACTGTTCTCCAGAGTAGCTGTATCAATTTACATTCCCACCAACAGTGAAAGAGGGTTTCCTTTTCTCCACACCCTCTCCAGCATTTATTGTTTCTAGATTTTTGATGATGGCCATTCTGACCGGTGTGAAGTGATACCTCATTGTAGTTTTGATTTGCATTTCTCTAATGATTAGTGATGTCCAGCATTCTTTCATGTGTTTGTTGGCAATCTGTATATCTTCTTTGGAGAAATGTCTATTTAGGTCTTCTGTGCATTTTTAGATTGGGTTGTTTGTTTTTTTGATATTGAGTTGCATGAACTGCTTGTAAATTTTGGAGATTAATCCTTTGTCAGTTGCTTTGTTTGCAAATATTTTCTCCAATTCTGAGCGTTGTCTTTTCGTCTTCTTTATGGTTTCCTTTGCTGTGCAAAAGCTTTTAAGTTTCATTACGTCACATTTGTTTATTTTTGTTTTTATTTCCATTTTTCTAGGAGGTGGGTCAAAAAGGATCTTGCTGTGATTTACGTCATAGAGTATTCTTCCTATGTTTTCCTCTAAGAGTTTGATAGTGTCTGGCCTTACATTTAGGTCTTTAATTCATCTTGAGTTTACTTTTGTGTATGGTGTTAGGGAGTTTTCTAATTTCATACTTTTACATTTAGCTGTCCAGTTTTCCCAGCACCACTTATTGAAGAGATTGTCTTTTCTCCATTGTATATTCTTGCCTCCTTTATCAAAGATAAGGTGACCATATGTCAGTGGGTTTATCTCTGGGCATTCTATCCTGAAATATTCATCTATATTTCTGTTTTTGTGCCAGTACCATACTGTCTTGATTAATGTAGCTTTGCAGTATAGTCTGAAGTGAGTCTGATTCCTCCAGCTCTGTTTTTCTTTCTCAAGATTGCTTTGGCTATTCAGGTTCTTTTCTTTTGCCATACAAACTGTGAAAATTTTTGTTCTAGTTCTGTGAAAAAATGCCATTGGTCATTTGATAGGGATTGAATTGAATCTGTAGATTGCTTTGGGTATTATAGTCATTTTCACAACGTTGAGTCTTCCAGTCCAAGAATATGGTATATCTCTCCATCTGTTTGTATCATTTTTTAGTTTCTATCATCAGTGTTTTATAGTTTCTGCATACAGGTGTTTTGTCTCCTTGGGTAGGTTTATTCCTAGGTATTTTATTCTTTTTGTTGCAGTGGTAAATGGGAGTGTTTCCTTAATTCTGCTTTCAAATTTTTCATCATCAGTGTATAGGAATGCAAGAGATTTCTGTGCATTAATTTTGTATCCTGCTACTTTACCAAATTCATTGATTAGCTCTAGTAGTTTTCCGGTAGTATCTTTAGGATTCTCTATGTATAGTATCATGTCATCTGCAAACAGTGACAGCTTTATTTCTGTTCTGATTTGGATTCATTTTATTTCCTTTTCTTCTCTGACTGCTGTGGCTAAAACTATGTTGAATAATAGTGGCGAGTATGGACAACTTTGTCTTGTTCCTGATATTAGAGGAAATGGTTTCAGTTTTTCACCATTGAGAATGATGTTGGCTGTGTGTTTGTCATATATGGCCTCTATTGTGTTGAGGTAAGTTCCCTCTATGCCTACTTTCTGGAGGGTTTTTATCATAAATGGGTGTTGAATTTTGTTGAAAGCTTTTTCTGCATCTATTGAGATGATCATATGATTTTTCTCCTTCAATTTGTTAATATGGTTTATCACATTGATTGATTTGTGTATATTGAAGAATCCTAGCATTCCTGAGATAAACCCCACTTGATCATGATGTTATTTATTTATTTATTTTTGGCTCTGTTGGGTCTTTGTTGCTGCATGTGGGCTTTCTCTAGTTGTGGCAAGCAGGTGTTACTCTTTGTTGCGGTGCACAGGCTTCTCATTGCGGTGGCTTCTCTTGTTGAAGAGCATGGGCTCTAGGTGCATGGGCTTCAGTAGTTGTGGTGCACAGGCTTAGTTGCACCATGGCATGTGGGATTTTCCCAGACCAGGGTTCAAACCCATGTCCCCTGCATTGGCAGGCAGATTTTTAACCACTGCAGCACAAGGAAGGTCCAGCCATTTGGTTTTAATGTTGCAAACATTATTTAACAAATCAAGCATGTCCATTCGGCATTATAGAAAAAAAAGCGTACTGCATTATTTTCAAATGCAGTTACCTGTGGTTTTGACACTTACAGTCATATTTCCTTTCTAAACCTGTCAAAGATGCACCTATTTTATAAGGTTTTAATTTATTCTTAGGTTTGCACTGGAGGAAATCTGGCTTCATTGTCAGTAAAAGCTAAGGTGTAGGAACACTCCTAACTGGGAGAAAAGTATAATTTGGTTGGTAACATCAGAAAGGACTGAATGGATTTTTGATTAAATTTTCAAAATTCCTTTTCATGTGGATGAGGCAGAGAGAGATTTTTAGCCTAGTAGGTAAATCTTTTATACATGTCAAAATGTTAAAAAATAAAGTCCCATTAATACACTTTCTTCCATGATGGTATGATATGATTTAGAGTGTCAGAAACAACCCACTGGTTCCATATATCTCCACACTGGATGGCACATACTGTTCAAACTGTTAATGGGAACCATTTTTTCAAGTGTAGGTGATATCTTTAGTGAAAATGCCAATGCTCAGCCTGAGGAAATACATTTATGCCCAAACTAATTATTAACACATTAATTGGTTCTCAGATACTTTCTAGGCAGACAGAGTTGAGAATAGTTTGATAGGGGACAGAAAAGGAGAGAGATGGGAGAATGGGGTACTGGGCTTTGAGTAGACTTTGTCGGCATTCTACATATGGCAGAGACCAGCATTGGGCCAGATCATATCTTGAGAATGGAGGACAGCAACAGAGACAAAGTAGGGACATATAAAGGGGAGTTTGGGGAAGATAAACAATAAGATTGTTTTGCTTCTGAATTTTTCTAGGGCTGACCATGACCTGGATAAGCCCTCTGTTTTATTTTAGTACCTTCAGAGGAGTTTTGGGAAAATCCTGAACCCTTGATTTTGTTTCTATCTATAACCCAAAGGTAATTGTGCCTTAGAATCATCGTCAGAGGTAGGAAAGATGTCAGAGCTGGGCGAGACCACAGTGCCCATCTGCCCAGCATGAACCTGTCTGGCCACAAGCAGCACCTGGGGTGACCACCTCCTCTTTGAAGATTCAGATTTTGTTTATCTGAGATGGGTCCTGTAAATCTGTAGGTTTGACAAATATCTCATGTAATTCTCATAATTAGGCAAGTTTGGAAAACCCCAGTTATTTAAGAGATAATAAAACTTAGCCCTAGTAAGAGGAAGGAACTTGCCCAAAAAAACCTAGTGATGAGAGCCTTGCTGAGTTAAAAATCTAAAAGTCTTGTATACAGATGTAGAAAATAAACTTATGGGTACCAGGGGGTAAGTGGAGGAGGGATAAATTGAGAGACTGGGGTTGACATACACACTCTACTATATATAAAATAGATGACTAATAAGGACCTACTGTATAGTACAGGGAACTCTACTCAATACTCTGTAGTGCCCTATATGGGAAAAGAGTCTAAAAAAGAGTGGATATATGTATATGTATAACTGATTTACTTTGATGTTCACCTGAAACACAACATTATACGTCAACTATATACTCCAATAAAATTTAAAAAAAAATCTAGAAGTCCTAATTCAAATGCAATGTTTTATTTACAGTCCTCCTCAGCTGCCCTTTGACTTATCTCATAACAAAACTGGCCTGATGCTTTTTCTCTCTCTCCTTCTCTGTGATTTCTAATGTAACCTCTAACCCCAGATAAATCAGATGAGAAGGGTGGGGAGTAAAGATTAGATTGCTCTGATATTAACCTTTTTAATTAAATCAGTTGCTTATGCCTCTAATGAAGGGAGTGTTTAAATGGAAAACAGAACTAAGATGACATATTAAATGCCCTCATTTATGAGGGACTCGGAAGATAAGAAGGGCCAGGAAGCCAGAATTCTTCCATCTGAATGAAGGCGTTGTCCAGAGGTTAGGACTCTGTAGGGCCCTATGTTAGAAACAATAGTTCAAGTCCATAGTTGTCTCTGCGGTGGGTGGCTCAGCTCAGCAGGAGAGTGCATGAGACCATCCCCAGAGAGTACCTATTAGCAGGTTGGAGCAGACCCAGGCAGGCAGGCTGCCTTATTAATGGCAAACGAACCATAGATGATACTGTCAGGTAACCTCTCTCCATTCGGCTCAGGTTCTCCACTCCACATCATCTCCATTATGGCATGGTTTTTGGAATTATGCTCCAGCTGGGTCTGAAGTCTGCTTGCCTCATTCTAGAAATGGCTGGTGGCCTAAGTGCTTTTGTATTGAGAACTAATTGTGGGTGAGGCAAGGTGATGCGGTCAGCTCCTGGAGCTAGAGCAAAGGAAAATGTCTAGAGAATCTATTTTTAACTGTCTTGGCACCTAAATTAGCTGCTCAGAGGGGGAACTGCTCAGAGTGGTCAATAAGCGGATCCCTAATGGATCACACCTGAAACCAGATCGTGCTGGCTAGGATGTACCTTATTATAGAAAGGGCAAATTTCTCAGCATCCTACAGTTGCAATTCCCTGTTTACTGAAAACTATATGGTGCACTAGAACAAATAAATCACTTCAGGGGGACACTCTTGAGCCAGATGGACTCCTTTTAGACACATGATTTATTACTTAAGCTACCTGAGCCTTAGAGTTCTCACCATCAATTGAAGATAATGTTTTCTCTTCTTCCTTTTTAATAGGACTTATTTATTTGTTTGTTTGTTTGTTTGTTTATTTAGGTCCAGTGAACCTTATTCTTTTTACTTATTTTTTAAATTTTTATTTTATATTGGAGCATAGTTGATTAACAATGTTGTGCTAGTTTCAGGTGCACAGCAGAGTGATTCAGTTTTATGTATACATGTATCTATTCTTTTTTGAATTCCTTTGCCATTTAGGTTATTACATTATATTGAGCAGAGTTCCCTGTGCTATATAGCCCTTGTTGGTTATCTGTTTTAAATAGAGCAGTTTGTACATGTCAATCCAAAACTCATTTAAATTAAAATATCATTGTCTGGTGGATACAATCGTTAGATTGTATGTTCCTTGAACTTGTACACCTGCCCTCAAGAGCCTTCCTGTTTATTTCTGCAACCCCAGGATTCACCATGAAATGTGGTGCAAAGAAGAAACTTAATATATGTTTGAGTGAAGGGACGCATCAAGAATTAAAAACGGGACTCAAAATGCCACTTAAAATGGATAAATATAAATTCCTCATAAATCCTTAATAGCCAACCTATTCTCACCTCCATCATGTAACTTTCCTAATATCATCTCATGCTGATTATCTCGTCCTCAAAATTTCATAAGCAGTTAATGTCTCTCACATTTATCCAACCTTGAGTATATTTTTTACTTATGTATTTACTTGCATGTCTTGAACACAATCTATATGCCAAATCCTGTGTGATTAATAAGTGGAACTTCAGATGAATAAAATGCACCCATCTTCTCAAAAAGTAAGAATGTATGCATATTTACACTAAAATAAAAATAGTAATAATTTAGATACAATGTCTTGTTTTCATAGTAGACGGCATAGAATCCTAGGGAAGCACTCGAATAGAAACACTTAGCCCACCTGGGGGACTCAGTATGATTTCTAGAGATTAATCCAATATTGCCATAGTACCCCACAGATAGGATTTTCAAACACATGTCTATGTGAATGTGTGAGTGTGTGTGTGCATGCATGTCTTATGTATTGGAATTTGGGGAATAGATTTCTTTATATTTTCATGTGACCTCAGTAAATTCTGGGAGAGAGAGAGATTATGGAGCTCCAGCTGATTTCTTTGGGTGTCTTGTCTATTTGTAATGTGTCCTTAAGCCCATCCAAAGATTGACTCAGAAGGTGGATGATTCTTTCAGTAACTCTGAAAAATTCTTTCAGTAATTTCCAACGGCAGTGATAGCCAAATCCTACAGAAGCTAGGAAACATGTTTGCTAGTAGACTATTGATTTAATTAATATAACTGGTGATGATAAAGAACATGTCTGCACTATCCCATGACTATCCTCCGAGAATAATGGTTGTAGTAGTCAACCCTGAGGAGATGTAGACCCCAAGTGGAGCTACACAGATGTTATGCCTGGAGCTGCCTCTTTTGGTTGTGTTATGGGAATGGATGCAGCTTGACAGACTCATTATTAGATTTAACTGCCTCCCCATCATTCATTTCTAGCAACTGCCCATAGTGCAGGCCTAAAATAATTTTTGATTGACTTGTATTAGATTTTGAGGTAGAATAGGATATTATGAGCTCTAAGCTCAAGCTCAGGCCAAACTGAATATCATCAGCAGATTTCTTAATTAAAAAGCAAGGCCCTGCAGTATCTCTATGTGTCAGCCTTACACCCGGCAACTGTCATTCAACTTTTGAGTCATGGTCCTCCTGCAAGTTGATGTTGGAGTTTCTTGGAATGTAGTCTTCCTCTTTTGGGCAATAGATATATCCCTGTGCTGAGGCCACACATACTGTTTAAGTGCATTCAGAGCTTAAATCAGGTCAGATTGAAAGGTATTATAGAAAAATAGTACAATTTTGTACTATTGTAGTGACAGAGATGATAGACAAAGCCTCTCTGAACCTTGTACACAAAAGATACCCAATATGTGTGAAACATACTAAATCTCCTGTACATATATTTAGGCAGATATTTTACTTGGCAACATAAATGGTTTCCAAATTCCAAATAATAAGACAATATTCCTGTTTCTTTCCCCAGTCTGCATGCTTTCTCTAAAACCTACCTGTGATCCTGTGTTTCTTGGGAAGCTGGGGAGTGATCTGCCTAATACTTTTGACATAAAAATGGCATGTGGAAATTTACGGTAGTCAAACGTATGAAGCACACACAGGGAATGAATGTTGGTATCTGATATTGGCAAGAATTTGGGCAAAATACTGGATAGATTGCTGACATATCATGGGCGTCCTTGAGTACCAAGCAGAAGGGATTTACACTGTACCATTTGTTGAGTTCCCGCTGTGACTGCAGCATCATGTAAGACATGCAACCTTTCTGCATTATACCCCTAAACACTCATACAAGATATACATCACGCACCCCTTTTTCTGTTATAAAAGATGAAACTCAGAGACTATAAACAGCTTTCCTTCAGTCACAGAGTTGAAACATGAAAGAAGTGGAATTTGAGTGGAGATCTAAGTGAGTCAAGTTTAACAAAATATCCATTTTAGGTGTTTGAGCAGGAGGTAGATCTATTGACGGGAAGAGCAGTGATGTCAGGGATACTTGTTTTTACTACTCTCTTACTTCCGCCTGTCTTTTGCACTTCCTCTCTACTCCAAGATAGTCCCTTGCCTTCCCCCACCATGTTGTTCTGTTCCCCAAGGATCTTACTTTCAGCTGGATGTCACTGTTGACAAGCACATTTGGCAAAAACTAATGATGTCTTAAAAGGCCTTCCATCCCAAAGAGGCTGGCATTTGAATGGAGTGTGGCAAAAATGCCTCAAAGATGTATCAGTATTATAAAATAAAGTCTCAAAAGTGTACTCTCAATCAATATGATAGATGGAGTAAGATAGAGTTTCAGAAGGGGGGCAAGACAGACGTATTTTTACCCCAGTGATGTGAACTTAAATCACATTTAGTTGGATACTTTTTAGTGACTGGCACCTCACTTAGACTCTGTTAAAAGATATTCCATCCATTCAACGAATGGTAATTGGTACTACTCTATGCCAGGGGTGACCATGGCAGGGGGGATACAGAGAAGCAAAGTCTAGTCTGTGTCTCAAGGAGCCCAGCCTCGAGTGGGAAAGACCAAACAAGCAAGGCAATTGGAGGACAGGGCCACTGCATCCAATGATAACCTACCACAGTGTGGGTTCTAGAGCAGATGGTGAGATCAGGGACTGCTTTCTGCTTTACCCGAAAGAGCAAGGTGGGAGCTAAGTGGAAGCATTCATGGAAAAGGGCCAGATATAAAAGTAAAGGATTTAAGAAGGAAAAACCTACTGCCTCCAGTGTATGTGTTTGGGGGGATCTTAGTCTATGGAGGTGCCCTATGAGTGCTTAAAAATTGGGTAAAGTCATTCTTCTGACACTGAAACCAATATTGTCAATTTCTTTATGGTGATGCTGTCATCTTTGTTTAAATGATGGCCATGAAGAGGTGAATCTGTCCAGGATTCTCTAAAGCTGTGGTGGCCAATATGGTAGCCTCTGCCCACATATGGCTATTGCACACTTGAAATGTGGCTGATATGACTGAGAAACTAAATTTTTAATTGAGCTAAAATGTTCTGTAAGTGTAAAATATAGATCGAATTTTGAAAACTTAGTTTGAAAAAGCCGATGTAAAATATCTCATTGGGCTTCCCTGGTGGCGCAGTGGTTGAGAGTCCGCCTGCCAATGCAGGGGAAATGGGTTCGTGCCCCAGTCCGGGAAGATTCCACATGCTGCAAAGTGGCTGGGCCCGTAAGCCATGGCCGCTGAGCCTGCGCGTCCAGAGCCTGTGCTCCGCAGTGGGAGAGGCCACAACAGTGAGAGTCCCGCGTACCGCAAAAAAAAAAAAATCTCATTTTTTTTGTCTATTGATTCTACATTGAAGGTTATATTGGGCTAAATGAAATATGACATTTTAAAAAGGAGAAGGGCATCCCATGAAGAGGAAATAGCATATGCAAAAGAAATAAAGCATAAGCAAGCTTGGTACATGCAGCTATTGCCTTAGTCAGGTGGGGCTGCCAGCACAAGATACTATCGACTGGGTGGCTTAGACAACAGAAATGTAGAGTATGGCAGAAGTGAGCAAACTATGAGAAAATGGTCAAAGATGAGGATGGAGGCACAAAAAGGAGCTAGGTCAAGTGCAGGGGCTGCTGTTTGTGTCAGTTTAAGGAAATTGAAATATATAGTGCCTGAAGGCTATGGCACTATGGGAGGGTACGCCAGTTTTTGAAAAAAAAAATCAAAAAGAAACATTTTGATTTATACATATATGTGTGTATAAACACTTTTCTTAAACATAAGAAACACAGGTTTCAGTGATAGTGATCCATTGGGTAGTATTTAGGGTCTCTCTTTGAGAACACCTAACTTGTCACTGCCAGGGAACTAATGGCTCAATGAATATATTTGGCTTGGCCAAAAAGTTCTTTCGGGTTTTTCTGTAACATCTTATGGAAAAACATGAATGAACTTTTTGGCCAACCCAATAGATCATTTTCTTCTCTCAAAGTAAGGATAGTGCTGTACACTTATGTCTGTCCTCCAATCAGTTGATCTCTACTCATTAGCAGAAAACACAACCAAGGAGCTAAGGTTACTGATCAGAGATGCTTTTAAAAACAGGGAATGGAAATTACTTTGCAGTGAGCATAAATGTCCACCAGGTGGCAAACAGCAGTGAATTCTGGTCCAACTGGGCCTGCTCCCTATTCATTGCATTGTCTCTTCAGGGAAAAGGGTCTGGAGATGCACAATTCCATACCTGGGGGGTTATTATGTTGTCATTTGACTTTTGGCTCATTTTACTTCAGAAGAAGACACTTGAAGGGGAAGGGAAGAGGAGACCTTTGTTTTTGCAAGTGTGAAGGAGATAACTTTACTTGGAGCTGATTTTTAATTGAGATTTGAAAAGAATACTTTGAAAAGAATGCTTTATCCCATGGTAAAGGAGATTGGAAAAGGGAAAGGTGAATTTTCAATGAGAACCCAGAACAATGATTTCTACTAGAAGACATTTAGGATCCATAGCCTTCTAGTCTAAACATCTGTTTACTTCCTCAAAGTTTCCTAAAGGGAAACTAAACTAAAATAGAGATATTCAGAAATTGTCAAGTCCATGAGTAGCTTGTGCTTGTCTTCAAAAGATGTGGGTTCATAACCACTAATATTAATAATTCTCACTAATAGCCACTAATTATTAGTCAGATCCTGTGCTAAATGATTTGTGATAATTCATTACTTTTCACAACAACCCTGTAGGCAGGCAATCTTTTAACAAAGTTAGGTAACAGGTCCAAGTCACAGGACTAGTCAATAATGAAGTCAGAATATGAATCCAGATTTGGCAATCTCCAAGTCAGAGTTTCTACACACCACACAGAACGCATTTATGGATAATCTCGAAACTTTATAAAACTGTGGTTTTATAAATTAAAACTTAGTTACTTTAAATGATTTTATGGGTTTCCTACTGATACTGTAACAAATTACCACAAACAGTGGCTTAAAAAAACACAAATGTATTATTGTACAACTTTGACATTCAGAGGTCTGAAATGGATCTTACTGGCCTAAAAATGAGGTGTCAACAAGGCTGGGCTCCTTCTGGAACCTCCAGGGAAATTCCATTTCCTTACTTTTTTCCAGCTTTTAGAGGCCCCCTGCATTCCTTTCTTCTTGCCCCTTTTTTCATCCTCAAGATCAACACCATAGCATCTTCAAAATTCTGACTTTCACTTATATGGAAGGACCCTTGTCAGTCCATTGGACCCATCTGGGTAATTCAGGAAAATTTCAAGATCCTTAATGTAATCACATCTGCAATATCTTTTCTGCCATGTAGTTAGCAGCATATTCACAGGTACTAGGATTAGGATGTGGACCTATTTGACAGGCCATTATTCAGGTACCATACGAGCTGACATGTACTGAGTTCTTACTCTGTTTCATGCACTGTTCTAAGCCCTTTACATGGATTTAATTTTCTCTTTCTTACAGCACAGTGAAATAATTACTACTATTAGCCCTGTTTTCAAAATGAAGAAGCTAAGAAGCTCAGGGATTTTATGTAATTGTTCAGGATCATAAGCTAGTAAGTAGTGTACTCTGTTTTCTGCAGGGTCCCCATTCTTATTTTATACATAAACAAGTTCTTTGCAGTGAGAATTACAGGTGCTTTCACAAGTGCATTCAGTGTACCAATATTTTTATGATTAACATTGCCATTTCCAATTTACCTTAGGCCTTTGGGCTGTCTTACAATCAACTAAACCTGCATTATAGCACTGGAGGAACTGCTCCTTTGGCAAATCTCCAATAGGGTGTTATCTTTATACTGTGCTCTAAAAAGACTCAAAATTTCATATGAGATGATATGTCTAGTAGCTAAAAATAAATCTGTCAGTAATATATATTTTTGTCTCTTTGTCTACAGTAACTTACTTTTGTATTTGTTAAACTTTTCATTATACATTTAAAAATTTATATACAACAAAATTGATTATCATTTTGGCTATGTAGTTCCAGTCTCATACTTCTCCCAACTCTTCCTCTTTGACTGATGGATTTTTCAAAAATGTGTTGCTTCATTTCCCAAATATTTGGAGATTTTCCATATTTCTTTCTGCTATTAATTTCTAGCTTAATTTTATTATAATCAGGCAATATACTTGAAATATGATAGTAAGGTTTGGTTTATAACCCAGGATACAGTCTCACTTTGTGAAGATTCCATGTACACTTAAAAATAATTTGTAACTTGCTATTGTCATAAGGAGTGTTCTACGCATGACATGTCATTTAGATTCCATTTGGTTGATAGTGTTTCTTAGTTCTTATATATCCTTTCTAATATTTTATCTATGTATTCTATCTATTGGTGGGAGAAGAATATCGATGTCTCCAACTATACTTGTAAATCTGTCCTTTTTCCCTGTTAGCTTTATCAGTTTTTGTTCATACATTTTGAGGCTGTGTTATTTGGTGTCTAGCCATTTAAGATTGGTTTATCCTCTTGGTGAATTGGCACTTTTGTTATTATATAATATATTGCTTTATCCCTAATTGTCCTTGTTCTGAAGTATACTTTGTTTAATACTAATCTGGTCACTCCATTTCAAGATCTGTGAGAATCTGAGACTTTATTCTCCTTGTAAACTAGTAGTTAGTTTACCACAGTCCCATGGAAGACACAAAAATATTGGGTCAGAGACAAAAGACAAATTATGTCTCTCAGAAATAGCAGTATCCAGACTATTAGCAGTTTTCCATTAGGTTCCCTAGCCCCCATTTCCACAGGGAAATATGAAGGGGACCATAAGGACTAGGTTGTATGACAGGGAGGAAGTCTTAGTTTAGGGCGCTCACATCTTTTAAAGTGGACTGTAATATGCCTGCATTTTGGTCCAGAATATGATACTGTGTCTATCTTCCATGACAATTCACTATAGAAAAATTACTGAAAAGATAGCTTGGAACAAATGTCAGTTAGTGCCCAGTTTGTGAGAGGTGCAGGAATGCAGGATACCCAGGGAGAATTGTCTCAATTTTCCTTCAATTAGTGTTTTCATGGTATATCATTTTCCATCCTTTCACTTTTATTATTATATGTATTTGAGCTTCTTGGAGACACTGTATGGTTTCATCCTTCTTTTTTAATCCATTCTGACATTTTATTTGATGTTTAGACCATTTATATTTAATACAATTGTTGATATATTTAGATGTAAGTCTATAATGTCAGTATTTTTTTCTCTGTTTCCTCTGTGCTTTGTTCTCTTATTTGCATTTATGTCTTATTTTGTAATATTTTAATATTATTTAGTATTCCTTTTTAATTTAACTATTATGTTTTTCCCTTTATCTCTTTGTATAATGTTTTAGTTGTTGCTCTTGAGAGTAAAATATACATACTTAATGTTTCACAATCTACTTAGAATTAATATTTATCACTTCATGTGAAATGTAGGTGAAAAGTAGAAACTTTACAGCACAGAGGTTTTGTATCCTCCTCACTTTATGTTGTGGTTGTCATTTGTACTATGTCTACATAGACTAAAAGTTTCATCAGTCCATATTATAATATCTGCTTTCAACTGCCATACGTATTTTAAAGAACTTAAGAGGAGAATCCTAGTCTGTTTGTACTTAACCACTTATTTAACATTTAACCATTATTTAACATTTCTGTTGCTCTGGAGTTTCCAAGTTTCCCTCTGGTATAATTTCCATTTTATGTGAAAGACTTCTCTTAGGATTTCTTTTAGAGCAGGTCTGCTGTTGACAAATGTTAGGCTTTTCTTTTTCTTTCATCTACAAATTTCTTTATTACACCTTTATTCCTTAAGGATATTTTTCATGGATATAGTTTCTGAGTTCACAGCTTTTTACTTTCACTACTTTAAAATATTGTTTTACTGTTTTCTGCCATCCCTGGCTTTTTACAAAAGACATTGACAGTCATTTGAATTATTTTTCCTCTGTAATTTATGTTTTGATTTTTCTCTAGCTGCTTTCAATATGTTATTTATCTTTTAAAAAAACTTTTCAGCCATTTTATTACAATATATCAGAGCACAGAAAATTTTGAATTATCCTGTTTGGGGTTCACTGAAATTGTTGCATCTTTTAATATAAATAGTTTGCCAGTTTTTCCAACCATTATTCTTTTTTTTAATTTATTTTTTCCTGCATCATGCTTTCTGATGACATGAAATTTTGGTTTTATCTCACAAGTCCCTGAGTCTCTGTTAATTTTTTTCATTTTTTCCCCTTTGTTTTTCATATTAGATAATCTCTATTGATGCATTTTTCAAATTTACAAATTATTTACTGTGTTATCTCCACCTGCTATTGAGCCCATCCAGTGATTTTTTTTAAAGTTTTACTATGTTTTATTATGTTATTATGCTTTTTATCAGTAAATTTTCCATTTTGTCTCTTTTTGTATTTTTCTGTCTTTTCTTCTGAGACTCTCTATCTTTTCAGTTGCTTCAAAAGGATTCAGCCTTACCTTGGATCATGTTAAAAATATCTACTTCAAAATCTTTATCTGATAATTCCAACATCTGTGTCATCTCAGAGTTGACATCAATTGATTTCTTTCCCCTAGCAAGATGTCAAGATTTCCTGATCTATCATATGCTGAGATGTTATGGACACTATATCTGTGCATTTTGGATACTATGTTATGAGTCTCAGAGATCTATTGACAATGTTGATCTTCATGTTTTATCAGGCAATTTCCCATGCTATGTTCAGCATCCAAGTTCCTATACACCGAGGGCTGAATCCAATGCCAAACCAGTTTTCAGAGCCTTTGCAATTCTCTTCAGTTCTTCTCCTGTGTACCACTCAGTGGCCTGTCTGAGACCTAAGTGGTGGTTGGTGCTTTAGTTCACTTCTCAAGGTATTTGTATGCACTAGAGAAAGATGTATGCACAGATTAGCGATGATCTCTAAAGTTCATACACATTACATGGGATCATTTTCTTAAGATTTCACCCCATTATGATCTCCCTCAAAAGTTCTTGCATCAGGGCACCTCCCATCTGATTTTCTGACAACACAACAAGGATTTAATCTCCCTGTTTTGTCACGAACTTTCTCAGACTATGTCCTTCTCTAGGGCCAAGAGAGAAGTTAGGAGAAAAAGAAAAAAATGGTATTCTCCCAAACTTTTGAGAACACAGATGCTCTTGGAATTTTAGATATCTTTCCATTTGCTGCTGCTCTGTGCTACTGTGAGATTGCCTGGGAGCAAGGTTAAGGAAAAATAACAGCCCCCTAAATAGTGGGCTTTCTCTTATTATACCTACCCCTGTCTCCTATAATAAATGCTCCCTGTCCTATTACTTGTACCAGAAACACAGATTTTTTTTTTTTTTTGATGTTCTTTCTGTCCACCTTTGGTGCACATTCTAAGTACCATGCTGTCTTTGAATCTGGGCTAGAAAAAGCCAAAGAAAAGTAAGGAAACTTACTGCTAGTTCAGCTGTAGTTCAAATATCTCATTTTCTACCCCAATCTTTCTGCTTTTATTGGCTTTTCAGAATCCTCAGATAATTTCTTGAATCATTCTGTCCAGGTTTTTAGTTGTGTCTAGTCAGAGACACACTGGCATCTCACTTTGTACCACAGCTAAACCTTGTTAATTTACTATTAACTATTTTAAAATTATAACTAAAATGAGCTTAAAATTCCTGCATAGAAAAGATAGAAATAGTCATGCCATTATATGCATCTCTTTGTTTTTGTCCTTTTTTTTATTTATTTTTTTTTACCAGTTATGACTTTTCAAGATAACAAAAATGAGAGATCAAAATTTGGTCTGACAATTTTGGCAAGCCTTGTCATTGATATGGTCCAGGAATAAGGATCCAGAACATCAGCACCCAACTAACTCAGAGTATTAAAACTAGCTCATCATAGTCAAACCCTCTAAAGACCTAATTTTTCCATTAAGCCACAAGGGGCAGCAAGAAATAGCAAAACACCACTGGGCTTGCAGAAAAGAAGACACCAGTTTGGTTACTCACTAGACTATAAAGATACACGTAAGTAATTTCACTTACGTGGGCCTTCATAACGGAATCTGTAAAATGGTCTATAATAAAATTTTGTCTACCTTTGCCTGTGATGCACTGAGAGAAGACAAATGGAAATGTCCAGAAAGAGAGGCAAAAGGCAAGTTAATGACATATGGTACAAAAAAGAAACCACATTAAGCACAAAAGACTAGAAAATTATGAGATCAGAAAAAAAAGATACTTTATATAGGTTCAGGGATAACTGTAGCTATCTTGAGAGGTTGTAAAAATTAGAAATAATGTATATACATGTTCAAAAATAATATTAATATTAACTCCAAATGTGTATAACTCTTACTGTATTTCATAGTTCTCAGTCCTTTACACATTACCTCATTCAATCAACATCTTCTGAAATAGGTACAGTTATTCCTCATATCTGACAGATGATAAAACTGATAAGAGAACAAGTTCATATAGATAGAAAGTGGCAGAGTTAAGATTCTAACCAAGCAGTTTATGTCCAGATCCCATTCTATTAATCATTATGCTGCACTACCTACCTTAATAAATTATAGCTTGCATTATTATTATTATTATCATGTGATTTTTATTATCATATTATTCCTGTTCTTTCTAACCAAATTCTCCCTTTGGAATAATAATATTCACTCTTCCATGTTCTTTAATTTATAGCCAAGCCTGAGTAGCTGAACCACTCATTACAGGACTCATATCTTTCTTAGTGCTTTTCAGTTGACAATTATCTTTATGTAAGAATATTACTTAGCCATAAAAAGAACAAAATAATGCCATTTGCAGCAACATGGATGGATCTAGAGATTGTCATTCTGAGTGAAGTTAAGTCAGACAGAGAAAGTGAAATATCATAGGTTACCACTTATATGTGGAACCTAAAAAAAATCATAAAAATGAACTTATTTACAAAACAGAAACAAACCTCACAGACTTAGAGAATGAACTTATGGTTACCAGGGGAACCATAAGGGGAGAGGGGGAGGGATAAATTGGGAGATTGGGATTGACATATACACACTACTATATATAAAAGAGATAACTAATAAGGACCTACTGTATAGCACAGGGAACTCTACTCAGTACTGTGTAATAACCTATATGGGAAAAAAATCTAAAAAAGAGTGGATATAGGTGTATGTATAACTGATTCACTTTGCTGTTCAGCAGAAACTACCACAACATTGTAAATCAATTATACTCAAATAATTTTTTAAATGAATAGCATTCTGCTTCCTTTTAGAGAATCTGCAAGAATAAGAGAGTTGGCAGAAATCACATCTTTGAGAGGGAAACAAAGTTTAGTTTCCATAAAATGTAGCTGATGACACATTTTCTGGGGAACCAAATGCTAAAGCCAATCATCAAATAATAATGTATTTGCAAAGCCACTGTGCTACTGCAAGAGAGATGAAGCTATAATTGATAATGCCATATAACTCCAGGTAAGGAACAAAATAGTTCACCAAACTTGTGCAAAAAATTTATAGTAGGACTAATCACAGTAGCCAAGAAAATAAAAGAGGGAGGACAGCTCAAAAGTCTGTTAACAGTAAACTGAATTAATACATTTTATGTTTATGGAGTAGCCTCTTACAATGAAAATAAGTGGACTACAGTCACACTTTACAACACACATGAATCTCATGAAAATAATGCTGAATGAAAAGATATACCAAGTGTTTTTTTTTTTTAAGTTTAAAAAGAGGCAATATAGATGGTTTTAGAAGACTAGAAAGAGTGGCTATTATTTCAGGAGGCATATAGTCCCCAGGACGCAGGATGGGGGTACTTCTGAGATGTTGTCGAAATTCTTGATCTGGGTGTGGATTACACGAGTGTGCACATGTGGACATCACCTAGCTGGACACTTAGGAGTTGTGTATGTCACTGTGTATGCTCTACTTGGTACTAGTTGACATTTATAAAAATGGAGTGAAAGGACCATAAAGGACTCAAGGGAATGATGTTTGCCTCTCTGAGCTTTAGTTCCCATACCTGTAAAATAAAGGGGCACAGTAATCTCTACGTCCCACTCTATTTTTGATAGTCTGTGCTTGTTGTGCTTTGTGTTAGGTTTTAAACCGTGATCCCTCAGTTAACAAAGGATCAAGGTTTACACATGCATCAGAAGAAAATAGCTGAGGTCAAAGAGGCTCTGTCCTTGCTTCTCTTCGCGTCTCAGTCCACACACCTCCTTTTCCTTCAACTCCACATCCAATCCATCAGATATCCTGGTGATTCTATCTTTAAAGTATACTCAGGTTCCCACCACTTTGTGCAATATCCGTTGCTACCTACTTGCTCTAAGCCACTATCGGCTCTCATCTGAAATGCCACAAAATCTTAATTGGAGTCAGTTTTCCTATCCTTGTTTTGCTTCGATACAGCAGTCAGGCTTTTAAAACAGAAGTTGCATAGTGTCACTCTTCTGTTCAAAATGCGGAAATGGGTTCCTGTGTCACTCAGAGTAAAACCAAATTCCCTAACAATGGCCTCCCAGGTCTTGCAGTATCTGGTGTCCTGGGATATCTCTGAACACCTCTTCTGCTACTCTGCCTCTGGCTTATTCCACTTCAGCCATACTTACCTCTCTGCTGGTTCTAGGGCGGGTAGGCCAAGCTTGCTAACGCACCAGGGCTTTTGTAGCTATGCTTTCCTCTGTCTAGAATGTTCTTCCCCCGGTGTCCACAAAACTAGCTCCTCAATTTCCAAGGCTTTGATGAAACATCACCTTCTTAAAGATACTTTTCCCAACCAACCTTCATAAAAGTGCAAACTACCTCACCTCCAGCACTCCTTATCTTCTGATAGTTTTGCCATTTCTCTCCTTAGCACTTATGTCTTCTGCTATGTTGTATAATATACTCATTTATTTTGCTTATTCTTTCTCTCCTCAGTCGGCCACTGTTCCTTTCACCTCAGAATGATTGATCCTTGGGGGAAAGCCTACTAAAGTAAAACTAAGCCGTCATCAAAATTTGAGAATTTTACTGTATCATTTATTTTCCTACATCTAGAAAACACTCAGAATCTCAACCTATTTTGAAAAGAATGGATTTGAGCCAGATTTAACACAACAAAAACAGCCTAGAGTCCTAAAAATCTTTTCACTTGAACTTCTATTAAAGTTTTAAGAGCTTTTAAAGTTCCCTTAAAAGAAAAACTTTTTAAACAAATGACTATACAATCCATGAAAGATGAATTCAATGATTGAAACATTTAATATGTAAATGAGAAAGAGACAGAGAATAGAAAGAAAAAAGGAATATGTTGAAAGATTATAAAACTCTATTGTGAGTCAGGAGGATAAGGTAATCAACATTTATTTACCAAACTCTTCAATATTGTCTTTCCCCATCCCAACCTACACAGTATCCCACTTGAATCTTGAAAGTGGAGTAAGTAATCCCAATAAAGGGAAGCTGCACGGCAGTCCTGAAAATGTGTCACAGGTCAAAAACATGCATCCTTTCAAAAGGGGTATGGAAACATGTTTGCTGTGACCTAGTTTTGTAAAACAAAACAGGAAATAGAGATAGAACTCAAAAGCTATACTCTGAAATATTTATGTGTTCTTTATTAATGCAGTATTTTTTTTACATTTCAACATTCTCAAATTCTTCTAAAAGAAATATATCTTACTCATAGATTAAAAGAATAGGGTGCTTTAAAATAAGACAGAATATAAAAATAGTGAGTTAAATTAAAGGTCAACACTTTATTATCAACTGGCTGCAAAGGAAAGCTGAAGATGTGTATGGAGCTCATAATCCCTCAATCCTGACTCTTTGTTTCAGATACAAGCTTTTGCTTTGATGCCTCTCATCTTAGTGACTTTAAAAGAATCTAATTAGAACCATAATTCTTATTTATTTAGAAGACTAAACATATTTAAGGTACCCAGAAGTTAGGACATAGAGAAGTAACAGAGCTAAAATAATTTTAACCAAAAAAGAAAAAGTTTAAGGAGGACAGACCTCTCTTGTTTCTCCAGGGCCAACATCCATGGGTGGAATTTTTAAGGAGACATACAGTGTGGAACAACTATATTCTTTCTAATAATCAGAGCTCTCTAAAGTTTTGGTCTGCTTCAAAACATACAGCACTTCTTGCCCCTGGATTCTTCAGTCTGAGAGAAGATGGCCACTGTCCAGATGCCTAGGAACAATCAGTGCTGCATCCACAGGGAGGTTATCCAAGCCTGCCTAACATCTTTGCCAGTCCTAAAAAGGAAGGCTTTGGGGCTGTAGGTTAAATGGTGCTGATCTAAGAAATCTGTTTCAGTTCTTTGAATGATCTTAATGAAAGGTACATCAACTATATATGGTTGATACTTGAACAAAAAAGTTTGAACTGCGTTGGTCCACTTATAAGAGGATTTTAAAAAAGTAAGTGAGCATTACAGACAACAGGATCCATGGCTGGTTGAATTTGAGGATGCAGAGCCGCAGATACAGAGGTCCAACTGTAAGTTTATATGTGGATTTTCCACTCTGCGGAGCATCAGCAAACCTAACCCCATGTTGTCCAAAGATCAATTGTAATTCTAAACAAGTATTTTGCTAGATCATGATGATGTTATGTATTGTTAGTTTACTTTATATGTAGGTATTATGTATGTATTAACACACACACGTATAAACAGATGTACACAGCATTTACACTGGCAAAATGGATGAAATCCTTCAACCTTTGACCTTCAGATAAAAATAATTCCCAATAATATGAATACTTTCAGAAATCTGTATGTATTACCATGAGTGGAAGGTGGTAGCATAACACATTCTTTGCTAATTCCACTGTCTAATATTGAAAAGCCTTTTTGTCTGTGGTATTATCTTTCTCTTTCCTTCCATCTATCCTTTCCTTCCTCCCTTCCTCCCTCCCTGCCTCCCTCCCTGCCTCCCTTCCTCCCTCCCTTCCTTCCTTCCTTCCTTCCTCCCTTCTTTCTTTCTTGTGCTACTAAAATATGGTCCTTGAAGCCCCATGCTACTAGAATATAACATATCACTGTCAGGAGTGCAAACAGCCAATGATAAACTTTTGTCAAGTTGGCCACAAGGCTGAAAGATAGAGGTGAGTAAAAAGAAGTTAAAGTGGACATATTCTCCTTGTTCCTAAAAAGAAGGAAGTAATAAATTTCTGAGTTGCTTTTCTTTCTCCTTACTTTAGTTTTATGTTGGTGAGGAAAACATAGCCACCTTAGATACCTGAAGAACCTTCTGGAGACCCATCCTCTTAGACTGGAGAAGGTGGCTAAACCTCATGTCTCTTTTTGAGGCAGGTGATTGATTCAAGTTGTGCTTTTAAGGTTTATATTCATATAAATGTATTTTTAGGCATCATTAGCAAACTACATCTTAAGATATAGCTAGTAAATAGTGAATGGAGTTTGGGACAAAAACACTTAGGTTCAAAATGTACGTGCATCCCCTAAGATCCATGTCACCCTGCCAATGGTTTTACTGTTCTGAGCTCCAGAGTACTCAGTTATATGTGGACATAGGTGTCCACTAGCTGAGATTTCAATCAGGTAGGGTGTAAGGGACTAGCTTAGTTCCAGGAAGGTAGCAGTGCACTATAAATACTAGCTGCTTATTATTAAGAACCAACATAATTTGAATCTCATTTATACAAAAACGTTCTATTTTAAGGCTTATTTGAACTGATAAAGTATGAGCAGAGCAAACACATAAATATTCCGTGTGTATGACTAAAAGCATTCACCAATAATCAGCATATTTATGGAGATGCTTAAGTTGGCACTTTTATCTTCAACAGACTTTCCCTGCCATCAGGATTGCACACATGAACACCAAAATGCATAAATGCTGTGTATCTCTCCCAAGCGCTGAAAACCCTATTTTGGTGTGTAACCGATCTCTCGTATGATCAGGCAAATAGGAACAAATAAATGTAACATTCAGAAAACCATCATTAATTTTAATTCTCTGGCAAGGCAGAAATCATTCTGGGTGTCCTAGTGCTTTGAGCCCTAAATAAAATCAGGTGAACCAATTCCAAGTCTGAAGCAGTTTAAATTCTTCTCCAGAATTTCTTAGAATTCCAGCTGGCATCATTTCATGGTATCCTGGGCTGGACGTTCCCTACTTCCTCCTAATTAAATCTCATTATGTCTTGTTCCCTTGTATGTGCTGTCTCTTCCTGCACAACCTCACACCAGACAGAGAACTGCCCCTTTCTATAATTCATAAAAGATTTTTAAAAAGCAAAAATGAATTCTCAATATGACATGTGTTTTAGATTTTGTTTGAGGTAGGGTGGAGGGGAGAGAGGGCAGAGGTCACATCACAGCTGAGTAGAAGCTTCCAAATTAAATGTTAAACATTTTCTGGTTTAAAATGCCCTTTGGCCTGCCTTCCCTTTGGCCTTTTCCTGGGTACTTCTCACTTTTGAGAACCTGACTTCAAGTTTCCGCCCTTCTCCCCACCCCACACCTGCTTTTTTCTCAGCCTTCCCCACTCTGGCCTTTCTCCCTCCCTAACTGAACACAGACCAAGTCTGCCAATGTTGTGGAACAGAGCCCTTGAGCATTTGCTACTCTTTCTTTCTTCTTGCCAACATTCACACATTCACTCTCTTCCTCCCCAGCTTATCAAGGTATTTTCCCAAACAAAACCATTTCCTTTACAAGATAAATTATATTTCCTGCAGGTAAGAGAACTTTGCAAAATTTCCTCCCCACGTATTCATACTCTCCTGTCTCTGGCAGAACCAGGATCACTGACTTCCATGATAAGTGCTTGATTTAAAATATCAAACATAAAAAGGAAGCAGCAGCAAGTTGGGCTTTGGTGTCTGATCTGTTGCATTATGGGGCTAACAGAGCTGCAGGAGGGGTATTTTTCCCAATGGGATCAAGTGGACATCTCATAGAATCTCCCTTCCCCTGTAACCTAAGAGGTGATATAAGACCCTCATTGTAGAAGCTTACAATGATGGTGGTGGCTATGTTGAGGGACTTAAGTCTTGTAATACCTTTAGTGTTCTCTACTGTCAAAACCAGAGCTTGCAGAACCTTGCCTCCCATGCTCTACCCTTCCCTAAATGACGTGTTACAGAGCTGCCTTTCTCATAGACTCTGTCCCAAGATTCAAGGCTCTGGGCTCCCAGGTAGCTATACACTTCTGCTTCCATAGGTAAATTCATAGTCAAGACTTCCAAGACATGGGCTTCCAATTTCTTTTTATCCAAATCCCCTCTTATCCAAATCCCCTCTTTTCCCTCTCAGTAAAGACTCTGGAAGAGTTAAGTAAATTGGAGAAGTACAGGAGTCAGAGACATATGAGTCCAGACTGCGAAGAAGAGAGCCAGAACTCTAGTTTGCTCATGGTATTGGGTTTTTATTACAGTTAATTACTGAGAGAAGCACATGGTAGGTACTTTTTACTCTGTGGTCAAGCTTTCAATATTCAAATCCCAGCTCTGCTGATTGTTTAGCTGCATCACCTTGCAGAAGTCACTTAAACTCTTCTTGCCTTCCTTTTTCATTATAGTTGTCTCTAAACTATCACATAGTAAGTACTCAGGAAGTTTTACTTATTACTATTATTAGTTGAAGAATTTACATACCCATCTGCAAATGTTTATTACATGTCTAATATGCAGAAGCACTATACTAAGTCTAGAAAGACAAAACATAATTTCTCTGTTTTCATAGAGCTTTCATTCTAGTGGGGAAGTGAGACTTCACAATTATGGCACAATTACAATTCTCATCAACTTATTTATGAAAGAGGGAAGCAAAAAAAAAAAAAAGAAAAGAGAGAGTGTAGTGTGAACATATACTAGAAGGACTTAACATAGACCAAAGAGAAAGAGGCACTATCTCCAAAGACAGGAATGTGAGACCTCAAAGACGAGCCACGTGGCGGCCAGGGGAGGATTAGGCAAAGGGTGGAGGGAAGAGTGCCTCAAGCAGAGAATTCACCCTTTCCTAATTAGCAACCATGTGACTGAGGTGGGATTCACCAGAGACACAGTCCTAGGAGTAACATGGGAGAAGCTCTGCCATGTGCATGTGCCTCAATGCCCTGTCATAGTGTTTAGATTTTAAGAATGTGGCAAATTAAAGGAAAAATTTGCAGGAGAGTATAAGAATGGAAAATATTGCCTTTTCTGTGAGATTTGAAGCCCTTATCTTTATTTTTATGGAGCTAATATGATTTGAGATTCTTTTGTTCTTTCTTCCTTTCTCCATTTCCCCTTCCTCATCCTCTTCTCCTTCTCCTTCCCCTTCCTCTTCCCCTTCTCCTTCTCTCTCTCTCTAGCTTTCTTTGCTGTTAGTGATGGTAAAGTCCCTAACTGATATTGGTCCCCACAAGTACAACTAAAACCAATGACTAGAAGCTACAGTGAGACCAATATGGCTCTATATCAGATGGAAGGAGGAAAAAGAAAGAGAAAGAGAGAGAGCACTTTAACCTCCTGTACACCAAACTGCTTTTTCTAAACACTCTTTCATGTTTTCATATGTTTCATCATGCTGTTTGAGCTGCTCAAAACAGTCTTTCTTTTCCTATCACATCTGATGAATTCCTATGCTTCTCTCAAGACTCTGCTCTGGACGCTCTCTTCTGGAAGACTTCATTGAAACCCCATCTTTCTGGGCTGAGCTGAGAGCCCCTCCACGCACAGATCCTGGCTTAATCATCTATATATTTCCATCACTCAGCTGAATGCCCGACTCACTGTTTCCCCTCTCTCTGAGTGCAGAAAAGGCAATCAAATTATCTCAAGGTAGAATGAACATTGTAGTAACACTGGAGGTATTCAAACATAGGTTAGACCAGTACTATATTTTTTTATTGCCAGTCTTACATGAGCTAGGATGAGAAAGTAAGAGAAGTGTTTAGAAATTCTTATACAAGTTGAAATTAACACATTATCCAGATTGTTTTATATTTTATAAAAATATCAACCCACAAAAATTGAAAATGTTGTTTTAAAAACACATATAGTTCGATCATTGGTTTGGGATAATGTGGTAGAATAAATTCAAACATTATTTGAAGAATCATGTGAGATGACCTGAAGAGTCTCTGTTGTTTTCTTGTGAAGACAGAAAAAAAAAAAAAAAAAAAAAAAAGGGAATAGAAAAGTCTATGCTTAATGTTGGAGATATAATGCAATATGTATGGTTTTCTTCACGTCCTCTTACCTATCCCATCTGTCACCCTATTCTTGCCAAATGCTGCTCATGCTGCCTTGTTCAGGGGAGGCCACACATTGTGACTTAAGCACCATCGTATAATCAGGGTCAATGTCTAACCCAGGAGAGGAAGCCACTGTGGGTGGCCCTTACACTTGAGTGATGGGGCAGTGGGGGACATATGGGTGGAGCCTGAGTCTTTGTCTTTTCTGTCTCCACAAGTAAGTGCCTCCTCTGTCAGTGTGGGGTCCAGGTCCTAGAAGCAGCTCTTGCTTAGAAGTACGGACAAAGCACAGGAGCTATTTTCCACCTGATGGCTTTGCCCCCATTCACCTTGGCCCCACTCCTTACTAAAATGGAATTTTTGTTAAATCTTTCCCACTTGGCTTTTGGAGACTGCAGGTAAAATACATTTATGTTTCAGTGGTTGTAATTGTGAACATGTGTGTGTGCTGTGTATGTGTGTATTTAATCCAAGATTGGTGCGTTTCTAACAGAGGGGGAAAAATCTGCTCTGTGGACTTATCATGGCCTTAAACTTACTGCATAAACACACTATGCAGTTCTCCATTTATTACAACTCACACAGGCCTAATGAGCTATGGCATCACCACTGCGTGAGGATCACAGTTCTAATGACAGTGTTTAGTTTTATAAAAATGCTTTAAAACAGCAGTTGTGCAAAGCATCTTCAAAGTTAACTGCCTAACTGAGCCTGCTTTCCCATTTCAAGGAGAATCCAGTCACCCTCACAGGCAGGCATCAGCAGTTCTAGGTAAAAGGTGAAACCTCTTTTTTTCATTTCTCTGTGAACTGCTGCCACTGAGAACTCCTGCAGGATGAATACCTTGTTCATCCCCTGAAGAAGAGACAGACATTTCATGCTTTTAGTAGAGCTTGTGTAGGCTCTCAATTTGAGCAAGCTAGGGTTGGAATCCAGTCTCCAACACTGAGTAGCTCTTAAGTTTTGCTTAATTAATTTTCTTAAGCCAGCATTTCCCAAACTTCAGAGCAACAACCTGTTAGTTGTTATAAACTCAACTTAATGTTCACAACACATATGAAATAGAATAGACAATGTCAGAGTTTGCCATATGTTTTAAGAATTAAACTTTTATTTCTCCAAAATATGATATATTCTTGTGTGTTTCTTCTGACTTTCTCATTTTTTTCAAACAGTGCCCCAAGCCGCAGTTGCATTTCTCTAATTACAATTTCACTATTTGAAGTCTATATAAAATCATGCAACTAGAGATTATCACACTAAGTGAAGTAAGTCAGAAAGAGAAAGACAAATACCATATGATATCACTTATATGTGGAATCTACAATATGACACAAATGAACTTATCTATGAAACAGAAACAGAATCATGGACATAGAGGACAGACTTGTTGCCAAAGGGAAGGGGGATGGGAGAGGGAAAGAGTGGGAGGTTGGGGTTAGCAGATGTAAGCTTTTATATATAGAATGGATGAACAACAAGGTCCTACTGTATAGCACAGAGAACTATATTCAATATCCTATGATAAACCATAATGGAAAAGAATATTAAAAAAAGAACATATATATATGTATAACTGAACACTTTGCTGTACAGCAGTAATTAATGCAACATTGTAAATCAACTATATTTCAATAAAAATAAAATAAAATCTATATAAAATCAAATTTGACGACATCTTCTTCTCTCTGCTAGGACAGAGCTAATAGCTTTGCTAGTATTTGGCTCTTTCTTTAGGAAAATGCTCTAAAAGCCTGTGTATTGAACAGAAGGTGGAGATTCATTAGCATATGGTCTTGGGAGAGACACAGAAACCAAGATGAGGCTCAGTTTTTCCACTTCATAAACAGGGTTTGAGAAGGGACAGAGGTAGGTTGAAGACAGAAAGCAAGACAGGGAGGATGGAAAGGGAGAAGGAGTCCAGTGGCATGGTGACAATCAGCTCCACATGCACAGCTGAACAGTAAGGAATTCCCAGGAGTAAGAACGGACAAAAGATTTCCAAACACTGAGGTTTAAATTTTAGTTTTAAGTATTGTTTGTTTGCTTATAAGTTCACAGTGTTAGAACACACACACACACACACACACACACACACACACACACACACACAAAATCCAGGGCTTCCCTGGTGGCGCAGTGGTTGAGGGTCCGCCTGCCGATGCAGGGGACACGGGTTCGTGCCCCGGTCTGGGAAGATCCCGCATGCCGTGGAGCAGCTGGGCCTGTGAGCCATGACTGCTGAGCCTGCACGTCCGGAGCCTATGCTCTGCAACAGGAGAGGCCACAACAGTGAGAGGCCCACATATCGAAAAAAAAAATCCAAAGCAAATAAGACAATATACCTTTCTGATTTGCATAGTGTACTGATGCTTTATTTTTACCATATGTTTTCCACAGAAGTATAGAATACTCCTGAGTCTTATGGAGTGACATGGTATGAACTATGAACTGAATTGTGTATGCTCTAAATTCATATGTTGAAGCCCTAATCCCCAGTGTGACTCCATTTGGAGATGGAGCTAAGGGATTGTGCTAAATGCTTTACATTTGTTCTCCCTTTTATTCATACAACCTCTTTATACAGATGGCTCTATTCAACCTTCTGTATTAAAGATTAAGTAACTGTGATCCAGAAAAGTTAGATAACTTATAAAGTGCACTCAGAAGTAAATAGCGGAACCAGGGCCCCATTCAAAATGTGTCTAACTCCAGGGAGGGCACTCTTTACCTTTAAAGAGCATTGCCTGCCCGGCCACAGAGGCATAGAGATCTGGAAGGCCAGAACTGAGAGGTGATTTTTTTTTTTTTTTTTTGTGGTACGTGGGCCTCTCACTGTTGTGGCCTCTCCTGTTGCGGAGCACAGGCTCCGGACGCACAGGTTCAGCAGCCATGGCTCACGGGCCCAGCCGCTCCACGGCATGAGGGATCTTCCCGGACTGGGGCACGAACCCGTGTCCCCTGCATCGGCAGGCAACTCTCAACCACTGCACCACGAGGAAAGCCCTGAGAGGTGATTTTAATCACCCTTAGCATATTAGAACTCAGAAAACAAACTATGAGTATTTGGATTCATAGTCAGAAGAAACATTTCAAACTTAAGAGTTGACTCAAGGAATTACTGTATCAATTTCTCATTTATACTAATTTATTTGGGGGAATAAAAACAACCCATGTCCCGGAGACAGAGTCAAGATGGCAGTGTAGGAAGACACGGAGTTAGCATCTCCCCACAACTAGGGTGTCTGTCAGCAGCTGGTGAGGACTCTGATGCCTAAGGAGATGGGGGAACCCCAAAGTGAACCACCCCAGGTGGCTTGCAGGATCTTGGCTAACAAGCCTGGGGTCAGGCTGAAGCTCCTGCAGTGGGAACGCTGAATCCAAACCACTGAACTAACAGAGAAACTTAGACCCCAAGGAATATTCATTGAAGTGAGGTCTCATGGAGTTCCTCATCTCAGCACCAAGACCCAGTTCTACCCAATAGCCTACAAACTCCAGTGTTGGAAGCCTCAGGCCAAACAACCAGTAAGACAGGAAAACAATCCCATGCATTTAAAAAAAAAAAAAAGAGACAGCAAAAAATATGTCACAAACGAAGGAGCAAGGTAAAAGCCTACAGGACCAAATAAATGAAGAGGAAATAAGCAATCTACCTGAAAAAGAATTCACAGTAATGATAGTAAAGATGATCCAGAATCTTGGAAATAGAATGGAGGCATGGTTTGAGAAAATACAAGGAATGTTTAACAAAGATGTAGAAGAACTAGAGAACAAACAAACAGAGATAAACAACACAATAACTGGAATGAAAAATACACTAGAAGGAATCAATAACAGAATAAATGAGGCAGAAGAACAAATAAGTGAGCTGGAAGGTGAAATGGTAGAAATAACTGCCAAAGAGCAGAATAAAGAACAAAGAATGAGAAGAATTGAAGACCATCTCAGAGACCTCTGGGACAACACTAAATGCACCAACATTTGAATTAGAGGGGTCCCAGAAGAAGAAGAGAAAAAGAAAGTGACTGAGAAAATATTTGAAGAGATTATAGTTGAAAACTTCCCTAACATGGGAAAGGAAATAGTCACCCAAGTCCAGGAAACACAGAGAGTCCCATACAGGATAAACCCAGGGAGAAAACATGCTGATACATGTAGTAATCACAATGACAAAAATTAAATTCAAAGAAAAAATATTAAAACAGCAAGGGAAAAACAAAAAATAATTTTTTCAGTGGAAACTCTGCAGGCCAAAAGGGAGTGGCAGGATATACTTACAGCGATGAAAGAGAAAAACCTACAACCAAGATTACTCTACCAAGCAAGGATCTCATTCAGATTCGATGAAGAAGTCAAAAGCTTTTCAGACAAGGAAAAGCTAAGAGAATTCAGCATCACCAAACCAGGTTTACCACATATGCTAAAGAAGTTCTCTAAGCAGGAAACACAAAAGAAGAAAAAGACCTACAAAATAACCCCAAAACAATTAAGAAAATGGTAACAGGAACATACATATAGATAATAAACTTGAATGTAAATGGATTAAATGCCCCAACCGAAAGACACAGAGTGGCTGAATGGATACAAAAACAAGACCCATATATATGCTGTCTACAAGAGACTCACTTCAGACCTAGGGACACATACAGACTGAAAGTGAAGGGATGGAAAAGGGTATTCCAGGCAAATGGAAATCAAAAGAAAGCTAGAATAGTAATACTAGTATCAGATAAAATAGACTTTAAAATAAAGACTGTTAAAGGAGACAAGGAGAGGGCTTCCCTGGTGGCACAGTGGTTGAGAGTCTGCCTGCTGATGCAGGGGACACAGGTTCGTGCCCCGGTCTGGGAAGATCTCACATGCCGCGGAGCAGCTGGGCCCGTGAGCCATGGCCACTGAGCCTGCGCGTCCGGAGCCTGTGCTCCGCAACGGGAGAGGCCACAACAGTGAGAGGCCCGCATACCGCAAAAAAAATAAATAAATAAAATTTTTAAAAAAAAGAGACAAGGAGAGACAATATGTAATGATCAAAGAATCAATCCAAGATGAAGATATAGCAATTTTAAATGTTTATGCACCCAACAAAGGAGCACCACAATACATAAGGCATATACTAACCACCGTGAAAAGAGAAATCAACAGTAACACAATAATAGTAGGGGACTTTAACAGCCCACTTACACCATTGGACAGATCATCCAAACAGAAAATAAATAGGGAATCACAAGCTTTAAATGACACAGTAGACCAGATACATCTAATTGTTATTTATAGAACATTCCACCCAGAAGTGGCAGAATACACTTTCTTCTCAAGTGCACATGGAACTTTCTCCAGGATAGATCACATCTTGGGTCACAAACGAAACCTTGGAAAATTTAAGCTAATTGAAATCATATCAAGCATCTTTTCTGACAACAATGTTATGAGATTGGAAATCAATTACAGGAAAAAAACTGTAGAAAAACACAAATACATGGAAGCTAAACATTGCACTATTAAATAACCAAGAGATCACTGAAGAAATAAAGGAAAAAATTAAAAAATACATAGAAACAAATGACAATGAAAACAGGATGACCCAAAACCTATGGGGTGAAGCAAAAGCAGTTCTAACAGGGAAGTTTACAGCAATACAATCACACCTCAAGGAACAAGAAAAATCTGAAATAAAGAATCTAACCCTGCACTTAAAACAACTAGAGAAAGAAGAACAAAGAAAACCCGAAGTCAGTAGAAGGAAAGAAATCATAAAGATCAGAGCAGAAGTAAATGAACTAGAAACAAAGAAAACAATAGCAAAGATCAATAAAACTAAAATCTGGTTCTTTGAGAAGATAAACAAAATTGATAAAGCCTTAGCCAGACTCATCAAGAAAAAAAGGGAGAGGACACAAATCAATAGAATTAGAAACAAAAAGGAAAAATCACAACTGACACTGCAGAAATACAAAGGATTATAAGAGACTACTGCAAACAACTATATGCCAATAAAATGGACAACCACGAAGAAAGGCACAAATTCTTGGAAAGGTACAATTCTCCAAGACTGAACCAGAAAGAATTCGAAAATATAAACAGACCTATCACAAGTACTGAAATCGAAACCGTAATTAAAAATCTTCCAACAAGCAGAAGTCCAGGATCAGATGGCTTCACAGGCAAATTCTATCAAACATTTAGAGAAGGGCTAACACCAATCCTTCTCAAACTCTTCCAAAATATAGCAGAGGGAGGACCCTCCCAAATTCATTCTACAAAGCCACCATCACCTTGATACCAAAACCAGAAAAAGATATCACACAGAAAAATTATAGACCAATATCACTGAATAACATAGATGCAAAAATCCTGAACAAAATACTAGCAAACAGAACCCAACAGCACAGTAAAAGGATCATACACCATGATCAAGTGGGGTTTATCCCAGGAATGCCAGGATTCTTCAATATATGCAAATCAATCAATGTGATACACCACATTAACAAATTAAGGAATAAAAACCATAGATCCTCTCAATAGAAGAAAAAGTTTTTGCCAAAATCAAACCATTTATGATAAAAACTCTCCAGAAAATGGGCATAGAGGGAACATACCTCAACATAATAAAGGTCATATATGACAAACCCACAGCAAGCATCATAGTCAATGGTGAAAAACTGAAACCATTTTCACTAATATCAGGAACAAGACAAGGATGTACACTCTCACCACTCTTATTCAACATAGTTATGGAAGTCCTAGCTACAGCAATCAGAGAGAAAAAGAAATAAATGGAATAGATATTAGAAAAGAAGAAGTAAAGCTGTCACTATCTGCCAATGACATGATACATAGAAAATCCTCAAGATGCCACCAGAAAACTACTAGAACTAACCAATGAATTTGGTAAGGTGTCAGGATTTAAATTTAATGCACAGAAATATTCTTGCATTCCTATACAACAACAACAGACAATCAGAAAGAGAAATTAAGGAAACACTCCCATTTACCATTGCAACAAAAAGAATAAAATACCTAGGAATAAACTTGCCTAAAAGACGAAAGACAAGCAGTCAGGATGCTATAAAACACTGATGAAAGAAATCAAAGATGACATAAACAGATGGAGAAATATACCATGTTCTTGGATTGGAAGAATCAATATTGTGAAAATGACTATACTACCCAAAGCAATCTACAGATTCAATGCAATCCCTATCAAGCTACCAATGGCATTCTTCACAGAATTAGAGCAAAAAAAATTACAATTCGTACGCAAACACAAAAGACACTGAATAGCCAAAGCAATCTTGAGAAAGAAAAATGGAGTTGGAGGAATCAGGCTCCCCAACTTCAAACTATACCACAAAGCTACAGTAATCACGACAGTATGGTACTGGCACAAGAACAGAAATATAGATCAATGGTACAGGATAGAATGGCCAGAGATAAAACCACATCCATATGGGTACCTAATTTATGACAAAGGAGGCAAGAACATACAATGGAGAAAAGACAGCCTCTTCTGTAAGTGATGCTGTGAAAACTGGACAGCTACATGTAAAAGAATGAAATTAGAACACTACTTAATACCATACACAAAAGTAAACTCCAGATGGATTAAATACTTAAATGTAAGGCCAGACACTATAAAACTCTTAGAGGAAAACATAGGAAAAATACTCTTTGACGTAAATCACAGCAAGATCTTTTTTTAACCAACTCCTAGAGTAACAGAAATGAAAACAAAAATAAATAAATGGGACTTAATTAAACTTAAGTTTTTGCACAGCAGAGGAAACTATAAACAAGACAAATAGACAACCCTCAGAATGGGAGAAAATATTTACAAATGAAACAATAGACAAAGGATTAATCTCCAAAATATACAAACAGCTCATGAAGCTCAGTATCAAAAAAACAAACAATCCAGTTAAAAAATTGGTGGAAGGCCTAAATAGCCATTTCGCCAAGGAGGACATACAGATGTCCAAGAGGCACATGAAAAGATGTTCAACATCACTAATCATTAGAGAAGTGCAAATCAAAACTACAATGAGGTATCACCTCACACCAGTCAGAATGGCCATTATCAAAAAATCTAGAAAGAGTAAATGATGGAAATGGTGTGGAGAAAAGGGAACCCTCCTGCACTGTTGGTGGGAATGTAAATTGATACAAGCACTATGGAAAAAAGTATGGAGGTTCCTTAAAAAACTAAAAGTAGAACTATCATATGACCCAGCAATCCCACTACTGGGCAAATACCCTGAGAAAACTGTAATTCAAAAAGAGTCCACAATGTACCACAATGTTCATTTCAGCACTATTTACAATACCCAGGACATGGAACCAAACTAACTGTCCAACGACAGATGAATGGATAAAGAAGATGTGGCACATGTATACAATGGAATGCTACTCAGCCATAAAAAGAAACGAAATTGACTTATTTGTAGTGAGGTGGATGGACCTAGAGTGTGTCATTCAGAGTGAAATAAGTCAGAAAGAGAAAAATAAATATCATATGCTAATGCACATATATGAAATCTAAAAATAAATAAATAAATGGTACTGATGAACCTAGTTGTATGGCAGGAATAAAGATGTAGACATAGAGAATGGACTTGAGGACACAGCAGGGAGGGGGAAGCTGGGGCAATGTGAGAGTAGCATTGACATATATACACTACCAAATGTAAAAAATTAGTGGGAAGCAGCAGCATAGCACAGGGATATCAGCTTGGTGCTTTGCAATGACCTAGAGGGGTGGGATAGGGAGGATGGGAGGGAGGCTCAAGAGGGAGGGGATATGGGGACATGTGTATGCATATGACTGATTCGCTTTGCTGTGCAACAGAAATTAACACAGTATTGTGAAGCAATTATACTCCAATAAAGATCTAGTTTTTAAAAAAATGCATGTCCCAATTTACCCTGCAAGCTATTTTCTTAGTTTAGAAACATTTGAACAAAATGCATTCTCTTTAATTATAAAAGCAATTTTGGTTAAAAAAATGTCAGCACTTTTATTCATTGATGGATTGATTTTGAGAATGCCTATAGCTATGCAACCCAAGACTCCACTATAAGAACAGAAATTAATGTTCAGAAACAACACAAAGTAAAATGCCTTATATATGGTTTCCTCCTGTTATATGTCAGTCCAATGTTTCAAAAAAAGTAAACAGAGCAAGTAGCTAATCCTGGGATTTGTTTTGTAATTACATCCGGGGTGCCACAGTCAAGTTTACCTTTTGATGTAATGATACAGGTGTGATGTGACTTGAGTATCCTGTCAAAACTTGCCCCACCAAAACCCCGAAACAACTGTCTCAATCTTCTTGTCAAGCATTTGATACAATCCCTGTTCTGTCCATCACACATTCATCAGGAGTCTGCCTTGAACCAGTCTACTCATCTCTCTTGAGCAGTGCAGAGGTAATCACTAATGCAGAGTCTCTATCCTTCGGGACTATGGGCTCATACTCATAGGCTGCTTTATATCTCAGAGATTGGTTACAACATCTCAGAGTGCATTTTATGTACCAGTTAGGTTTTGCAGAATGGAGCCACTGCCCAAATATTAAATTGGAGGAAAATTTAAGCCTGGAGCGAAGCAGTTGATGTCTTATAAGTCAAAGTTAATGGAAATGTCCAGCAGAGTGGAGACACAAATAGGAAAGAAAAAGAAAGTGGACATTTTTGTTTATCTAACTAACTCTCAGGGAGAAATAAACTCAACTCACAAGACCTCACAAATATTGTAGGCTACGAAAATTTGACAGGGAAGTAACTACATAGAAACGCAGAGGTGGTTTTCTGGGTAAAAGGAAAAGGTGAAGTGCAGTGGTAAGCATGCCCTGTGGCAGTGCTTAGAACCTCTGGCCAGTCCTCTGCAAAGACCTCCTGACCTCTGATGCCCATGGACCACGGGTTCTTCATTTCACACAACAGAACTCAAGAAGTCCATGCTATCATCTGTTTTAAGTGCCACAGGTTAAAAAGCAGGAACTCCGCTCCCCAACTTCTGCCCTCAACAATCACCAAGAAGACCAAGTACCCCTTAAGAGGATCAAAATGACACCTCCTAGATAGCCTGAACCCTATCTCCCTTTGAGTCTCCTGAACTGCAAAATCATCTGAGTTCAAAGACTACACTACCTACATCAGATAACCATATGTGCAACTATTTAACTCCATTTGCTTATGTGTCTGCCTAAGTTCTCATCACAGGTAATATATTAACAGCCTTATCAAGATGTAATTTACACACCATATAATTTGACCATTTAAATTGTAAAATTCATTGCTTTTCAGTATATTCAGAGGTGTTCAACTATCACTACAGTAAATTTTAGAACATTTTCCTCACCTCAAAAAGAAAGCCCGTATCTGTGGGGCGGGGGAATAAATTAGGAATTTGGGATTAACATATACATACTAGTATATATAAAATAGATATTCAATACTCTGTAATAGCCTATATGGGAAAAGAATCTGAAAAAGAATAGATATATGTATGTATATATATATATAACTAAATCACTTTGCTGTACACCTGAAACTAACACAACATTGTAAATCAACTATACTCCAATATAAAATAAAAAATTAAAAAAAAGAAAGCCCATATCCTTTAGCTATCACTCTCCCTTATCTCATCCCACCCTAGCCCTAAATAATCACTAATATATTTTATCTATAGATTTGCCTATTATAGACATTTCATATAAATGGAATAATATGTTATGTGGTCTTTTGTGACTGGCTTCTTTCACTTAGCATATTATTTTCAGTGTTCACTGATATATAGCCTGTATCAGTACTTCATTCCTTTAATGCTGAATAATATTCCCTCATATGGATACGCCACCTTTGTAAAAAATGTCCATTCATTAGTTAACGGGCATTTGGGTTGTTTTCAACTTTGGGGTATTATTGATATAGCTGCTATAAACATTTGTGTAAAGCTTTTTGTGTGGACATATTTCATTTCTCCTGGGAGCAGAGTTCTCTAAGAGTGGAATTTCTAGGTCATTGGTAAATATATTAAATTTTTTGAGGAAGGGTTAACTACTTGCAAAAATGTCTGCAACATTTTTTATTCCACCATCAGTGAATAAGGGTTTTGATTATTTTCCATAATCAAAACTTTGTCAATACTTGTTATTATCTGACTTTTTGATTCTTACATTCTAGTGAGTGTGAAGTAGTGTCCCCTTGTGGTTCCAATTTGCATTTCCATGGTGATTTAATAATACCAAAAGTCTTTTCATGTGCTTCATGGCAGTTTGTGTATCTTCTCTGGAGAAGTATCTATTCAGCTCTTTTGCATGTTTTTGTTTTTAATTTGGATTGTCTTTTTATTATTGGGTTGTATGTGTTCTTTACATATTCTAGAGGCAAGTAACTTATCAGATATATAATTTATAATATTTTCTTCCATTCTGTGGGGTGTACTTTTTTTCTCTTTATTGATAGTGTCTTATGAAACACAAAACTTTAATATCAAATGAAGTTCAATTTATTTATCTTTCCTTTTGTTGCTCCTGCTTTGGGTGTCATATCTAAAAATCCGTTACTTAATGCAAGTTGTGATGATTAACCTATATGATTCCTTGTATGAGTTTTTCAATTTTAGCTCTTACATTTTCACCTTTGATTCATTTGAGTTAATTTTTTCTGTGGTGTGAAGTAAGGACCCAAATTCATTCTTTTACATGTGGCTCTCCAGTTGTCTCAGAACCATTTACTGAAAAGGTTATTGTAAGAGTTGGAATTGGGCCCTCAATTCTATTCCATTTCTCTATGCCTATCTTTATGCTAGTATCATACTTTTTTTAATTTTTAAATTTTATTTATTTTTGGCTGTGTTGGGTCTTTGTTGCTGCACATGGGCTTTCTCTAGTAGTGGTGAGCGGGGGCGTCTCACTGCGGTGGCTTCTCTTGTTGTGGAGTACGGGCTCTAGGTGCACAGGCCTCAGTAGTTGTCTCACGGGCTCTAGAGCACAGGCTCAGTAGTTGTGGTGCACAGGCTTAGTTGCTCCACAGCATGTGGGATCTTCTCGGACCAGGTATTGAACCTGTGTCCCCTGCATTGGCAGGTGGATTCTTAATCACTGCGCCACCAGGGAAGCCCCCATACTTTTTTGATTACTGTAGCTTTATAGTAAGTTTTAAAATTGGGAAGTGTGCATCATCGGAATTTGCTCTTTTTTTAAAAAAAAAAAGTATTGTTTTGGCTATTCTAGGTCTCTTGCAATTCTGCAAGAATGTTGGAATCAGCTTGTAAGTTTCTACAAAGAAGTCCATCAGGAAGTACTGCCATCTTAAAAACGTTAAATCTCCTAACCCATTAGCATGGAATCAATTTTCACTTATTTAGATATTTTAAATATATCTTTTAAAAAGTTTTATAGTTATCAGAGTATAGGTTTTGCATTTCTTTTGTAAAATTTACTCCTAATTATTTTCTTTAATATTATTATAAATGGAATTGTTTTCTTAATTTCCCTTTCAGATTGCTCATTGTAAGTTGTTATAAATACAATTGATTTTTGTATATTGCTCTTATCTCCTGCAACTTTGTTGAACTCATTTATTAATTCTAATAATATTTTAGTGATGTTTTAGGATATTCTGCATTCAAGATTCTGTCATCTGCAGATAGAGATGGTATTCATCTGTTCCAATATGTATGTCTTTTAGTCCTTTTTATTGCCTAATTTCTTTGGTTGAGACCTCAGTAGAATGTTAAATAGAAATGGTGATGGATCTGTCCACCAGAGAGCCCTTGCCCCACACACCATTTGGGGGACACTAGATCTCACACCAGCCTCACCCACCACTGGACAGGCACCAGGCCCAGGACAACATGGGCCTTAGCCCCACCAACCAGCAGGCTGACACACTAACTCTGGGGCCCCCAGGACATGGCTCCATCTACCAGTGAGCCAGAACTAGCCCTTTGGACCTGACCTACCCACCAGTGGATGGGTACCAGCCCTGGGATCTCCTGAGCTCTGGCCCCACTCACCACCAGGCAGACACCAGCCCCAGGACCACCATGTCAGGACTCAGCCCTCCCACTAGCAGTCCTGCATCAGCTACAGGACCCCAGGGTCCTGGGTCCACCCAACAGCAGGCCAACATCAGCTTTGGGATGCTCTGGGTCCTGCAACCAGTGACACCAGGATCTGGCTCCACCCACCTGTGGGCTGGCAGTAACCTCAGGACTCCCAGGCCCAGTCCTGCTAATCAGCAGGTTTATATCAGCTAGGAGAGACCTTGGACCCCTCAGCCAGCCACCCCAGGATTTAGTCCTACACATCAGCAGTCCAACACCAGCTTTGGGACACACCAGACCCTGTAGCCTGCCATGTCAGAAATTGGCCCCACCCACTAGCAGGCAGACACAAGATCCAGGATGCTTGGCCCCAGAAACACCCACCCCACAATGCTATGAGACTAGAAATCAAATACAAGAAAATAAAAACTATGAAAAACACAAACATATAGAGGCTGAACAGTATGCTACTAAATAACCAATGGATCACTGAAGAAATCAAAGAGGAAATAAAAACAAATACCTAGAAACAAATTAAAACAAAAAGACAATGATCCAAAATCTATGGGACACACCCGAAGCATTTCTAAGAGGGAAGTTTACACTGATACATGATTACCACAGGAAATAAGAAAAATCTCAAATAAACAACCTAATCTTACACCTAAAATAACTAGAGAAAGAAGAACCAACGAAATTCAAAGTTAGTAGAAGGAAAGAAATCATAAAGATTGGAGCAAAATTAAATAAAATAGAGGCTAAAAAAGAGAAATAGAAAAGACCAAAGAAACTAAAAGGTGGTTCTTTGAAAACATGAACAAAATTGATAAACATTTAACCAGACTCAAGAAAAAAAGGGAGTGGGCCCAAATCGATAAAATCAGGAATGAAAAAGGAGAAATTACAACCAACACCACAGAAATATAGAAAATCATAAGAGAGTACTACAAACAACTATATGCCAAGAAAATGGACAACCTAGAAGAAATGGACAAATTTCTAGAAAGGCACAATCTTCCAAGACTGAATCAGGAAGAAATAGAAAATATGAACAGACCAATTACCATTAATGAAATTGAATCAGTAATTTAAAAAGTCCCAGCAAACCAAAGACCAGGACCAGATGGCTTCACAGATGAATTCTACAAAACATTTAGAGAAGAGCTAACACCTATCCTTCTCAAACTATTCCAAAAAATTGCAGAGAAAGGAACACTTCTGAACTCATTCTAGGAGGCCAGCATCACCCTGATACCCAAATCAGGAAAGGATATCACACCAAGAAAAAAGCAAATTACAGGCCAATATCACTGATGAACAAAGATGCAAAAATTCTCAACAAAATTAGGAAACCGAATCTAACAATACATTGAAAAGATCATACACCACAATCAAGTGGGATTTGGGATGCAAGTGTTTTTCAATATCTGCAAATCAATCAATATGGCATATTAACGAATTAAAATATAAAAACCATATGATCATCTCAACAGATGTAGCAAAAGCTACTGAAAAATTTCAACATCCATTTATGATAAAAACTCTCCACAAAGTGGGTATAGACAGAACATCCCTCAACATAATAAAGGCTGTATTTGACAAACCAACAGCTAACATCCTACTTAATTGTGAAAAGTTGAAAGTATTTCCTCTAAGATCAGGAAAAACACAAGAATGTCCACCCACTCTCACAACTGTTATTCAGCATAGTATTGGAAGTCCTAGCCACAGCAATCAGAGAAGAAAACAAAATAAAAGGAGTTCAAATTGGAAAGGAAGAAGTAAAACTGTCACTGTTTGCAGATGGCATGGCACTAGACATAGAAAATCTTAAAGATGACACCAAAAATCTACTAGAACTCATCAGTGAATTTGGTAAAGTTGTGTGATACAAAATTAATATATAGAAATCTGTTGCATTTCTATACACTAATGAGGAACTATCGGAAATATAAATTGAAAAAAAATTCCATTTACAATTGCATCAAAAAAAAATCTAGGAATAAATCTAACTATGGAGGTAAAAGACCTATACTTGGAAAACTATGAGATCCTGATGAAGGACTTTGAAGACAACACAAACAGATGGAAAGAAACATGGTGTCTACATTCTCTACTGTCAGAGCCAAACAGGGAGCAGCTGACAAAGCAGAAATGTGGTTTTGAGTCTCAGCTACAGCACCATACAGCAGAACAAAAATGAGCAGGTTTGAAGCTGAGAGACAAGAGCTTAACCACTGGCATAACACTTTCTTATTGAATACACCATAGAGCAAGCTTAAGGAGGGTGCAAATGAGAGAAAAAGGAGTGACCTGAAGGAAGGCACAATCATTGCAGAAGGCTGCAATGAGCAGGAAACACAGTATCAAAGACATAATCATTAAATAATGAAATTAAAACTCATGTGGAATAAAAAGTAAGCACTGGGAAAATGAGGTATGTCTGCCAGAGGGCGAGAGAGAGGTTGCTGTCAAGGAGACCAAATGCAAAACTGCAAGCACTCAAATTGTGGTCCAGTTATCAAATTAGATAGGACAAATGTGGGCTTTAGATATTGCTCTCAAAAGTCCATAAGAAGAGGCAGTTTTGTCCCTTGTGACTTTAAAAGTTTTCACTTCACTTTTTTTAAGTAATTATTGAGAATAATATGGGAATACCACAAAATTTATAACCAATCCAAAGTGAGAGGCAATAATTGATCATTGTTCCATATACTTGCATCCAAACAGAATTACAAGATGTCTAGCACTTTTTAAAATTTATGCAAACTATCATATACAGGATTGATAAACTAAAAGGTCCTATTGTATAGCACAGGGAACTATATTCAATATGTTGTGATAAACCCTAATGGAAAAGAATGTGAAAAATTATATATATATATATATATATATATATATATATATATATATATGAATCACTTTGCTGTACAGCAGAAATTAACATTATATTGTAAATCAACTATACTTCAATAAACTTTTTAAAAAAGTAAAATTTAAAGTACTAGAATAGTATGACTATACTACCCAAGTCAATCTACAGATTCAATGCAATTTGCATCAAATTACCAATGGCATTTTTCACAGAACTAGAGCAAAAAAATCTTAAAATTTGTATGGAAACACAAAAGACCCTGAATAGCCAAAGCAATCCTGAGAAAGAAACACAGAGCTGGAGTTATCAGGCTCTCTGACTTCAGACTATACTACAAAGCTACAGTCATCAAAACAGGACGGTACTGGCACAAAAACAAAAATATAGATCAGTGGAAGAGGATTTAAAGTCCGGAGATAAATCCATGCACCTATGGTCACCTAATCTATGACAAAATAGGTAAGAATATATGATGGAGAAAAGACAGACTCTTCAATAAGTGGTGCTGGGAAAACTGGACAGCTACATGTAAAAGAATGAAATTAGAACACTCCCTAATACCATACACAAAAATAAACTCAAAATGGGTTAAAGACCTAAATGTAAGACCAGACACTAAAACTCTTAGAGGAAAACATAGGCAGAACACTCTCTGACATAAATTGCAGCAACATCTTTCTTAATCTGTCTCCCAGAGTAATAGAAATAAAAACAAAAATAAACAAATGGAACCTATTTGAACTCAAAAGCTTCTGCACAGCAAAGGAAACCATAAACAAAACTAAAAGATAACCCACAGAATGGGAGAAAATATTTGCAAATGATGCAACCAAAAAAGGATTAGTGTCCAAAATGTACAAATAGCTCATGCAGCTTAATAGCATAAAAGCAAACAACCCAATCAAAAAATGGGCAGAAAACCTAAAGAGACATTTCTCCAAAGAAGACATAGAGATGGCCAAGAGACACATGGCAAGATGTTCAATATCCCTATTCGAGAAATGCAAATCAAACTTCAATGAGGTATCACCTCACACAAGTCAGAATGGCCATCATCAAAAAATCCACAAACAATAAATGCTAGAGAAGGTATGGAGAAAAGGGAACTCTCCCACACTGTTGGTGGGAATGTAAATTAGTATAGCCACTATGGAGAACAGTATGGAGGTTCCTTAAAAAAATAAAAATAAAAATAGAGCTACCATATGATCTAGCAATCCCACTCCTGGGCATATATCCAGAGAAAAAACTTGGTTCAAAAGAATACATGCACCCCAGTATTCACTGCAGCACTGCTTACAAGAGCCAAAACATGGAAGCAACCTAAATGTCCATTGATGGATGAATGGATAAAGAAGCAGTGGTACATATATACAATGGAATATTACTCAGCCATAAAAACATGAAATAATGCCATTTGGAGCAACTTGGAGGTAAATCAGAGAAAGACTAATATCATATGATATCACATATATGTGGAATCTTTAATAAATGATACAAATGAATTTATTTACAAAAACAGAAACAGACTCACAGACTTAGAGGATGAATTTATGGTTGCCAGGGGGCAAGGGTGACAGGGAGGGATAGATTGGGAGTTTGGGATTAACATATACATACCACTATATATAAAATAGGTAACCAACAAACACCTACTGTATAGCACAGGGAACTCTGCTCAATATTCTGTAATAACCTAAATGGGAAAATAATTTGAAAAAAGAATAGACACATGTATTTGTATAACTGAATCACTTTGTTATACACCTGAAACTAAGACACCATTGTTAATCGACTATACTCTAATATAAAATAAAAGTTATATAAAAAGTACAAGAACATAGTGCGAAGATTACCTGGGATTACCCTCACAGTCAGAGTCAATGAATGATATTGCAGTGCAGTTATGAAACACCATTGTGAACATGTTACTTATCCTGGGGATGCCTTTGTAGCATCATAGAGAGCATGGTTTCAGAGGATGATGAACCTGGGAGTGATTCCCACACAGTGCAGTAAAGATACACTATTTCAGCAGTATTATTATCATTTTTGTCCACCGACAGTATGAGCATGACCTCATGTTTGTATTGAACTCTGTGCCTTTTGAGGTAATTCCACCTTCATTGCTCCATTTTACTCTTGGACTCAACCATATAAGTTGGCTACAGAAGACCATTTATCCATTTACAAAATGTTTTTCAACACTCTATATGTCTCAGTGCCATAGATGTAGATATAAGTTATGTAATTCTGATCCTTACCTTTGTGCCATGTTGGTGAGACAATTTCATTTGGTGAGAAGAGAGACAACTGAATAATTACATCCAGGGATTTATATGATAGGACTAGTATTTTAGAAATAGGACAATACAAAAACCTATGAAAACTTAGAAACATTAAAGAAAGGAAGAGGTAAAGGAACATGTAGAGAAAGTTACCACTACTACAAATTTCAAAATACACCAAACAATACTATATTTATTGTGGAAATTTGTATTTGGAGTAAAATTATTAAAGACACATAGAAATGATAATACCAATTTCAGAAGCATGTTATTTATGGAGAGGATGGGACAAAAATGGCAATTGCAGGAGTCAGAAAGAAGACTTCAATGGTGTGTTTCTTTAAAAGAAAAATCTGAACCATATTATTAAATGCAAACATGTATTACATCTGTCTGATATGTACCTGTTATATTATTTCCAGTTATTATGTGAAATAATTTGCCAATTATTTTTAAGGAAGTCACTATATCATGGAGTGTAGACATTGTATTAAGTTTAAACCCTGGGACAGTGGAAGTTAAAGTACAGAAACCAAGTAGAAGATTATTATAGGAGCTATCAATATTTGACAGAAGAATAAATGAAGGCACAGTGTTTTCTCACATTTACTCCCATCCAGTTACTGTTGTTACTGAAACTCCCACAGTTACTATTATAACAACTCTTATCTTCTGCATCCAAATCTATTGCCCCAATCTTCAGGGACTCAGCCCTGGACAGTTACATTTTCTAAGTATATGAGAGTCTCTCTCCCCATCCCACTCTCATTTTTGGTTCCAGTCAGAACAACTCATAGACTTTCATGTTTAGTCCAGCCCCAGTACACAGGAAGTGATAATTCATAATACAATGACACTGTAGCAACAGTAATATCGATATTCACTCATTCTGCTGCAAGGAATCCTTGAATGATGGCGATTTTGATTGCTAAGGGAAGAACAAAAAATCATCTGCTTGACTATTTGTCTGCGTCAGGATATTCCTAAATGATGTTGTTGATTTGTTAAATGTAATTAAAGAGACAGGTTCCTTTAGTCCAATCAAAGAATCCTACTACTCTGCTTTTAGAACTCAAAAGTAAAGAGAGCATTCATATCTCTCTGTTGACAAGTCAGTGTATCTCCTAGTTGAAGAATGTTATGAGGATGATGTAAGGCATTCCCCATGGTTATTGAGAGCTTCATTTGAAAATGGAGATATGAGTCTCCATCTACATATGAAATATGTTAAGGTTAACTGTGCGGTTCAAATGTTACATGTATGTCCCTCCATGGTGCTGGGTTTCATAGCGTAGTACCATCGTGGGTGTCCACCCTCCCTCTAGCTTGTTCCTCTAAGGACTTCAGAGAATATTGGTGACTCATTTTTGGAAAACTTACCTTGAACAAACCTTTAAGAGAGAATGACCTCTAACGAGTGGCAAGGCCAAAAATTAATCCCATTTTTATAGCCAACATATATCAGTGACAAAAGAAGAAAGGCTTCAGGTGTGATTACAATTGCTGGTGCTTTTAGAACCCTCTATCAACAATATAAATCATGACAGAAAGTACCTATCTGCCACCCACAGACTTTTTTTGACCCACCTACTTCCAGACAAGTAGATAAGGTTCTGTCAGATTTACAAGCTCATTTCAAATATAAATTTGCTTATACAAAGTGAAAAGATTTGTTCATTTATTGAAAATATAGATTAACTCTATCTACCTATCTATCTATCTATATTAGATGATTCCCAAATACATGCTAGATTGTACTCTAAGTATTGGTAATACTGCATAAACAAGCTCACTGTACCCCCCCTCTCAGGGAGCTCATTTAAACCAGGCTTGGACTGGAGAGAAGTTAGCTTGGGATCATCTGCTTCCGGTCATGTTCATCCCAGCCAAGAAGTTAGACACTCTAGGAAATTACAAGACTGTTTTCCTACAGTGGAGGCAGTTCTGCTCTCCTGCCCAAATGAAGTCAAGGCCAAGAGAAAGGTGGGCCTCTGGTACCCAGAGCCTCCAAGAGGCAGCCTGTTATTTCTCTGGTGGCCCATTTTAATGGGAAACTTACAGCATTCAACCACCCAGGCGTGTCTTAGCAGACAGGAATAAACCCCGGAGGAAGTGGGGTGGGGAAATGGATCTTCCAGGTTTGAAGAGAATATTATAGCTACTGTGTTAGAGAGGTTCCTTCAGAGAAAGAGATCCAGTAGGATGTATGGGTATTTATATATAAATAAATATATATGTGTATAAAAAGATTTATTCTAAGGAATTGACTCACGATTATGGAAGATGGTAAATCCCAAGATCTTGCAGGGTGGATCAGCAAACTTGAGGCCCAAAAAAGCTGATGGTATAATTCCAGCCTGAAGGTGCAGGTTCCAGACCCAGAAAGAGCACATGTTTCACTTGGAGTCTAAAGGCAGGAAAAAAGCAAATGTACCAGTTTGAAGGCAGTCAGGTAGGAAGACTTCTCTCTTCCTTGGGAGAGAGTCCTATTTTTGTTCTATTTGGACCTTCAATTGATTGAATGAGGACAAACCAAATTATTTCTCTATTATTTATCTCTTAAGTTACGAACTTATAGATTTGAGACCTTTTTATCTTCTAATGTGATAATTTAGTGCTATAAAAAATTCTTCCAGTACTTTCTAGCTAATTCAATATATTTTGATATAATCATTTCATTTTACATTCAGTACTATGTATTTTTAAATTTGCTTTGAGACTTCCTCTTTGATATACAGATTATTTAGAAGTGTGTTGCTTAATTTTCACATTTTGAGATTTTCTAGTTGTCTGTGTCTTATTTCTAGTTTGGTTCCATTCTGACCAAAGAATATACTCTGTATGATTTCAATTAATTTAAATTTTTGAGGTTTATTTGATGGCCCATGATATGGTCTATCTTAGTGAATGTTCCATGGGCCCTTGAAGAAAATGTGTAACTTGTTCTTGTTGGGTGGAATATTTTATTTATATAGACAAATAGATAAATAGGTAGATAGATAGATATGGATAGATACAGATATATAGATGTAGATATATAAATATATAATTGTATTTATTATATTGTTCAGTTTTTCTACACCTTTGCTAGTTGTCCATCTAGTAGTTTATCACCTGCTGAGATGAGAATGTCGAAGTTCCCAACCATAATTGTGGATTTGTCTAATTTTTCTTTCAGCTCCTTTAATTTTTAATTAATATATTTTGAGGCTCTTGTATAGTTTTGGTGTGGAAGCATTTAAGATTTCTATGTCTTCTTGGTGGACTGATACTTTTATCATTATGTAATGTCTCTCTTTGTAGTAATTTTCCTTTCTCTGAAATCTGCTTTATTCAAAATTAATATACAGCACTACTGCTTTTTTAAAAAATTTGCATGGTATATCATTTTACATTCTTTTACTTTCAACCTACCTACATCCTTTATTTGAAGTGAATTTTTTGTAGACCACTATCAGTGGATCATTTTTCTAGTCACTGCCAATCTGTGCCTTTGATTGGGGTATGTATGTGTATGTGTATTTTTCAGGTAATCATTGATATATTAGGGCTTAATTTGGCCTTTTATAACTTGTCTTGCCTCTGTTTTTCCTTTTGTCTCTCTTGTCTTACCTTCCTGTGGGTTACATGGACATTTTTTCACTTAGAATTCTACACTGATTTATTTATAGTTTTTATTTATATCTTCCTTTATAGTTTTCTTCCTAGTTGCTACAGGTATTACAATATATTTGTCTATATGTAACACACATGTGTATGTATATGTGTGTGTGTGACAGATCACTCCCTATTAGCACTGACATTTTGAAATTTCAAATATAGAAACCTTATTTTCATTTATGTATCTCTAATCTCCACACTTTAAAAATGTAATTGTCTTAAATATTTATTTTACATACGTTGACCTTCACATTAGATGGGTTTATGATTTTTCCTTTAACTATCAAATGGGATTTAAGAAACTCACAAGAAGTAAGATAGTCTGTTTTATTTACCCCTATTTTTACCCATTTCTATATACTTTCTTTTCTGAAGTTCCAAGCCTCCTCCCGTCATTCTCTGTTTTGTTTCGACTCTAACCTCCAGTCATTCTTTAAGGGTAGGTTTACTAGGAATAAGATCACATAGCTCTGGGCCTCCAGTGATATGAATACTAGGTTTTTTAAAAAAAATTGCCCCAAAGGATCTTGTCCATTTATTTTCCAGTCTATTTTCTCACTGTTGTTCAGATTTTTTAAGTTCTATTCATGTTTTCAGTGTACTGAGTCTATCTTGTCATCACCACTCTATGACTGAGCACATCCAGCAAGGTTTTTTGTTTGTTTTTGTTTATCTCAGTTATTATATTTTTCAGTTCTGTAATTTCCATTTGGTTGTCTTGTACATCTACTATTTCTTTGCTGAGATTTCATAATTTTTATTTGTTTTCTCTGTAATGGTCTGGTGAAAGTTGATCATGATGGAGTCTTTGAAACCCTTATCACCGAATTCCAAGATCTGATAAATCTCTGTGTTGGCAGCTGTTAACGTTCTTCATGATGTTTTTCTCCTGACCCTTGGAATGAGGAGGGATTTTTCATATATCCTGGATATTTTGGACATTATATTATGAAACTCTGGATCCTATTTTTATTCTAGTTGTTTTAGTTGGCACTCCCACTGGGTAGGTGCAGATGCAAGGGCCAGCTTGGTTGGTACATTCAGACATGTGCCTCCAGCATCCTGGCAAAGTGGGGAAGTGGCTGCCACTGCCTCATTGCAGAGGAGTGGGCTGGAAATCAGCCATCTCCCAGGGCACTGCCACCATCCCTGAGACAGTGGGTCGTGGACTTTCATCACTCATTGGCTCCAAGTGGAGGAAGATCAGCTTCCTCCTGTGCCCTGCCAACACCAGAGAGGGGGTAGGGAGGGACGAGTCATTCTGTTTTGTTGCTGCACGGTAGGGGGTAGAAGTTCAGTCTCCCCGCTGCCCACAACTCCTAAGAGGTTGGTAGGTGTGGAATACCAACTAGCCCCACCTCGCACATCTTATTTTCTCTAGCTCATGATGGGTGTTCTGGAAGTAGAGCTCTCTACTGGGTCTCTCTGGTCACAGGGAAGAGGAGAAAGTGAAGTGTTTACTAGCTTATGTGTGCACCACAGTGTTCTGGTTCCTCGCGGAGAGGTGGTGAAGCCCAGTGGTGATAGTTTTGTCTTATACTGTCTGGTTAAGTTTTCTTACTGTTGGGTCAGGGGTGGGCTCTGCTCCCTGAGGATGTGATCCAGGCAGGGGAGGGAAGATAAAGTCCCTGTTCACCACCTGGGAGGGGGTGTAAGTCATGTGAGGCATACTCTGACTGCTTGGGAGGGTGGGAGGAGGGGAGGGAGGGGATAGGATGAGTTGGAAAACCAACTATTAAGTTTGTGCTCAGTCCTAAATAAACCACAGTGAGGAGGGAGGCCATGGGCCATTTGTTCCGTTGGCATCTAGCTGGAGTAGAGAGCATTTCACCTACAAAGGTTTTCTGGTATTCAGCTATCCGTTTCTTGGCTATTTGACTGGGAGTAACAGGCTTTCCTGGAGCTGTTTTGGTTTATGCCTGTTGGTGTTTCAGGATTGGAGGCTTAGGCAATGCCCTGCCAGACAGTAAAGGAAACCAGGGAACTCACTGCCACGTCATTGCTCAAGTCCTTAGGTCTGTCAGAAGCCCACCTTCAAATCCTTCAGAGACATCCCATGCTTGTTTACTGTTTTATGTTCAAGGCTTTTTAGTTGTAAGGAGGAAGACCTGAGAGGAATGGGGCTACTCCATCTTCACAGAACTGGAAACCTGTCTGCTTCACCATATTTTTGTGAGAATTAAATGAGATACTGTTTGTGAGGATTAAATGATGTAAATGATATAGTGCTGGTGTATCCTAAGCATATAGTAAGTATTACCTATTATGGGTCTCCTGAGACCTTCAGTGGAGTTGATGAGAAATTAATCAGTCCATCTAAGAAAGAAAGGGAAAATTTTATTCGAGCCAGATTTGAGGACTATAACCCAGGAAAAGCATCTCAGAAAGCTCTGAGAACTGTTCCACCCATTAGAAGTCAAGGCACAGTTACATACGTTTTTTGAAACAGAGGGCTGTACATTAAATTATGTATTATTGACAGTTTACACAACGCAGTGCTAAGCATCATTGTGTTCCTTTACAAGATCAAGAAGGAGTGTTATCTTTTAAGGAGTTGTTGATGCTAGGAGAACGCTGCTCTTTATGGTTGAGCAGGTATTTCTGCCAGTGGGGGAGGTTTGGTAGATGCAAAATGCAGATACAAATGCACAAGTGTAGGGAGAGAGGAGGTCAAAGGGCAGGGTAAATTTTTTTATGTTTAAATTTTTCTTGTCTTGCCATAAAATATGAATTTTATTTCAGAGTTGAAACAAGTTCAGAAGTCAAAAAACAGGGAAGAAGTGAGAGAAATGGAGTTCAAGGCAGACCGGGGTAAACAGCATCGGTTTAAATCATGAGGTTTTGGGGTAATAGAAAACTCCCTATTGTGGTACCAGATAAACAACAGAAAAACAGACCTGCTAACTTCATGTTCCTAGCCAGACTGGGCATACTGGTCTCCTATATTATAATGTTAGTACACTGCCCTGCCTTTAAATACCTCTCAATACATGAAGGATATTGGTATAACTAATGGGGGAGATAACGAAGATTCATTTTTATTTTCATCTGAGGTTGGATAGAAATAAATGAATTATTTTAATCATCTATACAATTCTCTTGGCCCTAATACAAATTTAAATTTAATATAATTATTAAAATGTAGCAGTGAAAAATTCAAATTTAGAGCTGTGTCAAAAATTGTCCAATAAATCATAGAGGTAGGAATAAAACCAAAACCTGAGACTTGAAAATAAAATGATTCAGATACAGCACTAATAAAAGGTAAAAGAAGCAAAGTTAGGAAATATAAACATAATCTCTGTAACAATATTTAATCATAATATTTTATCATTTTATAATTATCATTTAGCTTTAATTTTGATTGCGGTCCATCAGATCACAAAACCATCATCCATCATTTAAAAACTTCATTAATGTAAACAAATAAGACCAAATGTAGATAGTAAAATTAATTTATCTTGTGAGTCCATCAGATAAGTGTCAATGTGTGTGTGTGTGTGTGCATGTGTGTGTGTGTGTGTTCCTACAGGGTAATGGAAATTTTATTCTTGATAGCTAATCTGACATCTTATAAATTCACTGTTAATAGCAGGCTGAGAAAGCTTCAAGCAATCTCAAAGAAACATTGAATTTAACTTCTCTATTTAGAAAGAACCACATCTAAATGCTGCTAGATGGACTGGGTTTTCCTTTTCCACTTTCTCTCTCTTTTATTTTTTTTTTTTACTTTATGAAAAACATTTTTATATTTAAACAATTTTAAACTTACATAAAATTGACCAGGAATGTGTCAAGAATTTCTTTATGCTCGTACGATTTGGCAATTGCTGATATTTTGCAACATTTGATTTATTATTTTCTCTTTCTGAATCATTAGAGAGCAAGTAGCAATCACTGAACCCCTTTTTGATTAAGCACTTCAGGAATTTCAGGATTGCATGGTAGTTTTATTTTTAAGGAACCTCCATACTGTTTTCCATAGTGACTATACCAATTTACATTCCCACCAACAATGCATGAGGGTTCCCTTTTCTCCACATCCTGTCAGTACTTGTTATTTCATATCTTTTTGATGTTAGCCATTTTAACAGGTATGTGGTGATATCCATTATGGTTTTGATTTGCATTTCTCTGATGATTAGTGATGTTGACCATCTTTTCATATGCCTGTTGGTCATCTGCATATATTCTTTGGAAAAAAAGTGTATTCAGGTCCTCTGCCTCTGTTTTTAATTAGTTTTTTTTTGTTGTTATTAAGTTGTATTAATTCTTTACATTGATATATTTTAGATATGGATCCTTTATCAGACATATGATTTGCAAATATCTTATTCTCATTTAGTAGTTTGCTTTTTGGTTTTATTGATGTTTTCCTTCACTGTGAAAGAGCTTTTTAGTTTGATGAAGTTCTGTTTGTTTATTTTTGCTTTTGTTTCCATTGTCTGAGCAGTTAGATACAAAAAAAATATTGCTAAGTTCAATGTCAAAGAGTATACTGACTGTATTTTCTTCTAGGATTTTTATGGTTTTATTGATCATTTCTATTAATTTTCAATCTCTATTTTATCTATTTCTATTCTGATCTTTATTAGTTCCTTCCTTCTACTAAATTTGGGCTTTGTTCTTTTTAAAATTTGTTTAGGTGTAAAGTTAGGGTTTTTTTAAAGATTTTTCTTTTTTCTTGAAGGAGGCCTGTATCACTACAAACTTCCTCTTAGAACTGCTTTTGCTGTATCCCATAAATTTTGGAAAGTGTGTTTCTATTTTTATTCATTTCAAGGTATTTCTTGATTTCCTCTTTGATTTCTTTGTTGACCCATTGGTTTTTCAGTAGCCTATTGTTTAGTCTCTATGAGTTTGTGTTTTTTTCCTGTAATTGATTTCTAGTTTTATACCATTATGGTTGGAAAAAATGCTTGATATGATCTTAATCTTCTTAAATTTACTGAGGCTTGTTTTGTGTCCTAGCATGTGATCTACCCTGGTGGATGTTCCATGTGGGCTGTTTATGGATGAAATGTTCTGTAGCTATCTATTAAGTCCATCAGGTCTAATGTGTCATTTAAAGCCAATGCTTCCTTATTGTATTTCTGTCTAGATGTTCTATCCATTGATGTAAGTGGGGCAATAAATTTCCCTACTGTTATTGTATTACTGTCAATTTCTCCTTTTATATCCGTTACTATTTGCTTTATATATCTAGTTGATCCTATGTTACTTGCATATTTTCAAGTGTTATATTCTCTTCTTGGATTAACCATTTTATCATTATGTAATGCCCTTCTTTGTCTTTTGTTATATCCTTTTTTTAAAGTCTATTTTTTCTGATATGAGTATTGCTACTAGCTTTCTTTTTTTTCCATTTTTATGGAATGTCTTTTTCTATCTCTTCACTTTCAGTTTGTTTGTATCTTTAGAACTGAAGTGAGTCTCTTGTAGCAGCATATAGATGTGTCTTGTTTTTTAATCCATTCAACCATCCTGTATCTTTTGATGGGGGCATTTAGTCTATTTACATTTAAAGTGATTATTGATAGGGATATTGACATTTTGTTACTTGTTCTCTGGTTGTTTTTGTAGTTCTGCTCTGTTCTTTCTTCTTCTTTTAGTTTCTTCTCTTGTGGTTTGATGATTTTCTTTAGTGTTATGTTTGGGATACTTTCTCTTTTTTGTGTATCTATTGTAGGTTTTCGGTTTGTGGTTACCATGCGATACTTATACATAAAGATATAGATATAGATATAGCTCTATAGACATAGATCTATAGATATAGATGTAGATGTAGGTATAGACATAGATTTGTTTTAAGCTGATAATTGTTTAAGTTCAAACATATTCTAAAAGCTCTACATATTTACTCCCCCTCATTTTTGTTTGTTTGTTTTTTGTTTTTGTTTTGGGGGGTCATAATTGCCTTTTTTTTTTTTTTAATTTTTATTGGAGTATAGCTCATTTACAATGTGTTAGTTTCAGGTGTACAGCAAAGTGAATCAGTTATACATATACATGTATCCACTCTTTTTTTTTTTTCTTAGATTCTTTTCCCATATAGGCCATTACAGAGTATTGAGTAGAGTTCTCTGTGCTATACAGCAGGTTCTTATTAGTTTTGTGTTTTTATGTCATATTTTACATCTTTTTGTGTATCTTTTAACTATTTATTATAGTTATATTTGATTTTATGAATTCCTTTAACCTCCTACTATATTTTTAAGTGGTTGATCCACTGCCTTTACTACATATATTTGCCTTTAGCAGTGAGAATTTTTCCTTCATGTATTTTCTTATTTCTTGTTATGTCCTTTTCTTTTTTGCTTAAAGAAAAAAGATTTAACATTTCTTGTAAGTCTGGTTTAGTGGTGATGAATGCTTTTAGTTTTTGCTTATTTGGAAAACTTTCTCTCCTTCAATTTTAAATAATAACCTTGCTGGGTAGATTATCCTTGGTTGTAGGTTTTTACTTTTTTAATTTAATTTCAGCACTTTAAATATGTCATGCCACTCCTTTCTAGTCTGCAAATTTGCTGCTGAAAAATCAGCTGATAATCTTATGGGGACTCCCTTGTATGCGACCCTGGTTTTCTCTTACTGCCTTTAAAAGTTTATCTTTACCTTTAACTTTTTTCATTAAATATGCTATGTCTTGTCCTTTCTGGACCTGGATAACAGTTTCATTCTTGAGGTTTGGAAGTTATCAGCCATTATTTCATCAAATATGTTCTCTGAGTTTTCTCTCTCTCTTCTCCTTCTGGAACCCCTATAAAGTGAATTTTATTATGGTTCATGTTGTCCTAAAGTTCCCTTTAATTATCCTCATATTTATTTTTACTTTTATTTATTTATTTATTTTTGGCTGTCTTACATGGCTTCTGTGATCTTAGTTCACTGACCAGGGATCAAATCTGAGCCCTCAGCAGTGAGAGCATGGAATCCTAACTACTGGACCACCCAGGAATTCCCTATCCTCATATTTTTAAATTCTTTTTTCTTTGTGCTGCTCTAATTGGATGATATCCACTATTCTGTCTCTCAGGTCACTTATGTGTTTTTTCATCTCCCCTAATCTGTTGTTGATTTCCTCCTTTCATTTCCGTTATTGTATTCACCAACTCTGATTTGTTCATTTTTTTTTCTTAATATATTGTCTAATTATTTGTGAAGGTCTCACTGTGTTTCTCTATTCTTCTCCCAAGTTCAGTGAGCATTTTTATGACCATTGCTTTAAACTCTTTGTCAGGCAAATTACATATCTCTGTTTCATTAGGATTTTCTCCAGGGTTTTATCTTGTTCTTCCTTTTGGACATATTTCTCTGTGTTCTAATTTTTTTTTTGACTTTTTGTGTCTGTCTATGAATTAATAAGCAAAATATTTACCTCTCCTAGTTTTGAAGGTGTGACCTTATGTAGGAGTGTCCTATGCAGACTCTGTGTGCTTGGTGGCTTTGGCAGGAAGTTGGAGCTGAATTGAGCACAGGTCAGGGCTATTTATGGAGCATGCTGATGTCTCTGCATTGGTTGGGAGGGGGCTGGAGTCAAAGCCCAATCCATGCCATGGGCTGCTGCCTCAGTGGTGGGAGGTGCATCTGGAGTTCAAGCCCAGTGCCAATCAGAACTTCTCCCAGGGAATGTTGGAGGCTGCTGCCTTAGCAGGGGTAGGCTGGAGCCAGAGGTGCTAGAGTTTGATGCTGGCATGAGCTGGGGTTTCTCCAAGGGTGTGTTGGGTGTTTCTGCCTTGGTGGAAGCAGGTTGAAACCAGAGAGGTTAGATCCGAGTCCAGCACAGGCTCAGACTTCTCCTGGGGCCTGTTAGAACTAGAACCAGGAGTGGGCTGGGGGACTGGAGTCAAAGGGGCTAGAGACATCCTGGTGTAAGTACGAGCTTCTCCTGGGGCATGATGGATCCAGAGATGGGTGTGAGCTGGATGGCATGCTGTGGCAGCCTGGGCAGGCACTTTTCAATCCGCTGCCTCTGCACTGGGACTCAGACTAAGGATGTCTATACGTGTCCTTTAAGAGCAGAGCCTTGGTTTCCTAAAGCCCTCTGGCTCTCCCAGTCATAAGCCCCACTGGTTTTTAAAACTTATCAAGGGGATTCATCTTCCTGGCACCAGTCCCCATGGCAGGGGTGCCTAATATGGGGCACAAACTCTTCACTTCTTAGGGTGGTCCTCCCAGTTTGCGATATATCCTTCTTCTTTGGCATCACCTGTCAGGGGTGTGGGTCCTGATTAGATCGTTTCTCTTCCTCTCCTATCTGTCTCATGTGCTTTTTTCTTTATATCCTTAATTGTGGAAGAGCTATTTTACTAGTCTCCGGATCATTCTCAGAGACAATTAACCTACATGTAGTTGTCGTTTTGGTGTGTTCATGGAAGGAGGTGAGCTCAGAATCTTCCTACTCTTGACACCTAACTTCCTAATCTTGACACCACCTCTCAAATGTCTTTTGTTTTCTTTCCCTTTTGTTGCTTAACTACCTTGACTAGAACCTTCAGTAAAATATTAAACAGAAGTGGTGAGAGTGGCCATCCTTGTGTTGTTCTTGACTTTAGGGGAAAAACATTTGTTCTTTCACTATTAAGTGTAATGTTATCTGTGGGTTTTATCAAGTTTTTTATCTCCATGTATTGATATAATTACATTTTCTCCTCCAACCTATTAAAGATGTGTATTACATTAACAGATTACTTTTTTTTGAAATACATTATAAACTCTATATGTTCATAGCATACTTTTTTCTAAATATACTATTGTGTTTGATTTACTGGCACCAGGAGGATAAGCCGCCTTAACTGGTTTTAAAAACCAGTGGGGTTTATGACTGGGAGAGACAGAGGACTTTAGGAAAACAAGACTCTGCTCTTAAAGGGCACATACAAACTTATTCAACCCAAGTCCCAGTTCAGAGGTGGCAGATTGAAAAGTGCCTGCTCCTATATATTTTATTTAATATAGAAGTAAAAGTTAATGGAATGAGAGCACATTTATTTTGACTAGACTACCTGGTTCTGTCAGAAGTAGTTAGGACCATAAAAAAAAGTATTTATTCTCTTTGTGACTTAGGTCTCTCCTTTATAAAAAATAAAATAAAAGCCTTTAACTCATAATGGATTTTGAGGATCAAATAAGTTAATATAAGTGAAATGCTATATATTTGCTATTATTACAATTCATTATTAAGTTTTTGTCAGGAAGACGGTTGGTCTAAAATTTATATTTTTGATTTCTTCTTATATGTCAGATCACCTAGCACAATGCCACATAGATTATTTTATGAAAAATATGCACCATGCTTATGTTTCTTGCCAGAAAATAAAATATGTGAGGCTTCTCTAAGACAGATTCCTACATTTTAAACAAACTGTAGCTGCAGAGACTTTGCCACCTAGTCTCCTCACACCAGTGAGCAGATGAGAAGTTTGTAAGATACAGGAGACATTGCATCATCAATCGCCATAAACTTTACACATATTCTGACCACCCAAATCTATGAATACATCAATCTGTAGAACATAAAAATACCTTGATTGATGAAGCAGGAAATCTTGACATCTTGAAAGGGGCAAAGTATCAATTGATGTCAACTCTGAAATAACACAGATGTTGGAATTATCAGATAAAGAGTCTGAAGTAGCTACTATTATCACGTGCCAACAGGCACTTGAAAAGATGCTCAGTGTCAGTAATCATCAGGGAAATACAAATCAAAACCATAATGAGGTATCACCTCACACCTCTCATATATTTTTAGTTAAAATATAAGCATTATCTCTGAGCAATAACAACAATAAATAATATTTAAAGGCTATTCTATTTATAGATTTCAGGTACATTATCACTAGATAATAATCATGTTCTTCCCATTTCTGACTTGAAAACTAGTTTGGTGCCTGGAATAGTAGCCAGGCAGAAGTATTTCTTAGATGGATAAAATAAATTCAGTATGAATCATTCCTACATATCCAAGTCAGGTACCATGACGTTTTCATACAGACGAGCATTCTGAGATCAGAGCAGTGAAGATCAGAGTCACTAGGCCAGCAGTTGGAATGTTCTTTCTGATACAGATCCCCCACTAAAACAGGGAGTGAGTAAAGCACATTTCCTACCTGACACTGGTAATAAAGAGTATACTAAGCTACAGAAGTCACGTATGTATATTCTCTTAAGTGTAGATAATTGTAGTTCATATCAAAGAAATTAATTTCCTCCAAATTTGAAGCTATTTTGCTAGTAGATGTTATGTTTGAATTCATTTGAGTAATAAACACAAGTTAATGTTCTTGGAGTTTTAGGGGGCCCAAGTCAGTGACATGATACCCTGAAAAAGTGCAAAGACTAAAAAGAGACTTGACTTCTTTGATCAGTGTTATTAGAAACAGTCATTTTGAAAGCTTTGTCTCTAGTATCTTAATTGTGAAGATGTCATCAAAACTGTCCCATGTGTTCACGATGGTTGTTAAAGAACGGAGGTTGGAGACCTATTTCACACAAGTGTGATGTGGGAGCATGTTTCAAATTCCTGCTGTCACCAGGAAAATGTGTGCAGTCCCTCACAGGGAGCTCCCACTGGGTTTATTCAACACATCAACACCAAAAATGTCTTTCTGCTTCTACGCGCCAGCGTGGTGCATTTTTACAATACCAAATATTTAACCTCTTTTTCTCTTTGGGTGTTAGCTTCTAAGAAATTTTGAACTAAACTAATAGCCCATGTCTGACAATTGAGCAAGTCTATATGTTCATTTTAATGATGGTCTCATCTTAACACTTTCTCTTCTCTTTTATTTTTTTAAATTTATTTTATCTTAATTAGCCACAATTTTGGTAAGTTGCCTATAAGTCTTTGGAAGAAACAGGGGTATCTGTGTGGATAACAAGTTCTTTAGTACAAGCTATGACAATAAATCAGAAAAATGTTAGAAACCACTTTACAGATAAGGAACCTGAGACACTGAGATGTAAAGTGACTTTCCAAGGACAAAGTTGGTGTGCTAAAGCCTTAGCTTCATGATTTTTCACATTCCAATTCCTTTTCTCACACGGTCGTATGTCCAATGTACACATAGACTTGGCAAAGCCTTCTTTCCCTCATCACTGCTTTCTACTCTCTGCTCAGATGTGGCTTCCTCCCCTTCTGTCAGATATATTTGGGCTCTTTTGATGTGCTTTGATGTTTCCTATTCATTTCAATATATAAAAGAATAAGAAGCATGAAGTCACACTTAGGATCTGACTTGTCTGTCCCATTTGCAGAAGAAGCTGTCAAAGGTAAAGAAGACTATTGACTTAGCTTGGACTGTGCCTCTAAACACCCAGTTTGTTCTCAGTTATAAAACAGACTGAGTTATTTTTGAGTTCATCTTTTCTTAAAATGTCATCTGAGAATCTTAAAACATGTCAGATGTTAAATCTTTAATTTGAAACTTTTTCTTAAGATTTCTTATTGATATGAAATAATTGGGGCAGAGTGTACTTAATAGAGAATATTTTACCATAGTATCATAAGCCTATAAGTTAAAGTCCCTCGTTTTGGCCAATGTCAAAAAACCTCAGAATTGATATCTGCACAAGGACTATGCCAGAAATTGTGCCAAGGAAGACTTGAAGTTAATGAAGACATGACCAGGTACCACAAAGCTAATTAGTGCACCGAATCTTCCTGTAGAAGGAAATTTGCTGTCATCAACCCTGGGTCCTAATTTGAGAATGACCTCAAGTCACACTTCCCAAGGTATTCCCAAGGGATTCCATATCAAGGGCTGTGATAGATGCAAGGGAAAATATACTGTCTCCATACATGAATACATTTGTTCCTTTAACTGTTAAAGTTAAGTGGTTTATTTTTACTACACGTTGCTCAGACCTTAATAGGTTAAAAAACACTGTCAATCTCAAAAAAAGCAATGTGATGGCCAGTCTTCCTTCAGCCTATATGGCCAAAGGTGAAACTTCTTGCAAATGGTGTCCCATGAATCACTGTGAAATAAACACATAAAAGTAGATACACCATATTATTCATTCACATTTTCAAGGATAAAAATTTAACTATGTACATAGTCTTAAATGTATATTTTGGTCCTTAAGGGCATGGAGCCATGTTGCTGGGTTTGTAACTGACTCCATCACATATTAGCCATGAGAATTGGGACAAATAATTTAACCTTTCCATTCCTTAGTTTCCTCAATGATAGAATCTATACCGGAGGCTTGTTACAAAGACAACTTGCAACAATAAAGATTTTTGGAAGCCATAGATGCATATTTTTTCCCATTTCAATTTATTTTTCCTCTTCTCACATGGACATTTGTCTAGTGTGCCCATAAACTCGGTACAGAGCTCCTTGGCCTCTTCACTGCTTTCTGCTGTCTTTTTAGGTGTGTCCTCCTCCTTTGTTAGATTGCACTGAGGTGTTTTGAGGGGTTTTGATGTTTTCTACTCATTTGGATACGTAGAAGAGCCTGAAAAAACTTGGCAAGTGTTGGCTAATGTGCACATGATTTCTTTTTCTTATGTATTATATGTAATACTTTCTCATATATCACACATAAATAGTTCAACAATCATGAATAGACCAGTTTATGTGAAATCATTACATTTAAAAAGTGTCCAAATTATTAGTTCAAATTTTCATTGTTGTATCAAATATACATTAAGTATCTTGTATCTTCAGTCCTATAAAATCTCTCTAGTTACTGTTAGAAGACTCTTGTTTTTTTTTTTTTTTTCCTTCTCTTTGGTTGCTGTGGTTTTTTGTTCGTTTTTTTGTTGTAAGATTTGAAGGAGGTAAAGAAGTGATCCATGTTTGGTATTGGGGAAAAGCATCCCTGAGCCCCCAAGGCTCAGAGATTCTTCAAAAGTTGCAGAGGTCTTTCAGATAGAGTCTTTGTATATTCAGTCTCCATGGACTTCTCTGAGACTAACTCCAAACAGATGTATCCTTAGGAAGCATTTGGTAAAACATTCACTACCATCAGTGGAATCCCTATTATGTGCATGGTTCTTTACACCTGCTGTTTCTCATCCTCATAATAGTCTGATGATACCAATAATCTCACTTTCAGATAAGGAAACTCTGGCTTGAGGAAGTTCCACAGCTAGTGACATATGGAACTCAGGTCATAAACCAGGACTCACTGGTGTCAAAGCCCATCTCTTTGAGTTCCACCCTGCAGCCACATGAGCTCTGAAATCAAACCCAGCCATTGTCCTTCACATGAAGAGGCTGGGTGGCCAGGTAACCGAGGCAGAGACAATCAAATTAAAGGCAGCAAAACATGGGGTCAGGAATTTATTCTAATGAATCCAAATAGTTCATGTTTACCTGTAAATTTAATGTTGTGAAGTTTGGGAAAAACTACTGAGGATTATTTTCCAGCTTTAAAATTTTTCTACCCATTAAATTTTTGGAAAAATATTTTCTCCTCGTCAATAATGGTATGTCTTGGTTCGACCATATGAAGCTTGCTTACTTGGTTACTTTATTTGTTATGTAAGCGAGGTTGCACAGGCATAGGCATTACACATTTTCTTAAGGGGAAATAAAATATTTCATACTTTACCTCATTAATCTCCTTACTACTCCTAGAACTTCTAAGGAGGTACGGCTATACATATAAATCAGGGAGAATGGATCCAATAAGAACAATATTAGTAAAAGGCTTAATTTGTCAAGTTGACAAGGGTATTTCTTCATTTTTGATGCTTAATCTAAAACTCACCCTCCCTCAGTGGTCACAGATCACTAACAGATCATAATGAATAAGGTATGGACATGGAAGAGACTTTCAGGTTTTAAACTCTGTGTCACTTAGTTACTCATTTTACAGCAATTATCAAACACTTAATATATGCAAGCATGGTATGAAGTGTTGCAGATATATAGCAGTGGACAAAACAGACAAAAGTCTGCATGTATGAAAGTTGCATTCAATTGAGGAGAAGAAGATAACAGACTAAGTAAATTACACACACACATACACATATATAAGCACACCCCACATATGCCACACCATCTTATGTATGAAGGTAATAAATGTTATGGAGAAAATGAAAACAGGACGAAGGAAAAGAGTACATGCATCTCAAAGAGGGGGAGGTACAATTTTAAATAGTGTGGCCAGGAAAAGTTACTATGAGAAGGCGTTTGATTTTGTTTCTTTCATTTACTTTTTTTTTTTTTGCTGTTTTTGTTTTTGTTTATTTATTTGTTTTTGTGCTTTAAGATTTGAAGGAGATAAAGAAGTGAACCATGTTGGTATTGGGGAAAAGCATCCCTGAAAGAAGAAACAAGTGCAAAGGTGGGAATGGGCTAATGTGTCAAAGGAAGAGCAAGGAGATCAGTAGGGCAGAACAAATAAGCAGAGAAGACTAGGAACAGATGATATCAGATAGTGAATAGAAGGCCAGCTCTTGTTCGTCTGGAAGCCTGTTCTAAAGATTTTGGCTTTGGCTTAGAGACGATAAGCTAGTAGAAAACTCTCAGAAGAATAATGGGATAAGACTTTTATTTTAAAAAGATCATGCCTCACCTTTCTTCTTCTAATTAGGTTGTAAGATGTTACAAAAGACTGACACACTGATCTTATAATAACAGAAAGACATCTAATCAGAAAGCAGAAGACATAAAGAAACACAAATGAGGTAAATTCCTGAAAGGAATAGGCCATTTCTAGGATTTGAAAGACGCTGGATGCTTTTATCCCTGGGTCCAGAGCTAGAAGGAACAATCATAAAAGAAAATACGGAAGAAAAAGCCTAACTTCAAATCAAATGTAATGTTCATGTGAAGCTTGGTATGAGGAATGAGAGTTCCTAGGTACTCTGATCACAGAGTGAGTCAACGTTCACCCACATTTTCTTTTTCATGGGCCATTTGCTGTGGGAAGCAGCACAGCAAAGACTCAGAGGTAAGCAAATAAAATGGGTAGAAGTCCTCCTAAAATATCTGAGACCATCGCTTAGTGCAAGGCAGCAGCCTGAGGAAGAATTCTTAAACAAATATGGTAAATATATCAAAAAACAAGTAAAAACAGAAAAGGAAGATTACACATATGATCAGATGAGGGATTCAGAAACAAAGAAAATTACAAAAAAGAAGAAACAGAAAATCTAGAATTAAAAAGCATCAGAAATGATGAAGTCGTTTGATAGACTTCACAGTAGATTGGACACAGCAAGAGAAAGGATCAGGGAACTGACGTGCAAAGAGAAAAATACATTTAAAAGTAAACTGAATAGTCCATCTAAGACTGTGAGAGAATGTTACATGGTTTAACACACATGTAATTTGAGTCTTAGCAGGAGAAGCGAGAGGCTTACAAATATAATAATTATTATTTTTTTAATTTTTAATTTTTATACAATTTTTAAAGGTTACTTTACATTTACAGTTATTACAAAATATTGGCTAGGTGATATTCAAGAAGCCAAGGGAGGATAATTTTTTTTATATATAAAGGATAGTGCTGAGAAGGTAAAAAATGAAAAAAAGAAGTCTGTTTCAGGGACATGAAAGTCATTGTGACCCAACCAAGAGATAATTTGGAAAGATGAGAACTTTTTGGCGTGTACCCTAACACTCGCACACAGATACATCATTCCAAATGTAATTCTACTAAATGCCATATTTACTACTATGTACCTACAATGTTCTAGACCTCATACATGCAAAATGATGAATATTTACCCAAATACCACAAGGCGTGTGTTATTATCCTCATTTCACAGAAGTGAAATGAAGGCTCAGAGATGAAAGTGATTTGATGGAGGCCACATAAATGGCAGATATTGGAACCTGGTTTCTAACCCAAGACATACAGGTTGCAATGCTCCCCTTCTTTCTCTTACACAGCACGATAAGGAAAAGCTCAAAACTCAGTGGTGCCTGCTTCTGTTGACTTTCATCTTATTTGCAAAATCTGGATTCATCTCACTTGGATAGACAATTGTTTTCACATGTTTTCCTTCTTTTTGTAAGCCAGGTTGACCATGGTCTATTAATCATTGCTGCAACAGATAAAGCCGACTGGTAAAAACCAGTCTCCATTTTTCATTTGGAACCACTTTATGGAATGAGATACTGTATCACCAAAGGAAACAGATGGTCCATGCTCCTGGTAAAAGTGTTTTACAAAGGCATCCCCACCTAAGGTCCACAGGTTCTGAATCCATTACTACCAAATGTGATACTCACAAGGTCATAATATACGTTGATCTTTAATTACTTTACAATGAGAAATATAGTATATTTGTAAATGACATTAGGAAAAAGGCAGTATTTTAGTAAAGATACATAATATAATTAAATATGATGTATTCAGATTTCAGATCTAACAATGAGAAAAAGCTAACTAAATGAATGAAGTTTGTTCTACAGTTCTTCCTAACTCCCCTCTATGCATCCAACTGGCCTCCCCTGGTCCAAGTCCAACCCTTTAATTAGAAAGACTTTTCTAAAATGCAAATCAGATTACACTGCTGTCCTGTTTAAAATCTTTAGATGACTCCCCATCACCTGCAGGGGGATGATCTTGAGCAAGCTCTTTAAATGCTAACTACCTCAAGATTACAAAGTTAGTAAAGCTGCAGAGTTGGGAGTAAACCCCATCCTATCAGTCTCCCACTCTAGCTTTCAATCACGAAGCTATAAGGACTTTTTAAGACAGGGGTTGGTAAGGTACATTTTGAGTCCCTCCTGCCTCTTGTTTTTGTAGGGCTCACACACTAAGAAATGCTTCTACCATTTAAAAAAAATGTATTTTATTGAAGTGTAGTCGATTTACAAGGTTGTGTTAATTTCTGCTGTACAGCAAAGTGATTCTATTATACAGATATATTTTTCCTACTCTTGTCCATTATGGTTTATTACAAGATATTGAATATAGTTCCCTGTGCTCTACAGAGGACCTTGTTGTTTATCCATTCTCTATATACTAGTTTGCATCTACTCATCCCATACTCCCAACCCATACCTTCCCCTCCCCCTTACCCCTTGGCAACCACAAGTCTGTTCTCTATCTCTGTGAGTCTGTTTCTGTTTTGTAGATAGGTTCCTTTATGTCGTATTTTAGATTGCATATATAAGTGATATGATATGGTATTTGTCTTTCCCTTTCTGACTTATTTCACTTAGTATGGTAATCTTTAGGTCCATCCATGTTGCTGCAAATGGCCTTGTTTCATTCTTTTTTATGTCTGAGTAGTATTCCAGTGTGTGTGTGTGTGTGTGTGTGTGTGTGTGTGTGTATCACGTTTTTATCCATTCATCTGTCAATGGACATTTAGGTTGCTTCCACGTCTTGGCTATTGTAAATTGTGCTGCTATGAACATAGGGGTGCATGTATCTTTTGAATTATAGTTTTGTCCAGATATATACCCATGAGTGGGATTGCTGGATCATATGGTAACTCTATTTTTAGTTTTTTTTTTAAATTACAATTTCATAACACATGGAAAATACACGAGACTCAAATATCAGTGTCCATTGAAAAAAATTTCATGGAACACAGTCACGCCCATGTATTTCTGTATTGCCTATAGCTGCCTTCAAGCAACAAACATTGAATAGTTGCAACAGAGATTGCTTGGCCCACAAAACTTAAATATTTACTACATTGCTCTTTATGGAAAAAATATGTCAGCACCTAAATTAAAGACTATCATTAGGTAAGAGGGAAATAGGAAGCTAGAGAAGGAAGTTGAGTCAAGTTATCAAAGGTCAAATCACTTCATCAAGAAATTTGGACTTCTTTTATGACTTTTTTTTTTTTTTTTGGCCTTAGCACATGGCATGTGGGATCTTAGCTCCCCAACCAAGGATAGAACCCATGCCCCTGGCAGTGGAAGTGCAGAATCTTAACTGATGGGCCACCAGGGAAGTCCCAAGAAATTTGGACTTATAACAAATCTGGGCTTTACATAACAAGATATAGTTTTTGGAAATTTTGCCTCTTGTAATTGTATAAAATACATGAAGATGTATATCATAATGCATATTAGAGTTAAACATGTCAGAAATATGTATGTATAATCACTTGAGGGCATTTTGCTGTTTTGTCTTCAAAGTGCTATTCTTTCTTGTTGAAAACGTCTCCTTTGGTATCTCATTAACACCGACTCTTTTTTCAAAATTTATTTTAGCCATCACCTCCCCCAGGAAGATGTCCCGACTTCCTCCTTCCCCTACTGGGAAGTGCCCCTTTTCCGTGTTCTTCTAGCTTATGCTTCTCTGTACAATGGACATTGTCAACAAATTTTTTCATGACTGATTTTTGTAACTCAGCTCCCAAAAGCCTGGGATCCTTTCTTATTTTTCTTTTTAGCCCTGTGTCTAAGAAAGTACCCAACATATTAGTAGACGTTTACTAATACAAGTTTGTGAATTAATATTCAAGAAATGCCACACACTTCTTTGACCCAATTTGATTCTGAATTCACTCAGAGTCTGGGTTCCTTCTCTTATAAAAGCCCTGGAGATGTCAGAAAATCTTAGTGACCTGTTCACACGTTTGGGAAAATAGGAGCTGGTTGGGAGACTTACAAAGAGAATCTTTATAAGGGATCTGAGCCTTGTTTAAGCTAAAATACCTGTACACATTACGGGCGAAAAAATTGTTAATCATAGTGAATATTCTCTATTCATCTGATCACCAAAAGCTTACAACGTAGAGGGTAAAACAAGCACCAAGAAGAATACTTGGCATGTCATGGGCAAATTGATTTTTTTAAAGAACAGACCAGTATATCACTAATTAGAGATACTGGAGAGCGGTTATAGAGCATTAGGGATGTCCAGGCACAGACTTAGGGCATCTTCCTAAACTCTATGTAGTTTTGTTATTCTAAGTAACAAATACGATAACTATGATGATTATTAGTATTTTTGGACTGGTTGCTTGGATCCAGGCAAGTACTTTACATGCATTTCTTTAATTTTTGCAACAATCCCATGAGGCTGGTACATGTATCTTATGGACTCGGTAGGTGACCTCTCATAATTTATGGCACACATACTGGTTCTCTCCACGTGTCTTTCTGGCTTCTGCCTCTGACACCAAGCACTTATTCTCTCTATAAACCCTCCTGGGAGAGATTTTTGGTTCATTTAAATAGGACCCTCTTGTGTCGGCTTTTGTTGTGCTAAGTTCCTCATGCAGGGATGCTTCATAAGCTCCTGCTCAGCCTGAAGACTGGCTACAGAGATCCCTATGGAAGGTATCAGTGAATATGTTCTTTCACTTACCCATTTTTTTACTCATTCACCATGTATTTAGCTTTTATGTATCAGGCAGTGGGAATTCAGAAATAACAAATATGGTGCCTAACAGCATGGTTTTCCTACGCTCAGGGGAAGCCAATGTGATGATAGATGCTCTGACTGAAGCTTCCTGAGTCACGGGTCACAGGGGACACTGTGCCTAGGCCAGCCGAGGGGGGCCACAGAGGGCTTTACAGAAGCAACAGCATCTAAATAGAGAAGCCACAGAGGAAAAGAAGTGTGCCAGTAAGGGCATTCTAAATAGAGACACAAGCAGACCCACAGAGGCATGAGTCAGCATACAATTTTGAAAAAGTCCTGGTATTTTATCACCCACGGAATGAGAAAAAAGGGCACAGGGGCAGAGAGTGAATGGGAGAGGGGGCAGATAGAGCTGGATTGATATATACGCTTGAGTGTCACAGTAAGAAGCTAACAACCAGAGAGAGCGTGGAAACTGCATGTGGCAGCAGCATGGCCCAGGGATCATGGTACCACATAGAAGACAATAATCATCTGTGGTTTTGTATTTTGCTGCCCTGGTAAACAGCCAGGGCTATATTCCACATGGGAGGTAAGAAATCTAGGTGATAAAATAGTACGACAAAAGCTGCAGTGAGATCACAGAAGTGGGATTTAAAAGAGGAATCATCATTACTCTGGGATTCAGTAAGTAGTTTACTTAAAAGAATGTGTTGTTTCACTGCAGTATTTTTTTAAAAATCGTGTATATATGTATAAACTTCTTACTAGTTTTGTACCATTTTCTACTTTTTTCTATTTCTTTTTTTTTTTTTTTTCATTTGGCATAGCACTGTATATTGAGCAGACATTTCAAATTTGGGGGGGAAAATTAGTAGACTGATGATAGAAAAATTAAAGGATACTTTATCTTGTAATCATTTTTTTTTAATTGGGGTATAGTTGCTTTACAATGTTGTGTTAGTTTCTGCTGTACAATGAAGTGAATCTGCCACATGTATACATATATCCCCTCCCTCTTGGACCTCCCTCCTACCCCACCCCCATCCCACCTACCTAGGTCACCACAGAGCACTGAGCTGAGCTTCTTGCATTATACAGCAGGTTCCCACTACTTATTTGTTTCACACATGGTAGTGTATATATGTCAATCATGCTGAATTGTTAATAAAAGAGAATAACACTTTTAGTTAATCTAAGCAAAATGCCCTCCTTTGTAACAATTTGCTATTATATTTAAATGGAAAAGAGAGCATTCTTATGAATGAATAAATGAATGAATGAATGGAATAAATGAAGGAATATTTAAAAATTATACTTCTATATTCTTTTTATTGTTGAGTGCCCCAAAAATCCCTGCATATGAGAAGGAAGTACACTGAATGAGGCTTTCCCACCCAAACTTGTTGGCAAAGTAGTTAAACTAGAAAGTTATTTAAGAGGACGCTTTTTACATGTCATTTCATTCTTATAACAAACTTACAAGTTATATGTTTCTATACCTAATTCCAAAATAAATTATTGTAAACAAGGGGGGCCCAGGGAAGTAAACTATTGTGCCCAAGGTCACATGAAAGTCTAACACCAAAGTCCAAGTTTCTTCCTGTGTTACCCAACATGTAGAAAAATTGGATTTAGGCAGAGATACCTTGTTTTTCACAGTCTTAGCTTGAACGCAAATACTATAACATGAGGGCTTTTTGAGACAGAGAAAAAGGTTGTGTTTAATGCTAGAAATAAATCTTCTGCTATCAGAGGTGCTTATATGTGTATACAATAGCATTACCTGCACCCTGCCCATGGATTATCAGTAACAGCATCATTGTAGGAGAATTGTGTAGAATTAAAGTCTGTTTATGAGACAGCTTATAAACCTGGGCACTGTTTTAAGGTGAATTTCAGTGATTTTTTTCAAAGTTCCCACTCTGTTAAATTCTATAAATATCTGGCTGTAAGATAGCCAGAGAAGACCTCTGAAGTCATCTATTCCTAATCCCATTATATTTTCGGTGGATGAAAGCAAGAATCAGAGAAAAGAAGAAATTATATAGAATATTTGATTCTTGCCTATTTGATCAAAATATGTAGTAATAATTTGCTAGGTCTTTTATGAAGCATTCATAATAGCACAGCATGCCAAAATTGATGTTAATATCTTCATGATATAGATAAAGACTCAAGCTGGGAGACTTTGGGTAGCTCTCCCAGGATCACACATCTAGTGCACTGACAAGACTGGCACTGAGACTGACTTGGTTTGGTTCTAATTTCTGCCTCATCTGAGTAGAATAAGGGCTAGAACACAGATCGTGTTGAGCCTTATAGTAAAGTGCTTCATCTCCTACGCCAGCTGCCCTGTGACCATCCCGTCCACATGAGACTGCCCAGAAGTGGACAGAAGAGATGGGCAGGGCAGGGAAAGGACATAGAGATAATTCTAATTTATTGTACATAATCTAGATTTCCCTCTATTTAAAATCCTATACTAATTTTATCCCCATGAAATCCTGCATGCTCTAAGTGCACAGAACCATACTGCTCATCAACTGTAAGTTCTGTACTCAGCTTCACTGGTGATTCATGCTGTGACCTTGACAAAAACCACTAAGCCTTTCTTTATCTCAGTTTCTCCATCCATAATGTGATTATAAATATTACATGCCCCGTAGCTACTTGACGGGGGTCACAACGGCATTAATAATGTAATTATTTCTAAAGCACTTGGAAATCCTTGAGTGAAATATATTAAAAATATCACCACACTCAAAATATTCCCTGACAGGAGACTTAAATGAGAAAACTATTGCACCCCGAGTGGAAAATATGTCTGACGTGGTACATAAAGTTGCTTGAGAAAAATGTCTTTCATACAAGGGTCCCAAAGCTTCATTAGTTTTGTTTAGTGTGCTGAGACAGAGGTGTGAAAACCATGGGGAAGGGCCTCAGTAGGATGTGTTCTTTTCTCTACAGTTTTACAACTCTAATAAAACTAGAAAAGCAAATGAGATTATAAGAGCCCCCAAACTAGGGTTGCTAGATACAGTACAGGACACACAGATAACATTTAAATTCCAGATAAACAAAAACTACTGTATTCTATAAGTACATCTCAAGTATTACATGGGGCATATTTATACTAAAAATATTATTATATATGTGAAATTCAAATTTAATAGCATGCTTTTTTTTTTTTAATTTGTCAAGCCTGGTAACTCTTATCTCAAATCTTACTTATTTAACTAAGTTCCCTATTTGTCAATCTGAATTTGAGGAAAACTTATGTGGGATGATTGTAAAGATAGACAATTTTATTAGTTTCAGATAGTATAAAAATTAAGCAAATTATGACAGTAGTCTCACTAAGTTGCGATTCCTCAAAAGCAAATATGAGGTTTGTATTTTCTTTGTATTTTCTGGATTCGGCATGGTTTTTGTAACATTGTAAGCAGCAGATAAATGTTTGTTGAATAAATGAGTGAGTACATGGCAAAGTGAATGAACAGCTTGAATTAAACTGAAGGAATTTAAGGCACTTTGGGAGCTTATTTAAAAATACATATGGGTTATAGTCAGTTGCCATAATAATTCTATATGGCAGGTTCTTCTAAGATGACTAAATTAGTTTATTAACTTGCTTACAAGCTTTTATTAAATGCAGCATTTATTGAAGGCCTTTTTATGTGCAAAGTGTTTATCTTGGTTCTGGATTGTACTATCTATTACTTATCAGGTTATTTGTTATTAATTCTGGAGCAAATTCTACCTTCTTCAATTATAGAAATAATCACATTATCATAATTGCTTACTTGTAATTTATTGCAGAGTGAGTATATTCTAAACGAAAACAGGAGTGGTGAGAATGGAGAATATGAAAAGATCTTGAAAAAGCACTTTCTCCAGCTTTATTAAGATATAACTGAAAAAACTGTATGTATTTAGTGTGTAAAATGTGATGATTTGATATACATATACATTGTGAACTGAATACTACAGTCAAGCTAATTAACATATCTATCACTTCACATGGTTATTATGTTTCGTGTGTGGTAAGAACATTCAAGATCTACTCTCCTAGCAAATTTCAAGTATACAGTAGAGTATTATTAAACTATAGTCATTATGCTGTACTTTAAATGTCCAGAATTTATTCATCCTGTGTAATTGAAACTTTGTATCTTGACCAATATCTTTCATTTCCCCCACCCACAGGCCTTGGCAAACCTTCTACTCTCTTCTTCCATGAGATGAAGTTTTTTAGATTCCACATATGAGTGAGATTATGCAGGATATTTTCCTGTGCTGGCTATTTTATTTAGCATAATTTCCTCGAGGTTCATATGTATTGTTGCAACTGTGATGGATACACACTGATTTGATGTCTTGGCTACTGCAAATAATGCTACAATAAACATGGGGTGCAGATATCTCTTCAAGATACTGATTTTATTTCCTTTGGATATATACCCAGAGTTGGATTGCTGGATCATACGTTAGTTCTATTTTTAATTTTTTGAGGAACTTCCATACTGTTTTCCATAATGGCTGTACCAATTTACATTCCCACCAATAATAGACAAGGGTTCCCTTTTCTTGACATCCTTGCAAATACTTATCTTTTATCTTTTAGATAAGAACAATCTAACAAGTGTGAGGTGATATCTTATTGTGGTTCTAATTTGCACTTTGATTTGCATTTCCCTGATGATTAGTTATGTCATTTCTTTTTTTTTCATATACCTGTTGGCCATTTGTATATCTTCTTTGGAAAAATACCTATTCAAATCCTTTGCCCATTTTTAAATTGGGTTATTTATTTTATTGCTATTGAGTAGTATGACTTCCTTCAATATTTTGGATATTAACCTCTTATCAGATGTATGTCTTACAAATATTTTCTCCCACTCCATAGGTTGTCTCTTCACTTTGTTCATTGTTCCTTTGCTGTGTAGAAGCTTTTTAGTTTGATGCAATCCCATTTGTCTATTTTTGCTTTTGTTTTCTTTGCTTTGAGGGTTACATCCATAAAATTATTGTCCAGACCAATGTCAGGAAGCATTTTCCTTATGTTTTCTTCTAATACAGTTTCAGGTCTTACATTTAAGTCTTTAATCCATTTTGATTGACATTTGTGTGTTGTGAGATTAGGGCCCAATTTTATTTTCTGCTTGTGGATATCTAGTTTTCCCAAGACCACTTATTGAAGAGATTATTCTGTCCTCTTATGTGTTCTTGGCACCTTTACTGAAGATCAATTGTCCCTAAATATGTAAATTTATATCTGGGTTCCTTGTTCTGTTCTTTTGGTCTATCTGTCTGTTTCTATGTCAGTACCATACTGTTTTGGTTACCATAGTTATATATATTTTGAAATCAGGTAGCATGATGATTCCAGATCTGTTGTTTTTGCTCGAGATTGCTTTGGATTTTCAGAGTCTTTTATGGTTCAATATGAATTTTAGCATTGATTTTTTTAATTTGTATAAAAAATGCCCTTGTAAATTTGATAGGGCTTGCATTAACTCTGTAGATTTATTTGGGTAGGATAGATATTTTAACATTACTAATTCTTCCAAACCATGAACATAAGATATCTTTCCATTTCTTTGTGTCTTCTTCAATTTATTTCATTAGTGTTTTATAGTTTTAAGTGTACAGATTTTTCATGTCTTTGGTTACATTTATTTTAAGCATTTTATTATCTTTGATGCTCCTGTAAATGCAATTATTTTCTAAATTTCTATTTCAGACATAACTTTGTTGTTAGTTTATAGAAATGCAACCAATTTTTGTATATTGATTTTTGTATCCTGATCTTAGAAGAAAAACTTTGAGCTTTTCACCTGTGACTAAGATGTTAGCTGTGGGCTTGTCATATATGGCCTTTAATATGTTGATATTAATTCCTTCTATAGCTAATTTGTTGAAATGTTTTATCAGGAATAGGTGTTGAATTTTGTCATATGTTTTTTCTGCATCTGTTGAGATGATCATGTGATTTTTATTCTTCATTCTGTTAATATAGTGTATAATATTTATTGATTTGTGTATGTTGAGCTACGTTTGCATCTCAGGGATAAATCCCACTTGATGGTGGTGTATGATCCTTTAAATGGGTTGTTGAGTTCAATTTTCTAGTACTTTGTTGAGGGTTTTTGTATCTATATTTATCAGGGATATTGACACATAGTTTTATTGTTGTCTCCTTGTCTGTCTTTGTTTTATGAGGACAATTCTGGCCTCATAAAATGAGGTTGAGAGTACCCCTGCTCTTTGTTTACTAGAAGAATTTGAGAAGGATTGGTATTAACTCTTTTTAAATGTTTGATAGAATTCAGCAATTAGCCATCTGGTCCTGGACTTTTGTTTCTTGGAAGATATTTGACTATAGATTCAATTTTCTTACTAGCATTCAGTCTGCTTTGATTTTCTATTTCCTTATGATTCAGTCTTGGTAGGTTGTATGTTTCTAGGAATGTATCCATCTCTTCCAGCTTTTCCAATTTGTTGATGTATAATTATTCAAAGTAGCCTCTTAGAATCCTTTGTATTTCTGTGGTATCAGTTGTAATGTATCCTCTTTTACTTATAATTTTTTGTATTCGATTTTTCTCTCTTTTTCCCCATAATAAGTCTAGCTAAAAGTTTGTCAACTTCATCTGTTCAAAAACTAGGAAAATTCACAAAATTGTGGAAATTAAACAACACATTCCTTTTGAAACTTAAAAAAAGTATCTTGAGACAAATGAAAATGGAAACACAACATACCAAAATTTATGAGATGCAACAAAAGCAGTTCTAAGAAGGGATTTTATAGCTGTAAATATATGCATTATGAAAAAAGAAAGATCTTATATAAACAGCCTAACTTTACTCCTCCAGAAATTAGAAAAAGAAGAACAGCCCAAGCTCAAAGTTAGCACAAGAAAGAAAATAGCAAAGATAGAATAAGAATAAATAAAATGGAGACTAGAAACCAGCTGAAAAACTAGAAGTCATTAGAAATACACATTTGTAGGTGAAGAAAGAAATCAAGGGAGAATAAAACCTCCACTGAAATGTGAAATGGACCCTGGGGTCTGAGGCCAGACAATCTGGATTTAAATTCTTACCATTTTCAAGCTCTGCAATCTTGAGAAGTTTACTTAATTTCTCAAAGCACAGTCTCCTTAACTACATAGAGGAAATAATAGTAGAACCTACAGCATTAAATAATTTGGAATATTGCACAAGATAATGCAAATGAAGCACTTAACCTAGTCCCTGGCAGGAAAGACACACTCTGCTCTCCAGGTATCTTTCATCTTCATTCATTGTATTATTATTGATTCCATGGGGTAAAAGTCTGATTACTTATCTACTTGAAATTAGTGATTTAAAAATATATTCTTGGGCTTCCCTGGTGGCGCAGTTGTTGGAGGTCTGCCTGCCGATGCAGGGGACGCAGGTTTGTGCCCCGGTCTGGGAGGATCTCATATGCCGCAGAGCGGCTGGGCCCGTGAGCCATGGCCACTGAGCCTGCACGTCCGGGGCCTGTGCTCCACAACGGGAGAGGCCACAGCAGTGAGAGGCCTGCGTACCACACACACACACAAAATATATATATATATATATATATATATATATATATATATATATATATATATATATATATATATATATATATTCTCTATAAAACACAAATATAATTATATTCCAGAGTTACATTTATAACTCACATAAAAAAGCTAACATGAAATACGTGTATTTGTACAAACTGAATGCTATTTGCAGGCCACATTGGACTCTGTCTCTGGATTGTCCTGATAGCATTTGTTCTCCTTTGTTATTAAAGTTGTTACAGTGATAATGTTTGAGAAGCTCTAGCGTAAAAAATAAAAAACAACTTAAGTGTGTATTAGTGTAGAATAGGTGCTCAGCAAATGCTACCTATCCTTATGACGGTTATGATGTTTCAGGTTTCTGATATTTGTTATCATGTTTGAGTCCCACAAGCAATGGTTATGTCATGGTTCATTATTCCCAATGTACGTATGAGAAAAGAGAGCCTCAAAGGGTCAACGAACCTTTCCAGGGCAGCCCACTTTATAAATTGGCTAGACACCTGGGTTTGCATGATGACAAACCCCTTGCCTTTTCATTTCATGTCAGTTTTCCAATGGAAAAGTGTGGCCAGGGCCTGCATTGTTGGGGAAAGTGGCACCATCTGAATACAGAGAAAGGGTTCCAAGGTGGAGCTCTAAATTTATTTTGCTTCATAATGAGCTAGACCATCCAGACCTGGCCCCTTTCTAAACCTCACCTCAAGAACAATCACATCAACTTATAAACTGAAAAATGATGATTACAGACCTTGACAACAAACACTAATAACAAAAATGATAATGGCCTTAAGGAACATGTTTCTGAGTCTATCACACAGCTGATCACCACTGAGGGAGGAGCCGGAGGTTATGCCCTCTGCAAGAGGACACTTGCTGCCACGGCCAGAGGTAACAGCAGTGAGTCTAGGTCTGGTAATGGTGTTAGCTTCAAGCTCTGTTAAATACATGCAATAACAATTGTACAATATCTTATTCAGAGCAAAATTACAACTCGATTACCTGCTTTACTAACAGTGAATAAATTACACTTTGACACAGAATTTGTATTGATCAAGCAAAACGAACGTACTAGAGGAAAAGAAGACTGACCTGCCCCCAACCCACTTGCTTTCCTGTATGCTCCTAGTTTTTCTTTTCTGTGAATTTTAGACTCTTCTGCTTCCTGTGCCTTCCTCACTCACTGAAGCCAGTTAATTACTAATTACCCCATTTATGACCTCACTCACGTCCTCCCTCTGAGAACTATTTTGTCTCTAGTCCAGTGGTTTAACTTTAGCATGTGGAGAGTTTGCTAAAGATTGTCAGCCCAACTAGATTTTCTGATTCTGGGGCCCACAGTTTGCATTCATAACAAGTTTCTAAATGATGCTGCTGGCCTGGGGCATATTTGAACATTACTGCTCCAGCCAGAGAGATACTGGCTCAGAAGAGCTTTTGGCTAGGTCTCCAGCTCTTTGCTGTGGGTAACCTAGTTATTTGCTATAGATAATCAATTCTACTTGAACCTGTTATCAGAATCTAAGACGCTTGCAGTCTTGACCTTTTGAATTCTTCGCCTAATGTTGATTCCCTATCCATAGAGCATCCATACAATACCTGTCTTCCCGTTTCTTACCAAATATCTATAGTGCCTATAAGGAAAAGAGTGTAGAAAAAGCCAGACAAGAAGCAGTCTCTGAAGTCAGGCAGATCTGGCTATGAATTCCAGGCCATTGAAGACATTTCACATGTTCCCTAATCTCACTGGGTTTGCTTCATTATTTTAAAAGTCAGTCTAAACAACAGTCAGTGTGCAAAGCTGTTGTGAAGCTTGCATAAATGAACAGTAAGATTCTCAAATTTAGGGGCACAACAGAATCTCCTGAGGATTTGTTAGCCCAGATTTCGAGGCCCATCCCTAGAGATTCCGAGTCTAGGTATGGGGTGGAGCCTGACAATGTTCACTTATGCTAAGTACCCAGAGGATGCTGATGTGATTGGTCCAGAGGCCACGTTTTAAGAACCACTAGCTGGTAAAAACAAAGGGCTTAGCACAGGGCACAGCCATCTGTAGGGAATCAAAATGTATTTCCCTGTTTTCCTATTTTGATTGGTCCTTGTGGTTTTTATTATTTGAATGGATCCTTAGAAACATCCTTGTCCCAAGGTCAGCCTAACCTGATTTCTCTAAATTTGACATTCTCATTTACCAGTTCAAAAGTCCATTCCATTTGTATACTTTACCCTCATGGCCAATCTGGTCCTATCATAGTCCATTTCTTTGGTAATATGGCACCTTTATCCAGGGCTTAATATCTTCTCTATTTCTCTACCTTTTCAGCTGCATGTGGCTTCTCCTCAGAAACTCTTTCCTGTAATTCGTCACACACTTTGGCAGCCGTGAAGGTGTGAGACTAGATTATTTTCTGCTCCAGGTGAAGGCAGAAGATCATCGGAACTCTCGCTGTTGGAGAGGCTTTGAATGCAGTGTTCTGTTAAAACAAACAGTCTCCATGCAGACAGCCACACCTGTCCCCAAACACTTTCAACTTTTGAAAAGCAACAGGAAGATAAAAGAGCATCAAATCTATTTAGAAATTGTCCTCTGGCAATAAGCCTCTTGTTTCTGACTCTGGAAAGAAGCTTTCAAGCCTCCACTTTTCATCCCGCCATTGCCCACCTCTCTTCCCCACACTGTGCACTGGGCCCTCCCACACTCCCCCTCCACCCCATTGTGCCCAGGTGCAGTGATGCAGAAGGCAAAGATCAGACTGTATTTTTAAGAGATAAAAGCCGGCATACTCCATGTATAATGCCTTGTTCTTCCACTCCATGTTTCATCTCAGGATCTGTAGCCACTACATAAATGCTATACAAAACTTGCTACTGTCCTTGGCTCCCCAAGGGGAAATTGAATGTAAGCCACTCTCTGTATATTAGTGCATCTCAACAACTCCAAAGGATTGTAGACTAATTTAAAGGGTCCCTGTGCTTTCTGGAGCTGCTCCTGTTTCTCTAAAATGCACTAATTGTTTAAAGGGCATTGTAGGTAAACATGAAAATGTAGTTTCTGTGCAAGAGCAACCTCTCAGAATGCATTTTGGAAAGTTAACTTTAGGACCAACTACATATGATAGATGATATATGACAGATCGAGTGATTGCTTAAAAAAATCAATTTTGGGCTTCCCTGGTGGCACAGTGGTTGAGAGTCTGCCTGCCGAGGCAGGGGACACGGGTTCGTGCCCCGGTCCGGGAAGATCCCATGTGCCGCGGAGCGGCTGGGCCCGTGAGCCATGGCCGCTGAGCCTGCGTGTCCGGAGCCTGTGCTCCGCAACGGGAGAGGCCACAGCAGTGAGAGGCCCACGTAACTCAAAAAAAAAAAAAAAAAATCAATTTTAAAATAGCACACCACAACAGAATTCACATTAGGGAGTCAGTAGACCTAAATACATAATAATCTAAAGTTCATCAAAAAGTTAGAGAGCTGCACTTTATATGTACCACACAACCCACTCTCCCTCCACACACTGGACACCAGTGAATGAAGAACAACTTCAAGAATGTCACCCTCCTTGTGCAGCGGTTCAAGGTTGTTAGACAATCAGTGTGCATCCCAAGTTTCTCTGCTTTCTGAAGGTTGGTGAAATGCTACAGAATGAATCTGGGAGGAAGAACCAAACCCCAGTCCCAAAAGTTTTATCAGCCTTCTTATTGCTAAATCTTCCCTCTTGCTAATTTTCTTTTTCTCTTTTGTGTTAATACGAACTAAATTTTCTCAAACAGATTTTACTTTCAATGATTCTGTCTGTCATTAGTTAGAAGCCTAGCAGTCCACAGAATAAGTACTGTGTACTTATTGCAATGAAGGCATGCAAACACCATTCTAACAGTCAGTGACACGAGGACCATTTGCAGAAGCAGTTATCCACCATGGCAAATACGTACGCTGACATCCATTGGCTGCCTGCTCTGGGACATGGTGGTGCATATATTAGTGTATTTGTACTAAACAACAATGCTGTGTAGCAAATATCAATGACCCAGCATTTCAAGGCTTAGGGGAGACGTGTAACGTGATTGAATTTATATACTAGTGAGAAAATCAAGATTAGATCTCAAACATGAGTAGATCAAAAACCTATGTTCTCTATTCTTGCTTCTATTCTATTCTATTCTTGCTTCTAGAAGCAGCTATTGCTTCTACTGTAGGTGATAAGAGAGACATCACACCTGGCTTCATCAAATTTAGCTTTTTTTCCTTTACATACATGATGGCTTTACATATGTGATTTAATTAAATGGAACAGTTAGACATTGGCATTCGCTTTGCTTGAACAGTCACTGGTTAGTGACTTGTTAGGTTAAGAAGATCTAACCAGAGTTAAAACAGTAATAACATGTTTAGATTTGGTTTCAAGGATCATTTAGCCATTCAGTAATTTGCCATATCCAGGGGAAATTTTGATTGTGCAGGGGATGCTGCTGGTGTTTTGTAAGCAGAGACAAACATAGTAGAGAATAGGAGGGTCACTTAAAATGAATCATCCTGTGTTCATTCCACATCATTTTCAAGTGTATAATGGACATTCATGTAGGAGGACAAACTTGTTCAAAAGTTTTGAGCCTGGAATCTAACCCCATTTTACATCTTAAAAACGTTTTTTTGCATAGTTTTTATATTACTGAATTTTTCAGAAGTGCAACTAACCTGTAACTTGAGGCAAGGTTTTACTTTTTTTGTTAAGAACGCTGCTGAGAATTGTTCACTCTTTTGTAAAAACACATCATGAGCAACAATGCTGTAATATTTGAATTGCTAATAAAATACACCTGTCTCAGGAAGCTTCTCTAGCTGCTACTTTCATTATTATTCTATGTATAGATGCAAGCAATTATTTCTTTATGTTTTCTTTACTAGAACTTCCTGGTCATTTGTATATTCAAAAGCATATGAATTCAAAGTAAACTACTGTCCTTTTGTTTCTCCTTTATATTAGTCTTACAGCAATATTTTTAAAAATCTTGTGTTGATAAGTTACATTATGTATAAATTCTGTTTCAAAATATTAAATGGCATTATGAAACATTTATTATAAAATGTTCTATTGGTCATTATAAGGATGAGAGCTACTGTGCTAACTAAACTCTAAACCGCCTGTGTGAGTTCTTTGACTTTTTACCTTCTTTTTTTTAACATCTTTATTGGAGCATAATTGCTTTACAGAATTGTGTTAGTTTCTGCTTTATAATAAAGTGAATCAGCTATACATACACATATATCCCCATATCTCCTCCCTCTTTGCATCTCCCTCCCACCCTCCCTATCCCACACCCTCTAGGTGGTCACAAAGCCCAGAGCTGATATCCCTGTGTGATGCAGCTGCTTCCCACTAGCTAGCTATTTTACATTTGGTAATGTATATATGTCCATACTACTCTCTCACTTTGTCCCAGGTTACCCTTTCCCCTCCCCGTGTCCTCAAGTCCATTCTCTATGTCTGCGTCTTTATTCCTGTCCTACCCCTAAGTGTGTCAGAACAATTTTCTTTCTTTTTTTTTTAGATTCCATATATATGTGTTAGCATATGGTATTTGTTTTTCTCTTTCTGACTTACTTCACTCTGTATGACAAACTCTAGGTCCATCCACCTCACTACAGGTAACTCAATTTCGTTTCTTTTTATGGCTGAGTAATATTCTATTGTATATATGTGCCACATCTTAATCCAGTCATCTGTTGTATGACACTTAGTTTGCTTCCATGTCCTGGCTATTGTAAATAGTGCTGCAGTGAACATTATGGTACATGACTCTTTTTGAATTATGGTTTTTTTCAGGGTATATGCCAGCAGTGGGATTGCTGGGTCACATGGCAGTACTATTTTTAGTTTTTTCAGGAGCCTCCATACTGTTCTCCATAGTGGCTGTGTCAATTTACATTCCTACCAACAGTGCAAGAGGGTTCCCTTTTCTCCACACCCTCTCCAGCATTTATTGTTTGTAGATTTTTTGATGATGTCCATTCTGACCGGTGTGAGGTGATACTTCATTGTAGTTTTGATTTGCATTTCTCTAATGATTAGTGATGTTGAGCATCCTCTCATATGTTTGTTGTCAATCTGTATATCTTCGTTGGAGAAATGTCTATTTAGGCGTTCTGCCCATTTGTGGACTGTGTTTTTTTTTTTTTTTTTTTTTTTTTTTTTGATATTGACCTGCATGAGCTACTTGAATATTTTGGAGATTAATCCTTTGTCAGTTGCTTCATTTGCACATTTTTCTCCCATTCTGAGTGTTGTTCTTTCAACTTGTTTATGGTTTCCTTTGCTGTGTAAAAGCTTTTAAGTTTCATTAGGTCCCATTTGTTTCTTTTGGTTTTTATTTCCATTTCTCTAGGAGGTGGGTCAAAAAGGATCTTGCTGTAATTTATGTCATAGAGTGTTCTGCCTATGTTTTCCTTGAAGAGTTTTATAGTGTCCAGCCTTACATTTAGGTCTTTAATCCATTTTGAGTTTACTTTTGTATACAGTGCAAGAGAGTGTTCTAATTTCATTCTTTTACAAGTAGCTGTCCAGTTTTCCCAGCACCACTTATTGAAGAGGCTGTCTTTTCTCCATTGTATATTCTTGCCTCCTTTATCAAAGATAAGGTGGACATATGTGTGTGGGTTTACCTCTGGGCTTTCTATCCTGTTCCATTGATCTATATTTCTGTTTTTGTTCCAGTACAATACTGTCTTGATTACTGTAGCTTTGCAGTATATTCTGAAGTGAGGGGCCTGATTCCTCCATCTCTGTTTTGCTTTCTCAAGATTGCTTTGACTATTCAGGGTCTTTTGTGTTTCCATACAAACTGTGAAACTTTCTGTCCTAGTTCTGTAAAAAATGCCATTGGTAGTTTGATAGGAATTGCATTGAATCTGTAGATTGCTTTGGGTAGCCTAGTCATTTTCACAATGCTGAGTCTTCCAGTCCAAGAACATGGTATACCTCTCCATCTGTTTGTATCATCTTCAGTTACTTTCATCAGGGTCTTATAATTTTCTACATACAGGTCTTTTGTCTCCTTATGTAGGTTTATTCCTAGGTATTTTATTCTTTTTGTTGCAAAGGTAAAGGGAAGGGATTCCTTAATTTCTCTTGCAGATTCTTCATCATTAGTGAATAGGAATACAAGAGATTTCTGTGCATTAATTTTGTATCCTGCTACTTTACCAAATTCATTGATTAGCTCTAGTATTTTTCTGGGAGCATCTTTAGGATTCTCTATGTATAGCATCACGTCATCTGCAAACAGTGACAGTTTTACTTCTTTGTTTCCAATTTGGATTCTGTTTATTTCTTTTTCATCTCTGATTTCTGTGGCTACAACTTCCAAAGCTATGTTGAATAATAGTGGTGAGAGGGGGCAACCTTCTCTTGTTTCTGATCTTAGAGGAAATGGTTTCAGTTTCTCACCATTGAGAACGATGTTGGCTGAGGGTTTGTCATATATGGCCTTTATTATGTTGAGGTAGGTTCCCTCTATGCCTACTTTCTGGAGAGTCATCATAAATAGAAGTTGAATTTTGTCAAAAGCTTTTTCTGCATCTATTGAGATTATCATACGGTTTTTCTCCTTCAATTTGTTAATATGGTGTATCACATTGATTGATTTGTGTTTACTGATGAATCCTTGCATACCTGGGATAAACTCCACTTGATCATGGTGTATGATCCTTTTAATGTGCTATTGGATTCTGTTTGCTAGTATTTGTTGAGGATTTTTGCATCTATGTTCATCAGTGATATTGGCCTGTAGTTTTCTTTTTTGTGACATCTTTGTCTGGTTTTGGTATCAGGGTGATGGTGGCCTCATAGAATGAGTTTGTGAGTGTTCCTCCTTCTGCTGTTTGAGAGGGATAGGTGTTAGCTCTTCTCTAAATGTTTGATAGAATTCGCCTGTGAAGCCATCTGGTGCTGGGCTTTTGTTTGTTGGAAGATTTTTAATCACAGTTTCAATTTCAGTGCTTGTGATTGGTCTCTTTATATTTTCTATTTCTTCCTGGTTCAGTCTCTGAAGGTTGTGCTTTTCTAAGAATCTGTCCATTTCTTCCAGGTTGTCCATTTTATTGGCATATAGTTGCTTGTAGTAATCTCTCATGATCCTTTGTATTTCTGCAGTGTCTGTTGTTACTTCTTTTTCATTTCAAATTCTGTTGATTTGACTCTTTTCCCTTTTTTTCTTGATGAGTCTGGCTAATGCTTTATCAATTCTGTTTATCTTCTCAAAGAACCAACTTTTAGTTTTATTGATTTTGCTATTGTTTCCTTCATTTCTTTTTAATTCTGATCTGATCTTTACAATTTCTTCCCTTCTGCTAACTTTGGAGGGTTTTCTTGTTGTTGTTGTTGTTGCTATTCTTTCTCTAATCGCTTTAGGTGAAAGGTAAGGTTGTATATTTGAGATTTTTCTTATTTCTTGAGGGAGGATTATATTGCTATAAACTTCCCTCTTAGAACTGCTTTTGCTGTACCCCATAGGTTTTGGGTCATCGTGTTTTCATTGTCATTTGTTTCTATGTATTTGTTGATTTCCTCTTTGATTTCTTCAATGATCTCTAGGTTATTTAGTAACGTACTGCTTAGCCTCCATTTGTTTGTATTTTTTACAGTTTTTTTCCTGTAATTGATATCTAGTCTCATAGCACTGTGGTCGTAAAAGATACGTGATATGATTTCAATTTTTTAAAATTTACCAAGGCTTGATTTGTGACCCAAGCTATGATCTATTCTGGATAATGTTCTACGAGCATTTGAGAAGAAAGTGTATTCTGTTGTTTTTGGATGGAATGTCCTATAAATATCCACTAAGTCCATCTTGTTTAATGTGTCATTTGATGCTTGTGTTTCCTTATTTATTTTCATTTTGGATGATCTGTCCATGGTGCAAATGGGGTGCTAAAGTCTCCTAATATTATTGTGCTACTGTCGATTTCCCCTTTTATGGCTGTTAGCATTTGCCTTATGATATACTGTGGTGCTTCTGTGTTGGGTGCATAAATATTTACAATTGTTGTATCTTCTTCTTGGTTTTATCCCTTGATTTTTACGTAATATTCTTCTTTATTTTAAAGTCTATTCTGTCTGATATGAGAATTGCTACTCCATCTTTCTTTGGATTTCTATTTGCATGGAATATCTTTTTCCATCCCCTCACTTTCAGTCTGTGTGTGGGTCTGAAGTGGGTCTCTTGAAGACTGCATATATATGGGTATTGTTTTTGTATACACTCAGCCAGTCTATTTTTTTTGGTTGGAGCACTTAATCCATTTACATTTAATTATTGATAATTATCAATATGTATGTTCCTATTATCATTTGCTTAATTGTTTTGGGTTTGTTTTCATAGGTGTTTTCCTTCTCTTGTGTTTCCTGCCTAGGGGAGTTCCTTTAGTGTCTGTTGTAAAGCTGGTTTGGTGCTGCTGAATTCTCTAAATTTTGCTTGTCTGTAATGGTTTTAATTTCTGTGTTGAATCTGAATGAGATCTTTTCAGCTCAATTCTTTTCTTTGCTCAATTATTTTCATTCTTTTTTCTTTATTCTGCTCTGCAGCAGTTATTCCCACTATTCTATCTTCCAGGTCACGTATCCATTTTTCTGTCTCTGTTATTCTGCTATTGATTCCTTCTAGAGTATTCTTAATTTCATTTATTGTGTTGTTCATCACTGTTTGTTTGCTTTTTAGCTCTTCTAGGTTCTTGTTCAGTGTTTCTTGTATTTTCTTCACTCTATTTCTGAGATTTTGGATCTTCTTTACTATCATTACTCTGAATTCTTTTTCAGGTAGACTGCTTATTTCCTCTTCATTTGTTTGGTCTGGTGGGTTTTTACTTTGCTCCTTCATCTGCTGCATATTTCTCTGTCTTCTCATTTTGTTTAACTTACTGTGTTTGGAGTCTCCTTTTTGCAGGCTGTAGATTCGTAGTTTCCATTGTTTTTGGTGTCTGCCCCCAGTTGGTGAGGTTGGTTCAGCACCTTGTGTAGGCTTCCTGGTCGAGGGGTCTGGTGTCTGTGTTCTGGTACGTGGAGCTGGATCTTGTCCTTTAGGTGGGCAGGGCTGTGTCTGGTGGTGTGTTTTGTGGTGTCTGTGAACTTAGTATGACTTTAGGCAGCATCTCTGCTAATGGGTGGGGCGGTGTTCCTGTCTTGCTAGTTGTTTGGCATGGGGCATCCAGCAATGGAGCTTGCTGGCCATTGGGTGGATGTCGGTCTTAGCATTGAAACAGAGATTTATCTGAGAACTCTCACTGATTCATATTACTTGGGGCTGGGAGGTCTCTGGTGGCCCAATGTCCTGAACTCGGCTCCCCCACCTCAGAGGCTCAGGCCTGACACCAGTCCAGAGCACCAAAACCCTGTCAGGCATGTGGCTCAGAAGAAGAGGGCGAAAAAAAGAAAGAAAAATTTTTTTCAATAATAAATTAAAAATAATAATAAAATAAAATAAATAATAATAATAAAGAGAGCAACCAAACCAATAAACAAATCTACCAATGACAACAAGCGCTAAAACCTAAACTAAGATAAACATAAAAGTCAGAAATCAGTGGCAGACAGCAAACTCCAAGTCTACATTCTTCCCAAACTCCACCTCCTCAACTTTGGGATGATTCATTTTCTATTCAGGTATTCCACAGATGCAGGGTACATCAAGTTGATTGTGGAGATTTAATCTGCTGCTCCTGAGGCTGCTGGGAGAGACTTCCATTTCTCTTCTTTGTTTGCACAACTCCTGGGGTTCAGCTTTGGGTCTGGCACAACCTCTGTGTGTAGGTCGCCCTCAGACATCTGTTCTCACCCAGACAGGATGGGGTTAAAGCAGTGGCTGATTAGGGGGCTCTTGCTCATTCAGGCCAGGGAGAGTAAGGGGTAGGATAAGTATAACTGGAATGCGGGGTAAGCCTGTGGTGGCAGAGGCCAGCATGAGGTTGCATCAGCCTGAGGCAGGCCGTGCGTTCTCCCAGGGAACTTGTCCCTGGATCATGGGACCCTGGCAGTGGCGGGTTGCACAGGCTATCGGTGAGGGAGGTGGGGGGTGGAGAGTGACCTATGCTTGCCCACAGGATTCTTGGTGGCAGCAGCAGCAGGCTTAGCATTTCATGCCCATCTCTGTGGTCTGTGCTGATAGCCATGGCTCACGCCTGTCTCTGGAACTTGTTTAGACAGTGCTCTGAAACCCCTCTCCTCAAGCACCCCAAAACAATGGTCTCTTGCCTCTTAGGCAGGCCCAGATTTTTTCCCGGACTCCCTCCCGGCTAGCTCTGGCACACTATCCCCCTTCAGGCTGTGATCACGCAGCCCACCCCAGTCCTCTCCCTGGGGTCTGACCTCCGAAGCTGGAGCCTCAGCTCCCAGCCCCCACCCGCCCCGGTGGGTGAACAGACAAGCCTCTCAGGCTGGTGAATGCTGGTTGGCAGTTATCCTCTGTGTGGGAATCTCTCCACGTTGCCTTTTGTATCCTTGTGGCTGCACTCTCCTCTGTGGCTCCGAAGCTTCCCCTACCCCTGCCCACACCCCCGTCTCTGCCAGGGAAGGGGCTTCCTGTTGTGTGGAAGTTTTTCCTCTTTCACAGCTCCCTCCCAGAGTTGCAGGTCCCATCCTTATTCTTTTGTCTCTGTTTTCTTCTTTTTTCTTTTGCCCTACCCAGGTATGTGGGGATTTTCTTGCTTTTTGGGAAGTCTGAGGTCTTCTGCCAGCATTCAGTAGGTGTTCTGTAGGAGCTGTTCCACATGCAGATTTATTTTTGACATATTTGTGGGGAAGAAGTGATCTCCACATTTTACGCCTCTGCCATCTTGAAGGTCCCCTTACCTTCATTTTTATCTTCCAAAGCAAAACAATTTAAATGAAGACTTTTACCTTTCTCTTGACGGGTGTAGTCTTTATTTGCTTTACTTTAAGTGGAAAGTATAGGTTTGTAGTACTTATAAAGCTATACCCACATAATTCAGTTTAAAAGTATTAAGACAGTTAAAATAATACTGTCTAGAATTAAGATACCTATTAAAAGAGCAGGTTACATCTATTAATCTGACAAAGATTAGAAAGATGGGTAGAGCCCATTGTTTGCAGTAATGGAGGCTATAGAAACCCTCTCTTAGCGCTGCAGGGACTGGAGATGGAGTTTCTGTCCTGGATGGATACTTATGGTCAAATTAAATATATGCATATATTTTGAGTTAGCAATTCCACTCCCGGATATGTATCTCAAATATACGCCTCAAATTTTTGCAAAGGTCCATAAAGAAATATATACAAAAATGTTTATTGCAGTATTATGTATGGTGGTTGAGAACAGGGGGCAAATTGTGTGGCCAGCACCAGGAGATTGGACAGGTAAACATCTGGAGCTTTATGCAGCATTACATTAGGATTATATGACGAACACAATACATTAGGTGTACACATTGGAACCCAGATGAATCTAAACTCTAAGTAATTAATAAAAACATCTAAGAAAAATGTGCTACATAGCAATATGCTCGTTATAAATTTAAAAGTATGAAAACAACATACATTTTGCAACAAGGTAAAACAATAAAAATACATATTAAGCACTTTGATAAAACCACCTGTTGTAGGCAACTGGAATTCTCATGTAGTAATTGTCTAAAAGGCAGTAAAGGATTAACTTTTAATTTTGTTACAGTTTGTGCAATCAAATGTGATCTCAGATGTATGGGTACTACTTGCATTTCTTCATAGAAAAGATGTATAATTTCACAACAAAAAAATCCTTCTTTTGTAAGCTATTAAAAATCAAGTCACTTTCTCTTTAATATAAAGCTGATACATGCTAAATGCCATGTAAGGGGTTCTTACAGGGACTATACAATTTCGACCAGGATACTTTCTTCAATGACCCTGTAAAACTCCCCTCTAGCCTGTGCTGTCACACCTCTTCAGTGCCTTCCTGCTTGCTTCCACATTTTCACTCTATTCTCCATTGCAAAAGGTCAGGAGTCAATCTGACAAAATAGAAACCACCTTGGAGGAGGGAGAAAGAGAAGCAGTTGCTGCAGAACAAGCTAGAATCTCTTTGGTGTGACCAGGAGGAGAGAGCCTGGGAGGGCCCCACAGTAAACACTGTACCAGAACCACTTTCAACTGGGCAGCTCTGTGGACCCCCACATACTCTTTTCACAGGCAATGAGATTCAATCCCTGAAAAGACAGGCCCAAACCAGCAAGATCTGGGTCTCAAAATTAAGTTTGGAAAGACTGTTAAAAAAAACAAACAAACAGTAAAATATTTCTAACACAGCACTATCATTATAGAGGTAGTGATTTACAAAATAAAGGGGATTGTCCTGGTCTGGATATTCTAATCCCTGTGATGGTATATCCTATTGTGGGGAAAACTTTTTGACCAAAGCTAACACTATATTCAAGAAATAACACCTAAACACTAGCCATTCTTCTTTGTGTCAACATTTTGACTGTGAATTCAAGTTTCAGAGCCTGTGACTTCAAAATGGAAAGGCCCTGAATATGGAAATAAATACTTCAGCCAGAGGAAAGGAGAAGCAACAATTATAAAAGACACTCTGTTATATAGTTTATACAACTATTACATAGTTTATACAACATTATATAGTTTATACAACAATAAAGTTGGTTTACATAAGTACCCTTTAATCCAATCATTAGTGGCTCTGATGAAGTCAATTTGAAATAAAAAAAGATTGGAAACCATCACTGGAATGTGGTACCCAACCAGGTGTTGACTAGAAGCATATGTCTGTGTGGTCACTATGGATGCCATCTCTTTCTTTTTCATTCCTTTCATTGTACTGATACCTCAGTGTAGCACCTAGCACTGAGCATGGTATCTTATGCATATAGTTGGAAATAGTTACCAGAAAACTACTAGAGCTCATCAATGAAATTGGTAAAGTTGCAGGTAACAAAATTAATACACAGAAATATGTTGCAATTCTATACAATAACAAAAAAAAGATAAGAAAGTGAAATTCAAGAAACAATTCCATTTACCATTGCATCAAAAAGAATAAAATACCTAGGAGTAAACCTACTTAAGGAGACAAAAGACCTGTACTCTGAAAACTGTAAGACGTTGATGAAAGAAATCAAAGATGACACAAACAGATGGAAAGATATACCATGTTCTTTGATTGGAAGAATAATTATTGTCAAAATGACAATATACTACCCAAAGCAATCTACAGATTCAATGTAATCCCTATCAAATTACCAATGGCATTTTCCACAGAACTAGAACAAAAAATCTTAAAATTTGTATGGAGACACAAAGACCCTGAATAGCCAAAGCAACCTTGAGCAACAAAAACGGAGCTGGAGGAATCAGACTCCCTGATTTAAGACTACATTAGAAAGCTACAGTAATCAAGACAGTATGGTACTGGCACAAAAATAGAAATATAGATCAATGGAACAGAATAGAAAGTCCAGAAATAAACCCATGCACCTATGGTCAAGTAATCTATGACAAAGGAGGCAAGAATATACAGTGGAGGAAAGACAGTCTCTTAAATAATGGTGCTGGGAAAACGGGACAGTTACATGTAAAAAGATGAAATTAGAACATTCTTTAACACCATACAAAAAAATAAACTCAAAATGGATTAAAGACTTAAATATGAGACCAGACACTATAAAACTCTTAGAGGAAAACACAGAACACTCTCTGACATAAATCGCTGCAATATCATTTTCATTCCATCTCCCAGAGAATGGAAATAAAAACAAAAATTAAAAAATGTACCTAATTAAACTTAAAAGATTTTGCACAGCAAAGGAAACCATAAACAAAACAAAAAGACAACCCACAGAATGGGAGAAAATAGTTTCAAATGATGTGACTGACAAGGGATTAGTCTCCAAAATTTACAAACAGCTCATACAGCTTAGTATCATCAAAACAAACAACCCAATAAAAAATGGGCAGAAGATCTAAATAGACATTTCTCCAAAGATGGTATACAGATGTCCAAGAGGCACAAGAAAAGATGTTCAACATGGCTAATTATCAGAGAAATGCAAATCAAAACTACAATGAGATACAACCTCACACCAGGCAGAATGGCTATCATCAAAAAATCCACAAAATACTGGAGAGGGTATGGAGAAAAGGGAACCCTCCTACACTATTGGTGGGAATGTAAATTGATACAGCCACTATGGAGAACAGTATGGAGGTTACTTTAAAAAAACTAAAAATAGAGCTACCATATTATCCTTCAATCCCACTCTTGGGTGTATATCCAGAGAATAACATGGTTCAAAATGATACATGCACCCTATTGTTCATTGAGGTACTGTTTACAATAGCCAAGACAAGGAAGCAACCTAAATGTCCATCAACAGAGGAATGGATTAAGAAGATGTGGTCCATATACACAATGGAATATTACTCAGCCTTAAAAACTAACAAAATAATTCCATTTACAGCAACATGGATGGACCTAGAGATTATCATACTGAGTGAAGTAAGTCAGAGAAAGAAATATATGATATCACTTATATGTGAAATCCAAAAAAATGAAACAAATGAACTTATTTACAAAACAGAAACAGACTCACAGACTTAGAGAACAAACTTATGGTTATCAGGGGGTAAGGGTGGGGGGAGGGATAATTAGGGAGTTTGAGATTGACATGTACACACTGCTATATTTAAAATGCATAACCAACAGCGACCTACTTTATAGTACAGGGAACTCTGCTCCATATTATGTAACAACCTAAATGGGAAAAGACTTTGAAAAAGAATAGATATATGTATATGTATGCATATGAATATACATGTGTATATATATATATACATATATATATATATATATATATATATATATATATATATATATGCCTGCTTTAAGTAAAGATCTAAAAGTAAGAGATAAGAGGTCAGACTGTTAGGATGAGACTATCCCATAGCAATACGCTTTTATTTAAAATTTCTGTTTACAGAAGTGCAGATATCCTCTTCAAAAAGGGTTTTAATATCTGATTAGTTCAAGTGTATTTTGAAATTAAAATTTTTAATTAATTTATATTTAAAAATAAAATAAAATATACAGGAAGATGTATATAGATTATATGCAAATACTATGCCATTTTATATAAAGGACTTGAGTACTCTCAGATTTCAGTATCTGAGGGTGGTCCTGGAACAAATCCCCCACAGATACCAAGGGATGACTCTACTATATTTTGATATTCTTATTTGTTCAAATTTTACATGAATTTTATAAATTATTTTTTCAACACCTTAAACTTATACAGTGCTGTATGTCAATTTTATCTCAATAAAATTGGAAGAAAAAAATATATGGAAACAACAAAACAAAACAAACAAAAAATAATTTATATGTCTAATAATAACATTTCCTTTGTAGCCCATTCCTTAAGTAAAAGAGACTATTTAATTTAACCATGAACCCTATGGAAACCAGCATACACTTGTGCTGTGGACTTAATACAAATGTGAAATGAATCAAACCTAATAGGGTCCAAAGATTGTGTTTTTATGTTGTATCATATTCCATATCAAGCAAATTCCCTGCCTATTGTAGATGAAAATAACATTGAAAGTACTCACCTTAAGAAAGAAAAAAAAGGAAACAAAATATAGTTATAGAATGTTCTAAAAATGTTCTACTTAATAATTTCACCCTAACATTTTCTGTAATTCTTCACTTCCTTTAATATTACTATCTGAGTCATTTTGTTTTGGGATGGATTTGATTTACTCACTTCTCTCCTCAGCAGGCTGAGACTGGCAGATGCTCACGAGAGTTGGGGACACAAGCTTGTTGGGATGCAGGCAGAAATCCAAACTGAAGCAAACTTTAAGATTATGAACAATCTAAACACATGACCTTTACCTAATAAACAATGGGGAGTCAGTGAAGCAGTGAAGGATTATTTGATTGGGACCTCATATGGGGAAAAACAACAACAATGTTTTTGTAACTGTAATGTTGCAGTTGTATGTACTGTAAAACCTCTGCATCTAGGAGCAAGACCTGAACTTAAAGTGTAGCTCTGTGGGTTTCTAGCTGCACAGTATCTGACAAACTGTATCAAGTTTTGAGCCTCAACTTTCTCATTTTAAAATAGACCTCACACTTGTCAGAATGGCCATCATCAAAAGGTCTACAAATAACAAATGCTGGAGAGGGTGTGGAGAACAGGGAATCCTCCTACACTGCTGGTGGGAATGTAAATTGGTGCAGCCACTATGTTGAACAGTATGGAGATCCCTTAAAAAACTAAAAATATACTCCAATATAAAATAAAAAGTTAAAAAAATCCCTAAAAAAAGAGCTACCATATGATCTAGCAATCCCACTCCTGGGCATATAACTGGAGAAAACCATAATTCAAAGAGATATATGCACCCCAATGTTCATTGCAGCACTATTTACAATAGCCAAGACATGGAAGCAACCTAACTGTCCATTGACAGATGAATGGATAAAGAGGATGTGGTACATATATACAATGGACTATTACTCAGCCATAAAAAAGAATGAAATAATGCCATTTGCAGCAACATGGATGGGCCTAGAGATTAACATACTAAGTTAAGTAAGTCAAGTAGAGAAAAACAAATATCATAGGATATAAGTTACATGTGGAATCTAAAAAAAAAGATACAAATGAATTTACATACAAAACAGAAATAGACTCAGATATAGAAAACAAATTTATATTATCAAAGGGGAAAGGTGGGGTACAGATAAATTAGGAGTTGGGATTAACATATGCACACTAGTATATATAAAATAGGACCTACTGTATAACACAGGGAACTCTACTCAATATTTTATAATAACCTATAAGTGGATAATCTGAAAAAGAAGAGATATATATATGAATCACTTTGCTGTACACATGAAACTAACACAACATTGTAAATCATTTATACTTCAATAAAAAGTTAAATTAAAGAAATAAAATAGACATACTAATCTTTCAAGGTTGTTGTAAGGATTGAATATATTAATTCTATAAATCGTTTAACACATTGCTTCACACATGGGTAATTTAAAAAAAATTAAGATATTGAATAGAAACATTGTTGTTCTAGCTTTAAAGTGGGAGAGAAACTGCAGGCAGGGAGAACACATGGTCCGATCCATGCTTTACCCTTTATCCAAATCATCTTAAGGCTTTGGGCTTGAAATGGAGATTTGTCTAGTTGAATTTGATCCAGTATACATAACTTATTTGGACCAGAGAAGTAAACCATATTGATGACTGTTTTATGTCATCAACAACTGTGCAATCATATTCATGTCTGTTGCATGAAAAACAAAATGAGTGTGCTTTTGAGCGCTTTGTACTTCAGGGACAGAATGTGAGATCATAGTCAGCTAGGATATAACTCAGAATGTCAGCCAAATAGGCTGAAAACAAATGTTCCTACCTAAGAAAGAGCAGCATGTGTCAATAACAGTACATCTGCTAATGAAATGAGGATGCTAATATTAAAAAAAATGTTAAAATCTATAAGGATTTTGGAACATCAAATTATGCATCCCTGAAAGAGGCAAAACTTTCAAAATAGATTTTTTTCTGCACTCTATCGTAACAGTAGCTGCCACTCATGGAGCCCTTACTACATTTTAAGCTCTTTGCAAACACTGTCCCATGTCATCCTCACAACCCCTCTGTGTGACAGGCTTGTCCCCCATATTGCTACATAGGAGACTGTAACACAAAACGTGAGTTTCCTGCCCAAGGTCACAAAGCCATTAACTGATGGAACTGGTATTTGAATCTAGTTCAGTTATTTCCTCCCTACAGAAGTCCATGTTTGTCCTACCAAATGGTGCTGTTATTTGGTGCCATTATTTTGGAGGCCCAAACTACTAAACACCATGAAGCATAGTAAAGTGTTAAACTGGAGTGAGAAAAGAAGAAATTAAAGTGAAACCAGTAAATTATTTTAATAATTATTTTTAATAGCATTACTGTCCATAAAAGCTTCATCTGGCAGCATCATCATTTTCTTCACCAATTCTGATTCTATCATTCTGATTCCCTAGAAAATATGAACTTTCAGTCAACACACAAGAATGCCAGAAACTCCTATATACATGATATTTAATGGAATCAAATAAATGTTTATGCCTTTTCTCTTTGATTATCCTGACACAGATCTACAAAATGTGAAAGAAATATTAAAAGTATTATATATACCACCAGAAGAAAAAGAAGACTAACCTAATACTTAAAATTTTGTAATAGGGAAGAACAAATCTGACTCCATATTAAATCTGTTTCTTTTACTTTAACCTTTGTATTCTGTTGCTTTTGCTTTGAGTTAAGAATGTTGCCTATAGCCTGAAATATACAGGACAGCCCATTCTCAAGGCTCTCAGCTTGAAGGATATAACACTTTTCATTCATACAAAGATAAAAAGTTGCAAAACAGAGAATAACATTTGTCTTTTTGGAGATTTACAGGAACATCGTGAACTGACCAAGGTGGGCAGCTGAAAGAACAAAGGATTCTGACACCAAGAAGTTTGCACCAACCAACCACAACCCTCCCTCACCTTGCTTTTAAAGATGCTTTGCTGAGATGTTGCTTATATGTGGAATTTTAAAAAAATGATACAAATGAACTTACAAAGTAGAAATAGAGACCCAGATGTCGAAAACAAACTTATGGTTACCAGGGGGGAGGGGGAGTATAAATTGGGATATTGAGATTGACATATACACACTATTGTATATAAAATAGATAACTAATAAGGACCTACTGTATAGCAGAAGGAACTGTACTCACTACTCTGTTATGACCTATGTGAGAAAAGAATCTAAAAAAGAGCGGATACATGAATATGTATAACTGAATCACTGTGCTATACAGCAGAAACTAATACAACATTGTAAATCAACTCTAATAAAATTTTAAAAAATATATAAAGATGCTTTGCTGAAAGCCTTCAGGGAGTTTGGGGTTTTGGGGGGCATGAGCTACCCGTTCTCCTTGCATGGACCAGCAATAAACCCTTCTCTGCTCCAAACTCTGACATTTCAGTTTGTTTGGCCTCACTGTGCATTGAGCACACAAGCTTTTGTTCGGTAACAATTTCTGATAAAAATACAATTGTTTTCCACTGATGTTTGCTTATATGTGGTAATTTTACACACTAGTCCATGGTGTCTGAAAGGCTGAAGATCACCTCTAGAATGTACATATGGGGCAGCCCTCTAATGACTGTCAGGAAGAAGCTACTGATAGGAAGTAGGATATCATTACATCCTGTGATGCTCACCTAAGCCAGTAGCTTTTGGAGACTCTCCCCACTTGACCCGACCTCCACACAGTAGTTGGACACCTTGGGAGAACTCACTGTTCTCACAGCCTCTAATTTAGAGTGCCAGCCCTGACCTCCCACCCTACCCTGCATTTTCTATTGCCCACACGACACCCATTTACTTCTCTAGCATCACCTTGAGTCCACTGGAGCAGAAACTTATGTTATCCTTTCTTCTCTGCCAATATGAGCTCATCTCCTGAATAACTGATGTATGTAAGTGGCATCTCTATTTATCTTTTCAAAAAAATGAGTGGAAGGGAGTTAGTAGCTCTACAGTCCCTTGAATAAATACATTCTAATTTTACCAACTCAATGCAGATTGACCCATTTCAGTACCAGGAGAGATGAAATGGGTTTGATAGCCTTGCCTTTGACTTGGAGGGTCACTGTAGCTTTATCCTGAGGATGGTGGAGGGAAGCTGGAATTTGCTAAGAAAGTAAATCTGGTGACAGGTGAAATGAATACAAAAGGCTTGTATTCTTTTCTTTGTGTTTTCAAAATTTATTTGACAACAAATTATTTTTAATAAAAATTGATGCTATAATTTTATAAAGTTGACTCCTGCTCATTATTAACCAGGACAACAACCTCAATAGTATTGAAAAGTACCAAAAAATGAGGGAAAAAAACTCATCACCTGGTATAAATTATTATTAACATTCCAAAAATCTTTTTAATGGGCATATACTGAAAGAGACTTATAAGCATTTGTAAATACCTTAATAGGCATTTAAAAATAATTTTATAAAATAAATTATATGACTTCATATACATCATCACATTTACTTTAACTTGATAATCAGAGATGAAATTCAAAAAAATTGATAAACTTAAGATAAATATTTAATCAAAGCAAAAATACTGATTTCTAAAATATCTCTTAATTATTATGAAAATTATTAGTATTTTACACTCACAATGATTTCACATTAACTACATTTCAATTTTACAAATAGCAATTTTCTTCCTACTTCAGAACTTGAAGAAATAGCCTCCATAAGATTTCTCACATCTTTCATCCTCTGACTTGTGTATTTTTTTAGCTAAATTAAGAAAAAGTTTAACTCTGTTAGATCTCAGTACATTTGCTTCCTTTTCTATAAGTTTAATTACCAGATGGTTTTAATCTAATTTCAAAATCTCACAGGATTCAATATTCTTTGCTGGTTTGTTTGCTGTAGCTTTTTCATTCCTCAGTCATTTATTTTGGTTTATATGTTTTCTAGTTTAGCGCAATATAGCTATTTTTAAAATGGGTCATATTTGGTATATAATGAATTCTTGCATTATTAAGACTATATGTATGTTGTTTTTTACATAAAAGGAAAACGTCTAAATAAAAGTTTCTTGGACCATTTAAAATTGCATAGATACTTAGACATGTGGTCTCATGTTCTCTGTGGTTAAGATAGCACTTTACCACAGCCATTTAGGTTGTTTGGATTTTGTCTTTTTTTTTTTAAGAAAGTGGCATGCACACAGCCTGTACTACCAAGTTATTACACATTTCATTATATCTTTTATGACCTTTATTAATCAATAAAAGATTGACTGGGAGTATCATTTGCCCACAATTATTTTCCTTACTTTCATGTCAATCCACTTTCTTCTGGAAGACTACACTTATGTTTCTCCTTAGAAGTGAGTTAATTTATATGACTGAGTAACTTAAACATTTATAAAAAATTATTTTGGAAGTTTATAAAATTTTGCTGTACTTGCTGTCTGCATGTTTCTCATTCTCCCATGACTGCTGTTCAGTCTCACATCCGTCCTCCTCCAAAGAACAGCTCTGACCACTTGGGACTCCCCTCATCACATCCAAGGTTTAATTCTTAGTGCTTATTTCATTTGGAGTGCCAGGAGCTGGGGATAAAGTCGACCATTTGTTCTTTCTTGGCCTCCACATCTATTATATTCTATTTCCATTAATCTTTTTGTCTTTTTCCTCTGCATTAACTTTAATCATTTCAAGCCCCTTTTCTATTTCAGCATTTCCATTTTTAGTGCACCCATTTCTTCCCTTACTGATTTTAACTTTTATTCTTATAATAAGAGTACTTTGTTTTTCATTTTCTAATACCTCCACCAAGAAGAAACTCTCCATTTTTAAACCTAGCATGCAATTATTTTTTAGGTTAAGCACTTGTTTACCAAATTCATGTTACCAATTTCTTCTAAAACACACATATAAAAATAAAAGGTGAAAAAAAGATTTAGCAAGACAATAACAACCAAGATAATATTAGCATAGCTATATTAATAATAGTAAGGCAAAATATATTTAAATAAAGAGGGTAACTAAATAATGAAAAAGAAATGTACCAATAAAATATGAAAATTCTGAACTTGTATATACATAATAATACAGTCTCAAAATATGCAAAGCAAAAAGTAACAGAATTTGAAGTAGAAATTAACAAACCCACAATTAATATTGTGAATAATATTGATTTCCATATGACAACAACCTAGTAAGGTCACAGAAGGTCTGAACAACCCTATCATCAAGCTTAATAGAGCATAGATAGAGACCTATAATAAACAATCATAGAATACACATTCTTTTCAAGCACCAAAGGAATAATGATCATGTACTGGTCACAAAGAAAATGTCCAAAACCAACAAAGAATCAATATCATACACATATAGTTTTCTGATCACAATAAAATAAAGTTAGAAAACAATAAAAAAAACTTCCCTCAAATATTTAGAAACTTAAAGTCACTATAAATACTTAAGGAGAAAATAATCCATCTTTTGATAAGTTTAATTAATGGCACAAATGTTCTTCTAAGTACTATTTTAGCTGTATGTCATAAGCATTGTTTGTAGTGTGTGTTTTGTTATCGAGCTGTATGAATGTTTTCTAAATATCCATTAGGAGGAGAACTAAAAAGTGTATCTAATTTGACAACCAAATCAAAGTCTCTAATCTCATAGGAAAAACAACTCAAGGGCAGTGGTTTTCAAACATCAGCATGCACTTGTATCACTGGGAGGAGGTAACAAAACATAGACAGTTGGGCCCCACCCTAGGGTTTCTGATCCATTAGCTCTTGGATAGAGACCAAAAATTTGCATGTGTAACAATTTCACAGGGATGTCACTGATGACCATCTGGGAACCACAATTCACAATTCTACTCCAGTTTTTTCCAGTTATGAATTATAAGTGATAAATTAGAGGCAACAAATACAAATTATCCCCCCCGCCTCAAATGAGGGACAGTTTGAGTTATTAGGAGAATCAAGAAAAGGTATTTTTAATAGGGGAAAATTAAGCACATGTGTAAGTTAAAGAAAAACAAAGAGGATCGTAGTGTAACAGAGAAGAACAAGCCTGACTCCATACTGGATCTATTCCTTGAGCTCTAACCTTTGTGCCCTCTTGTCCGTGCTTAGCCATGCTGGCTCTGCACCTTTTGTAAAAGAATGTTGCCTATAGCCTGAAATATACAGGATAATCCACTCTCAAAGCTCTGCCTCCCAGGCTTGACCTTTAAAGGTATAACATGTTTTCATTCACATAGAGATAAAAAGTTGCAAAACAGAGAATAGCATTTGTCTTACTGGAGGTTTACAAGAACATGGTGACCTGATCAATTTGGACAACTGCAAGAACAAAGGATTCTGGCACCATGAAGTTTGCAACAACCAGCCACACCCCCTCCCCTTTTAGTACAAAAGAAGCTGAATTCTGACTTGGAGAAGATGGTTATTTCGGACACTCATCCACCTTCTTCTTGGTCAGCTGGCTTTCTGCACAAAGTCACTATTCCTTAATAAATATTATTGAGAACTTGCTTTGTACCTAATGCTATGAGAAACATAGGAATGACCAAAGGCAGGTGCTTTCTTCCATGAGATCACAGGTGAGTGAAACCAGCAGAACAGTAAATGCCAATTGCAGTAGAGCCTCATAAGGGAAGAGGTCAGCCTGTGGTCTCCAGTTGCACAGAAAGGGAGAACCAAGTTAGCGTAAAGAGCTCAGAGAACACTTCTCAGAAGAAATTTCACCTGATTTGAGTCTTTAAGTCTCATTTTAGGAAGAAGAGGAGGACTTCTTTTGAGACAGCAGGGAATTTGCATCAGATTCTAAATCCCTGGATTAATAAAGCCAGAATAGATGCTTATTAAATTTAAATTAAAAATGGAATGAAGGGCTGACTTCCGGGTAAGATGGCGGAAGAGTAAGACGCGGAGATCACCTCCCTCCTCACGGATACACCAGAAATACAGCTACACGTGGAACAACTCCTACAGAACACCTACTGAACGCTGGCAGAAGACCCCAGACCTCCCAAAAGGCAAGAAACTCCCCACATACCTGGGTAGGGCAAAGCGGAGAGATTCCCGCACAGAGGATCGGTGCCGAGCGGCACTCACCAGCCCGAGAGGCTTGTCTGCTCGCCCGCCGGGGCGGGCGGCGCTGGAAGCTGAGGCTCGGGCTTCGGTCAGAGCGCAGGGAGAGGACTGGGGCTGGCGGCGAGAACTCAGCCTGAAGGGGGCTAATGTGACACAGCTAGCCGGGAGGGAGTCCGGGAAAACTCTGGAGCTCCCGAAGAGGCAAGAGACTTGTTCTTCCCTCTTGGTTTCCTGCTGCGCGAGGAGAGGGGATTAAGAGCGCTGCTTAAAGGGGCTCCACAGACGGGCGCGAGTCGCGACTGAAAGCGCGGAGCCCAGTGACGGGCGTGGGACGCTGGGGCTGCTGCTGCCGCCGCCAAGAAGCCCGTGTGCGAGCGCAGGTCACTGTCCACACCGCCCTTCCGGGAGCCTGAGCAGCCCGCCACTGCCGGGGTCCCGGGATCCAGGGGCGGCTTCCCTGGGAGAACGCACGGCGCGCCTCGGGCTGGTGCAACGTCACGCCGACCTCTGCCGCTGCAGGCTCGCCCCGCACTCCGTGCCCCTCCCTCCCGCCCGGCCTGAGTGAGCCACAGTTCCCGAAGAGGCTGCTCCTTTAACCCTTTCCTGTCTGAGCGAAGAACAGACGCCCTCCGGCGACCTACACGCAGAGGCGGGGCCAAATCCAAAGCTGAGACCCGGGAGCTGTGAGAACAAAGAAGAGAAAGGGAAACCTCTCCCAGCAGCCTCAGAAGCAGCGGATTAAAGCTCCACAATCAACTTGATGTACCCTGCATCTGTGGAATACATGAATAGACAACAAATCATCCCAAATTGAGGAGCCAGGAGTCAGTACTGTGCCTCTGAGGTGGGAGAGCCAACTTCAGGACACTGGTCCACAAGAGACCTCCCAGCTCCACATAATATCAAACGGCGAAAATCTTCCAGAGATCTCCATCTCAACACCAGCACCCAGCTTCACTCAACGACCAGCAAGCTACAGTGCTGGACACCCTATGCCAAACAACTAGCAAGACAGGAACACAAGGCCACCCATTAGCAGAGAGGTGGCCTAAAATCATAAAAAGTCTGCAGACACCCCAAAACACACCACCAGACGTGGACCTGCCCACCAGAAAGACAAGATCCAGCCTCATCCACCAGAACACAGGCACTAGTCCCCTCGACCAGGAAACCTACACAACCCACTAAACCAACCTTAGCCACTGGGGACAGACACCAAAAACAACAGGAACTACGAACCTGCAGCCGGCAAAAAGGAGACCCCAAACACAGTAACATAAGCAAAATGAGAAGACAGAAAAACACACAGCAGGAGAAGGAGCAAGATAAAAACCCACCAGACCTAACAAATGAAGAGGTAATAGGCAGTCTATCTGAAAAAGAATTCAGAATAATGATAGTAAAGATGATCCAAAATCTTGGAAATAGAATAGACAAAATGCAAGAAACAGTTAACAAGGACCTAGTAGAACTAAAGATGAATCAAGCATCGATTAAAAACACAATAAATGAAATGAAAAATACTCTAGATGGGATCAATAGCAGAATAACTGAGGCAGAAGAACGGATAAGTGAGGTGGAAGATAAAATAGTGGAAATAACTAATGCAGAGCAAAATAAAGAGAAAAGAATGAAAAGAACAGAGGACAATATCAGAGACCTCTGGGACAACATTAAACGCACCAACATTCGAATTATAGGGGTTCCAGAAGAAGAAGAGAAAAAGAAAGGGACTGAGAAAATATTTGAAGAAATTATAGTTGAAAACTTCCCTAATATGGGAAAGGAAATAGTTAATCAAGTCCAAGAAGCACAGAGAGTCCCATACAGAATAAATCCAAGGAGAAATACGCCAAGACACATATTAATCAAACTGTCAAAAATTAAACACAAAGAAATCATATTAAAAGCAGCAAGGCAAAAACAACAAATAACACACAAGGGAATCCCCATCAGGATAACAGCTGATCTCTCAGCAGAAACTCTACAAGCCAGAAGGGAGTGGCAGGACATAATTAAAGTGATGAAGGAGAGAAACCTGCAACCAAGATTACTCTACCCAGCAAGGATCTCATTCAGATTTGATGGAGAAATTAAAACCTTTACAGACAAGCAAAAGCTGAGAGAGTTCAGCACCACCAAACCAGCTTTACAACAAATGCTAAAGGAACTTCTCTAGGCAAGAAACACAACAGAAGGAAATGACCTACAATAACGAACCCAAAACAATTAAGAAAATGGGAATAGGAACATACATATCGATAATTACCTTAAATGTAAATGGACTAAACGCTCCCACCAAAAGACACAGATTGGCTGAATGGATACAAAAACAAGACCCATATATATGCTGTCTACAAGAGACCCACTTCAGACCTAGAGACACATACAGACTGAAAGTAAGGGGATGGAAAAAGATATTCCATGCAAATGGAAACCAAAAGAAAGCTGGAGTAGCAATTCTCATATCAGACAAAATAGACTTTAAAATAAAGACTACTAGAAGAGACAAAGAAGGACACTACATAATGATCAAGGGATCGATCCAAGAAGAAGATATAACAATTGTAAATATTTATGCACCCAACATAGGAGCACCTCAATACATAAGGCAAACACTAACAGCCATAAAAGGAGAAATCGACAGTAACACAATCATAGTAGGGGACTTTAACACCCCACTTTCACCAATGGACAGATCATCCAAAATGAAAATAAATAAGGAAACACAAGCTTTAAATGATACATTAAACAAGATGGACTTAATTGATATTTATAGGACATTCCATCCAAAAACAACAGAATACACATTTTTCTCAAGTGCTCATGGAACATTCTCCAGGATAGATCATATCTTGGGTCACAAATCAAGCCTTGGTAAATTTAAGAAAATTGAAATTGTATCAAGTATCTTTTCCGACCACAATGCTATGAGACTAGATATCAATTACAGGAAAAGAGCTATAAAAAATACAAACACATGGAGGCTAAACAATACATTACTTAATAACGAAGTGATCACTGAAGAAATCAAAGAGGAAATAAAAAAATACCTAGAAACAAATGACAATGGAGACACGACGACCCAAAACCTATGGGATGCAGCAAAAGCAGTTCTAAGAGGGAAGTTTATAGCAATACAATCCCACCTTAAGAAACAGGAAATATCTCGACTAAACAACCTAACCTTGCACCTAAAGCAATTAGAGAAAGAAGAACAAAAACATCCCAAAGTTAGCAGAAGGAAAGAAATCATAAAAATCAGATCAGAAATAAATGAAAAAGAAATGAAGGAAACAATAGCAAAGATCAATAAAACTAAAAGCTGGTTCTTTGAGAAGATAAACAAAATTGATAAACCATTAGCCAGACTCATCAAGAAAAAAAGGGAGAAGACTCAAATCAATAGAATTAGAAATGAAAAAGGAGAAGTAACAACTGACACTGCAGAAATACAAAAGATCGTGAGAGATTACTATAAGCAACTCTATGCCAATAAAATGGACAACCTGGAAGAAATGGACAAATTCTTAGAAATGCACAACCTGCCAAGACTGAATCAGGAAGAAATAGAACATATGAACAGACCAATCACAAGCACTGAAATTGAAACTGTGATAAAAAATCTTCCAACAAACAAAAGCCCAGGACCAGATGGCTTCACAGGCGAATTCTATCAAGCATTTAGAGAAGAGCTAACGCCTATCCTTCTCAAACTCTTCCAAAATATAGCAGAGGGAGGAACACTCCCAAACTCATTCTACGAGGCCACCATCACCTTGATACCAAAACCAGACAAGGATGTCACTAAGAAAGAAAACTACAGGCCAATATCACTGATGAACATAGATGCAAAAATCCTCAACAAAATACTAGCAAACAGAATCCAACAGCACATTAAAAGGATCATACACCATGATCAAGTGGGGTTTATCCCAGGAATGCAAGGATTCTTCAATATACGCAAATCAATCAACGTGATACACCATATTAACAAATTGAAGGAGAAAAACCATATGATCATCTCAATAGATGCAGAGAAAGCTTTCGACAAAATTCAACACCCATTCATGATAAAAACCCTGCAGAAAGTAGGCATAGAGGGAACTTTCCTCAACATAATAAAGGCCATATATGACAAACCCACAGCCAGCATCGTCCTCAATGGTGAAAAACTGAAACCATTTCCACTAAGATCAGGAACAAGACAAGGTTGCCCACTCTCACCACTCTTATTCAACATAGTTTTGGAAGTTTTAGCCACAGCAATCAGAGAAGAAAAGCAAATAAAAGGAATCCAAATTGGAAAAGAAGAAGTAAAGCTGTCACTGTTTGCAGATGACATGATACTATACATAGAGAATCCTAAAGATGCTACCAGAAAACTACTAGAGCTAATCAATGAATTTGGTAAAGTTGCAGGATACAAAATTAATGCACAGAAATCTCTGGCATTCCTATATACTAATGATGAAAAATCTGAAAGTGAAATCAAGGAAACACTCCCATTTACCACTGCAACAAAAAGAATAAAATATCTAGGAATAAACCTACCTAAGGAGACAAAAGACCTGTATGCAGAAAATTATAAGACACTGATGAAAGAAATTAAAGATGATACAAATAGATGGAGAGATGTACCATGTTCTTGGATTGGAAGAATCAACATTGTGAAAATGACTCTACTACCCAAAGCAATCTACAGATTCAATGCAATCCCTATCAAAATACCACTGGCATTTTTCACAGAACTAGAACAAAAAATTTCACAATTTGTATGGAAACACAAAAGACCACGAATAGCCAAAGCAATCTTGAGAACGAAAAATGGAGCTGGAGGAATCAGGCTCCCTGACTTCAGACTATACTACAAAGCTGCAGTAATCAAGACAGTATGGTACTGGCACAGAAACAGAAAGATAGATCAATGGAACAGGATAGAAAGCCCAGAGATAAACCCACGGACATATGGTCACCTTATCTTTGATAAAGGAGGCAGGAATGTACAGTGGAGAAAGGACAGTCTCTTCAATAAGTGGTGTTGGGAAAACTGGACAGGGACATGTAAAAGTATGAGATTAGATCACTCCCTAACACCATACACAAAAATAAGCTCAAAATGGATTAAAGACCTAAATGTAAGGCCAGACACTATCAAACTCTTAGAGGACAACATAGGCAGAACACTCTATGACATAAATCACAGCAAGATCCTTTTTGACCCACCTCCTAGAGAAATGGAAATAAAGACAAAAATAAACACATGGGACCTAATGAAACTTAAAAGCTTTTGCACAGCAAAGGAAACCATAAACAAGACCAAAAGACAACCCTCAGAATGGGAGAAAATATTTGCAAATGAAGCAACTGACAAAGGATTAATCTCCAAAATTTATAAGCAGCTCATGCAGCTCAATAACAAAAAAACAAACAACCCAATCCAAAAATGGGCAGAAGACCTAAATAGACATTTCTCCACAGAAGATATACAGACTGCCAACAAACACATGAAAGGATGCTCAACATCTTTACTAATTAGAGAAATGCAAATCAAAACTACAATGAGATATCATCTCACACCAGTCAGAATGGCCATCATCAAAAAATCTAGAAACAATAAATGCTGGAGAGGGTGTGGAAAAAAGGGAACACTCTTGCACTGCTGGTGGGAATGTGAATTGGTACAGCCACTATGGAGAACGGTATGGAGGTTCCTTAAAAAACTACAAATAGAACTACCATATGACCCTGCAATCCCACTACTGGGCATATACCCTGAGAAAACCATAATTCAAAAAGAGACATGTACCAAAATGTTCATAGCAGCCCTATTTACAATAGCCCGGAGATGGAAACAACCTAAGTGTCCATCATCGGATGAATGGGTAAAGAAGATGTGGCACATACATACAATGGAATATTACTCAGCCATAAAAAGAAATGAAATTGAACTATTTGTAATGAGGTGGATGGACCTAGAGTCTGTCATACAGAGTGAAGTAAGTCAGAAAGAGAAAGACAAATACTGTATGCTGACACATATATATGGAATTTAAGAAAAAAAAAGGTCATGAAGAACATAGGGGTAAGACAGGAATAAAGACACAGACCTACTAGAGAATGGACTTGAGGATATGGGGAGGGGGAAGGGTAAGCTGTGACAAAGTGAAAGAGCGGCATGGACATATATACACTACCAAACGTAAGGTAGATAGCTAGTGGGAAGCAGCCGCATAGCACAGGGAGATCAGCTCGGTGCTTTGTGACCGCCTGGAGGGGTGGGATAGGGAGGGTGGGAGGGAGACGCAAAAGGGAGGGGATATGGGAACATATGTATACATATAACTGATTAAATTTGTGATAAAGCAAAAAATAAAAATAAAAAAATAAAAAAATAAAAAAAAAAAAAAAAAAAAAAAATGGAATGAAGCATAAAGGAAAAACAGAGGAGGGGGAAGAAAAGAAGGAAAGATAAAATAGATAAGAAAAATCATTTTGATGTAGAAAAGTTATGTAGAAAGACCTAGGGAGTCTTAAGAAGGTGCTAGTAAAGTGTTACCTCACCAGGGGGAGAAGATCTCAGCATTGGGGATAGTGAATCACCCCTGCCAGAGGTGTTCAGAAGCCAACTGGGGATGAATGAAATGGATGCTGAGGCTCAGTGGGGCCCAGCTGCCTTTAGTGCAACTTTATGGTGTTACCAGTTGTGGATGACATTTTCCAGTATAATCCAATAGTCTGGGGTTCTCCGTGAACTTCTTATGGCAATCAACCTTGCTTAGAGGTTGCAAAAGGAAAGATGGATGACATCGGATGTTTTTATGAGGTCAGTGGGCAGTGTATAATGCTGTTCACTAAAGCTGTATCTAAAATGGAACAACCCTCTAGTCTGTCAATAGAATGTGGCAGCTCTGACTGCACTGGGAATCTAAGTATCTATAATGCTGTTTAGAAACCAGAGGATTTTGGCCACCAAGTGCAATATCTGGGGATAAAAGTTGGTGCTTTCCAAACACTCAGAGATAAAGAAAATATTGTCGCCATTTTCCCAAAGTAAATTCTTAATATCTAAGAAGAATCAGAGCATCTCCTGAATGGACAGAAACAGCTACTTGGCTGTAGCTTAAAGAGTGACCTTAATGTAACTAAAGAAAGAGTATCGGGTAGGGGCAGGAAACATCAAGAACAAACAAATGAAGAGGCAAGAGCAGCACCATATGCTATACCGTGCAAGAGAGGTGCTCAATATGGCAGATACATGCATTCAAGTCAACAAATGGGAGTCCTTTGGTAGTTGATATGTTGCTTGGGACAAAAGCTGGTGTGGAATTCTCCTTGTGACTAACCATTCCTTCCTCTCTCAGGAAGTACAGCCTTGGAGGCAATTTGGAAACTCTTCATAGATACACAACGTAAATTTATATCTTTCATTTGCTCGCATTAATTACTTTCAAAGGTGCACTAGGCAGAGACTCAGAGCAGCAATCTTCTCCCACTATCAGACGTGCAGGGTTACCCAATGCTCCACCCTCCAGCAAACAGTGCAGAAAGGACAGCCTCTCTTGACCACAGCCCTTGTATGAAGCGAGTTGGCCTCCTGCCCTGTATCAGCTGCTTCATCTATCCCAAGCCTGCATTGCAAAAACATAGTTTCCTACTCTGCTATCCACTTCCCCTCCTTTCTCTTAATCTCCAGCACATGCAGTGATAGCCCAGAGAATTAGATCCTGACTTAGCTTCAGTGATGTTGAGGCATGGTCCTGACTTTGACCCAAGTCTAACTCTGATCCTCCATTAAATATCCGACATACACATGCACACTCACACCTAAATTAGCAAGAGGATAACCAATTCAGTTGGTTCCTTTTTTTAGCAAAGCAACTAAATCTTCAGAAAGATAGAAAATTGCACTAGATAATACAGGACAATAAAACTTGCAGGAATATTTCTGTTTCGAGTATCAAAATTGAATTTGCTGCAGGAATTATGATGTGTGTGAGGCCAATTCCACTTAAGAAAGGGAAAAAATATGCCATACTAAGACATTCATTTACAGGAAAACTAGTTATAACTTTATGTGTCACTCTCTGTTTAATTTCAGCAATTAATTTCTATCCCCAAATAAAGCAAAACATTTTATGGATAATGAACAGGAGATTTAATATTGTATGGGTGACTAATTTGGTTATTTAAGAAAAAAATTGGAAATGAACCTGATGTTCTAAACTTGATTAGTGTTTCTGTCATAAGGATGCAACATTAGCTTGACAATGATTGAAACTCATAGCTCATTATTTTTGTAGAGCTTCCCCATTAGCTATACTTCTTAGAGTTTCACTGCTCTGTTGGAATTGTTAATTTTTGCTTCTTGCAGACGTCTTTTTCTTGGTAAAGCCAGTTATGAGAAGCCCAAATAAAACAGAATTGAAAAAATTATATAGATCATTCTGGATGCAAATTCTTCTAGCTCTCTTTCTCTCTCCCTCTCTTCCTCTCTCCCTTTTTCTTTAAAGTTACCTCAAATTTTGTATTCACTGTGAAGTCCTGGACTAAAGACAAACACTTTGAAAAATAGAGTTCAGTTACACACTTTAGAAAATTTCAGGCAGGTACTTTCTGCTCCCTTCTCATGAAATTCTTTACTTTCATTATCATTGCCAGAAAGGTGTTCATTAAGATGCACTATCCATTGGTGCACCAAATGAGTTATGAGTCATTCACACCTTAACACAAACTAGTTTAATCAACCATATTTCTTTATAGCACCGTACCAAAGAAATGAGCGTTTGAGACAGAGGAAAAGGAGAAGAGAATTTTTAGAACAGACACACCAGTAAAGTTAAGATTACTGAGTAGATCCCCAAAGCAGAGGGATTTAGGGAACCGGGAGTAGCTAGACACACCCTTCTCAAACTGACCTGGGGATATAACAACCAGAAGAGAGAATAATAGAAGTGTATCAGTGTCAAACACATTTATTTTTCCAACCTAGCAAACAGAGTTCTCTGATGGCCACTTTGGGTCAATATAGTAACATATCCCGAAGAAAAGAAAATGAGAGGTACATGGAAAGACCTGTCTTGTCCCCGACTTTGGTGGTAACAGAACGATTTTCCAAAAGTCCATGGACTGGAAAAGAATTCTTCACATGACTAAGAAACCATATAATTCCTTTATGGACACTACGTCTAGAGCAGATTGGAGCAGCTTGCTCAAATGCTACCATGGGAGAGTCCGGCCAAAGGAGCAGCAACAGCTCCTGGTTTAGTTTCAGGATGTGTGTGTGCATGCCTCTGTGTGTGTGTGTCTGTGTGCCCAGGACGCTTAGGGGGAAAGAGCAGAGACCAGCCCTAAGAGTTACCTATAAATTAAGCTAAGAACAATAGTGCTTTCCAAGTGTGTTTAAATATACTCAGTTTCACTGCCGTATTGGGAGGAAAAAAAAAAAAAAAAGGTTCCCTGGCACAGTAAGATTGGTAACAATGGGGTAAACAATTTTGCTGCAGGATGTATCAGATCCTTTATTTTGCTGAAGTGTATGGTATACTCTAAGAGAAAAATCTATTTCCTAATTTCTCTTGACCTCAGGGCATTGTCTGGAACTAGTGTCTTTTAGAACACGAATCAGAAAAGTCTGCTCTAGTAAATAAATGAAGGTCTTGCTGAGTGGAAACTATAAAGTGCAGGGGAGAATGTCAATCATTGTTGAAGCTTGATCTGGATCTAGAAGGAGAGGTTACAGGCACAGACTGTACTCAGTCTTCCAATATCAGACTGCCTTAGGTGAGCATGTTAGAAGGATTTTCATTAAACTCCTAACGTTATCAAAACCATCTGGATTGTTTGCAGAGTTAAATCTGCAGCCAAGATAGGCCTGTGGTTTTTTAATTCAAACAATGAGTGAGCATGATGTGTGGTAGAGAGGGAGTGATTAACAAAGCAGCCAGAAGAACAAAACTAAAGATAGTTCCTCTATTTTTACTTTATGTCATAATTACCTTCTGTTTCTTTATGATGAATTATTTTTTTTCCTCAAAAGTTAATACTTAATTCTGGTGTTTAAAAAAATGTTGCATTGAAATTTTTCAGAAGTTTTGGTTATTTTTTGAAGCTACTAATGTCTATTAAACATTGATTATTATAAAATAATGTCAAGAACAGATATCACTTGTGAGTTTGTTTTTCCTTTACAAGAAGAATATACTATCTGGTAAGCCAACTATTTTTTTCTCAGCTGTAAACAGAGGTATGGTTTGGTCACTTTACATATAATCCTCTTAACAAATCTAGGAGGTATTATTCTTCCTTCTTTGGGGAGATTGTGACTTACCTATATCGACACAACTTTTTGGTGGTGAAGTAAGGAACCATGACAGATATGTTCTACAGACATCCATATTTAAATATTTGAAATACAAACAAAATAGCTAGAACCAGAGCAGTAGTGGAGTGCAATTATAGTTACCATGGAAGATGTATCTACTTTATCACCTTATTCTTTTTCAATTATCAATCAGTCATCCAGCTTTGGAATAATGATTCTAAATGTTCAGTGTGTATTAGAGTCATCATACATCCTTGTTAAAAATTCAGATTCCTCAGGCTCAAAAGAAGGAATTCTGATTCTATAGATCTAGGGTGCATTGGAACAATAACATATGCTTCCGAAGCCAGAGCTCACAGATAATTTCAGTGGAAAGTGTAGGCAGACCAGAATCTCAAGTTTTACTTAATAACAAAAAAGTCACAAAACCCTTCAAACATTAAATAAAATAATGTATCTGAAGTGTTTAACATACTGAGGTGACATAGAGAAGTCATAGCAAAAGTTAGTTCCTTTTCTGTTGAAGTATTTATTGACCCCTGGCTACATAAGACTCATGTTTTTTTTCTGGGCCTCTTAGCCATATAAGTGGGATATAGACTTGGGATGGCCTTTGCAGAACTTACGGTTTTCCTGGGAAAGCCTGGGGCTGTAGAAGGACATAGCTGTTCCTTCCAGCATCTTCCCCATTCTTTAGTGGGTGAGGCCAATGACCTGATATCATTCTTATACTGTTCTTTCTTTCACACTCCCTGTCTACTATACCTGTGATGTATCCAGAGTCTGACCCCCGTTCAGTCCTTCCTTTGCCCCCACCCTGACCCCAACTAGCTGTTCTTGCTCCCATGCAGTCTGTTTTCACGGGGGAGCCAAACCACCTTATTAAAGGATGTCAGCTGTCAGATCATGCTTCCTCAGCTCAACACCCTCCATTCTTCCCATGTCACACAGAAATAGAGCCAAAGTCATTAGCTTTTTAGACGTCTGGCCCAATCCCTCTCTGAATTCATCTTCAGCTTCCCCTAGCTCCCTCTGTTCCAACCATGCCATTTTCCTTGCTGTTCTTAGATTAGGCCCCCACCAACCCCATCTCATGGCTGTAGCATTTGCTTTTTTCTATGACTCAGATGCATCTTCTCAGACACCTGAATGGCTCACTGCTTCATGTTTTTTGGGGTTTTTTTGTTTTGTTTTGTTTTTTTGGCCACGTCATGTGGCTTGTGGGATCTTAGTTCCTGGACCAGGGATTGAACCTGTGCCCCCTGCAATGGAAGCATAGAGTCCTAGCCACTGGACAACCAGGGAATTCCCACCCTTGCATCCTCTTAAAAATCTGGGCCAAGTGTCATATTTTAGCAAATCACTCTCTGACTCCCTTATTTAAAATTAACTCCTCTACCTCTGGCACCCTTTATTCCTTTCCTTAGATGCTCTGCTGTCCCAGTAATTATCACTTATATTAGATGCTATATAGTTTACTTCTCTATTTGCCTAATTGTTATTTCTTCTCCCTCTCCCCAGGAGAGAACAAGATTAGGGATTAAGCAAATAAGAATAGGGATTATTTTGCTGTTGTTGGTTTAATTGACTGACGTATCACTAGCACATACAATAGAACCAAACACACAGTTATCACACAATAGATGTATGAATGCATAAAGAAATAGATGAATGGCAATGAATACTGAAATATAATAAATAAAATCAATGAATTGTTAAAAATAGCATTTACTACTATCTATTATATTCCAGATACTATATTCAACACTTTGTGCAAATTATTTCTTTTACTCTTAACAGCAATCCTTTATGGTAAGTATTTGAGGTAAGTATTGCAAGGTAGGCATTTAGAGGAAAATTAGGCTCAAGAATGCTAAATATCTTTTGTACTAGTAAGCAGTAAAGAAAGTACTGAAATGAAGACGCATCTGGTTCCAGTGCATACACTGGCTTTTCTGGAGGAGGTATATCCTTAGGTATACTTTTCTAAGTAAGTATCTTTACTTAAGATATCCTTAATATCCTTAGAGATAGCATAGTTAGATTGTACAGTCATGGAGAGGCAAGATCTAAATCTTCTTGTTTCATACATTTCTTTAATTGACTTTAGCAGAAGCTGCATGTTTCCGCTAAAAAGTCAAGTGTCTCATTAAATCATGCTCATGAGACCTTATGCATTTTTAGATAATATTGCCAAAGACATTTTATTAACTGCAAATTGTGTACATTGCTATACCTCGTGGAGTGTGAAAACCCTGTCATTAACAAATCTGCATCTCCATTTAGCATTAATTAGGAGAGAAAAGCTTTACTGTCATCTGAAGATTGTTGTAGAAACTTGTAGTTGCTTCACTAGGCAATAACTGTGCTTGATTGACTAAAGTTGGAGTATTAATATGTATTTACTTAATATTTCTTAAAATATAACATCAAGGGCCTGTAAATTATGCCTTGTGAATCTCATGTAGGTTTGACTGACTGGTCTTGCCCATCCATATGGCAATATTCTAACTGACCTGTCCTCAAATATGCTAGGTTAATGCTCATTAATATGTCTTCATATAAGTTTTCTCCCACTTGAAATTCCTGCTTCTTTCCTCGATCTCCACCAAAATTTAGGGTCTTCCAAAGTCCAGTTGACACCTTCTTATTATTTACAGACTTTCTTTTCTGTTGTGTTTTCTAGTTAACATAGATATCTTCCTTCTTTATTGTTAGTTACATATAATACTTTCCCCCTCAGTCTACCTTCTATTCGTTCACATTTATTCATTGAACTTATGAATCCCTATTCTATGTCAAGTCCAGAATACTTGTGGATGAAAACATGAATATGACATGATACCCACTCCTATGAAAGGTGCAGCTATTTGGCATGTGTTTAATTTTCTTCACTTAAACATTGCTTGAACATCTACAATGCTCTATATTCTTATATTTCAAACACAATGATAAATAAAATGTAGTCTTTGACCTTCAAGAGTCTACAGTCTGGGGCTTCCCTGGTGGTGCAGTGGTTGGGGGTCTGCCTGCTGATGCAAGGGACACGGGTTCGTGCCCCGGTCCGGGAGGATCCCACATGCTGCGGAGCGGCTGGGCCCGTGGGCCATGGCCGCTGAGCCTGCGCGTCTGGAGGCTGTGCTCCGCAACAGGAGAGGCCACAATGGTGAGAGGCCCGCGTACCGCAAAAAAAAAAAAAAAAAAAAAAAAAGTCTACAGTCTAATGAGGGAGAAAAGCACATAAGTCGATGATCAAAATATGATGTGCCTAGTACTATATTTGAAATATAGTGTGATGACAGAGAAGGGATGAAGAACACATGATCCATTTGGGAAAGGTCAGGCCAAGAAAGAAAAGAAAGAGGAGGTGATACTTGAGCTGAACCTTAAGGAATCATAAGAGTAAGCCCAACCAGGGCTGACCAGGATGGGATGGTTTCACAGGCTGAGAAATAGATTGCTTTAGTTTTTTGTTTTTTTCTTTCCAACCTTAAGAGGTATCAAGCTCTCAGTGATCAAGAGCCATGGTCTATCTTAAATGGTAGCACAATGTTAATTTCAATGGTAAGTACTCAATTACTATTTTCTGAGTGAATGCATTAACTGATTGACAGAAGTGCTATTTAGGTAAGGGACAGTTATACACTATTCAAGACACTTGATTTCACTCTTCTGAAGACGCAGCTCACAATACTAAGATGAAATTCCAGTCCCTACATGGGACCTGTGGGCAAAAATGGAAACGAGCAAACAACAACAACTTTTACTTTCTGTTCCTCTATTGTGCTAACATATGCTATGGAGAGAATGACAGAAGAAACTAAGAAGTCAATGTAATATTAGTTTTCCAAGTTTCTGACTGTTTAAGAAAACTCCTCTAACCTTTATTTAAAGTTTTATTTTCTCCCTTTAGTAACCCCCCAGGTGAGCTAATTTCTTTGTAGAGTAATAGTTTCCTGTCACCTGTAGGTTTTTCCTAGTGGGGTCAATTGCAGAGTAACCTTCTGTGGCTACCCAGGGACAGGGAAACAAATCTATTCCCAAACACACTTGACAGCACAAAGCCTTGAAAAAGACTCCAAGATGAGAACATGTCCGTAAAATACCTCACCATCATGTTACAGCCCTTTCACTTTTCCTGTGTGGCCTCAGTTCCTGCCCCAAGCTGTGAAGTCAGAAGGTGGAGTCTGGTTCTGGCTAAGGAGCTAATTACTTGTGCAGTCTGTAGCAAGGCACTTGACCTCGTCAGGTCTCAGCAAATCCTCATCTGCAAAACGAGGAATGAGTTGCTGAGGTTCTGACTATGAAATCGTACGAACATTTCTCTAAAAGATATCCCTAGTTTCCTCATTTCCTTGCGTTCACAGCCTGTCTCCCTGGCTTAGGTGTTAGGGGCATAACATCATTTAATTCTTTAAGGCTCATCTTAAGTGTCTTTTCCTTTAGAAAATCCATTGAGGTTCTCTGATATAATTTTCTCCCTTGGGGTCTCCTCAGAAACCTTTTGCATACAGCTCTTCTTGTGTTATAATCCTGTGTCTCTTTGTACCCTCACCTCTGTTGTCAGTTCCTTAGATTAGGAAATCTGACCCTTCATCACATCCAGTATATCTATAACTTAGTAGCTGCTCAGTAAACATTTTATATATGAGCAGGTGAATGGATATGGTGGTACCTGCACATTGAACATATATTACATACATTGTAACATCTGCCCAGGACAATATAAGAAGAAATATTTTATTATATTTCCAGTTAGTTCCATTTTCAACTTTAGTATTATAATATTGTATTAGTGTTAATTTAGATAGTTTTTTTTTTTATTTCAGACTATACTGACATGGGCCATTGGTCATTAATTCGTACAAAGATGTCTTTATTATCAAATTTCATATCAAAACTGTACCAGTTGAGCGAAGTTCTGTGGATTTAAACTGTACATGTTGTATTGCTTTCTAAGTTTTTTGTTTGTTTGGTTTTGGTTTTGGTTTTATAGAAGACGCTATGGATGACGATGGAGAAGCAGCAAAGCGTTTTTGTCTGTCATATACCGAGTGAAGAGAGACCTCCCTTTTCTTGCCACTTCAGTCCTACTTATCCTTCAGATCCCAGCTCAGGTGTCACCTCCACAGGGAATTTTTTCTTGACCTTCCAAATGAGGTAAAAAATCCCCATATTTCACATGACTCTTCTTTGGAGCAATTTTCACAAATGTAAGGTTACATATATTTGTCTGGTATTTGATTTTTCTGTTTCCCCTCCTGGTTTTTGAGTTCCATGAGAATCTGTGTGCTCATTATATATTCAAAAATAAATAAAATAATAATATTAAGGTCCAACAAGCAACCAACTACTGAGAGTTCTTTATAAACAAAGCATGTAACCATAAGCCAGTCTAATTCATTTGCAGAAATCTAGCTAAGAGAAAAAGTCAGTGGGACCAATTGGCTTAATGGCACAACAAGAATCAGATGTTCCCATTATGCTGACATTTTAAAATATGCTGACATTTAAAAATAAAGGGTATGACTAGAAAATTTAAGGCATGGTAAAGAGCACAGATCAGGGGACGATTGTTATTGCAAAGACAGTTTGTTGTGTTTAAAGATCCCACAAGAAGGAGTACATATCATGCCATGGCAGGGTGGGGGGCAAACGGGAAATCACCAGGGTTGGTCGCGAGGTAGGCGGAGTGGGAAGAATTATGGGCAAGAGCCTTTATTGTCATTTCCACAGGAACAAAACATGTGAGGCAAGGTGAGCAGGCTCAGGATCAGCTATTTGAATAATCTCACAGGCTCTAGGGCACAGGAGCTGTCTCTAGTTGTTTGGTACCTGACCCTAGGGTGATTAGTACAGGTGCATGGTGGCTGGAGTTTGAGAGCCTAATAAAGGAGGTGGCTGGGGGTGCGGACTCTAGGTTGAATGCTTTGTATCTGAAAACCATGCCCTCCTGTGAAGGGCTCCTCCTAAGGAGAAAGGGAGCCCGAACCAGGTGACTGAAGCATATTATCAGTTTTCCCAGAACAAGTGTGTCTGGCATATACTTGTAGGGCAGCTGTTAAAGCATCAAGTTGACGGACTAGAAACATGGTTAATATCCCGTTGTCCACTAGAAATAAAGCCAAGTTGGTTGAAGGGCAACTGAGACGTAACACCCAGACTCTCAATCAACTGGAAGTTTCCCTTTACATTTGCATGATGGGCATGGAGAGTACGTCAAACTTTTCATTTTATACTTTCTAAAACATTCACAAAACTATATACTGTGAAGAGAAGACACAACATTCTATTTTGATTTCTTACCTTATTTAGTGCTCACAACATTACTGTGACATATAAAATCAATTTGGCAAATGAAGACACTAAAACTCAGTACAGTTATATGATGTACCCTCAATCTGTGCAGTAAGCAGCTAACAGAGTTTACCAAGAAAGCCTGATTTTCCATAGCATTTTACCTTCTACATTCTGCTGTTGCAACTGAAAGGACAATGTATGTTTTCTTAGCCTAGAGACTATCCTCTGCCTTCCATGAGTAGCACATTGAGAGTGCTACATTAAATGAAAAGAGGATTCAAAGGAGTTTAACATATGAATTTTTAGAGTCCATCTGGGAGACAAGGTATATATGTGACTTTTATGGCTCCATCATCTGTGTTTTCCATATTGTAGAAGAGCAAAACCATATACTATCTTGAATGAGTGCTCATAATTTCTCTCTCTTTTAGAAATATCATTAAATGATGCTTGAAAGAGGAGGTGCAACTTGAGCCACCTAAATTATCTCTAGTTTGGACAAAGGAATAAATCAACATTAATATAAGAATAAATCACCTGCATTAGAAATGAACAGGTACTGGAGCCTGGGGGTTAATAGAGAAGATTAAAACATGGAAGGAGAAAACAGGACATGTAAAAAATCTGTAGTTTGAATTTGGGAAGCAAGACTGGATTTTCACCGATGGAAATGACTAATACTGAATTTAAAGTTGTGGACATTGCTGCAATATAATCTCTCCACATCCGCAAACTTTCAGTAGAAAGAGCTAAAAAGCAGGGATGATTGGAAAGAGGCCATTGGGGACCTAACCTTGACTGACACACAGTTATGTAAAGAACTCAGAACCAGGATGAATGTAGGAACAGAAAATTCCTGGGAATATACAGAAAGTAGGAACATTTGTACAGGGGATGGAATGGGAGTGTGAACAATGCTCTGTAGATGTTAAGGGATGGGGACATTAACATCAGAGTTGCCCTATTTCACTATAACCTTGGCAACACATTCCATCAATTCTACAGTGGATCTTAAATGCTTATCAGAAGAATTAAGTTCTCAGTTGCCCTTGACCTGCCAAATTTCTCCGAGACCTAAGCACTACATGAAAGGGAATATTAATAGGGCAATATGGAATTTCAGGTCATCTCAGCAGCATATCCTGAGAACTGGTCTATGAATATTTCCATCCTCCTTCACTAAAGCAAATATCAGATGGAAGGAAAATCTTCACACTTATTTCTAGCAGACTAGAGACTCTGCCAAACCAGGCTGTCTGCTTCCTGAGGATAAGGACACTGTCTTAGTCATTGCTGAATCCTTACAGCCAAGGAGAATGGCAGATGCCTGGCAGTAAAACCAACACTGAATGGTGGTTGAACTGAATTATGTTAGGGTTGGGTAGATTTGATCAAGTGACCAACTTTAAAGGGGGTTGGTCAGAGGTGGAATTAAATTCCTCCTGATTTACCTAAGTATAAATATACAAGACTTGATCTTCTTCTCTGACACTTTTATTCAAAAGACCATTTTAAAACTTATTCAAAGGTAGGCCAGACTCTCTGTTCTTCAAAGCTGTTTTTGTTGTTTTTAATTTAATTTAATTCAAATATCACAATTGTTTCTGACTGTAATTTTAAAATTTCACAACCTATCCCTTCTTAGTGTATGAAGAGAGCTGTCAGTAATTACATACTATTCACTTCATCAATAGGTCTCAGTATTAGAAAGAAAAAGACATTTTATAATTGCTACTACTTTCTCCAAGCTTACAGACATTTCAAACAGTGGAGAGAGCCAGTCACTTTTAACTGTTCAACAGTCGTGATTTTCTCTGGGCTGGCCATCATTTCATAATCTGCAGCCAACCTGTTTGCTTAAAGAAAGATGGCTGTTCCACAGATAATTACCAGTCGAAGGTGGTTCTATGATTCTTTCTCTGTCACAATCTCATTAAATACGTTCACTTGCTTCCTAAATGCACTGCTAGTATTTCAGAATGGAATTAGTCTCTATTTTTATAATATTTGGGAAAATTTATAGAAACGGGCTGTAGGGCCTGAACATGAATATTTAATTTATTAAAAAAAATATATATATAGGGACTTCCCTGGTGGTGCAGTGGTTAAGAATCTACCTGTCAATGCCGGGGACACGGGTTCGAGCTCTGGTCCGAGAAGATCCCACATGCCACAGAGCAACTAAGCCCTTGTGCCACAACTACTGAGCCCACGTGCTGCAATTACTGAAGCCTGCTCGCCTACAGGCCGTACTCCTCAACAAGAGAAGCTACCTCAATGAGAAGCCCACGCACCGCAATGAAGAGTAGCCCCCGCCTGCAACAACTAGAGAAAGCCTGTGCGCAGCACCGAAGACCCAACACAGCCAAAAATAAATAAACAAATAAATAAATAAATTTATTTTAAAATATATATATAATATTTAAAGAGGCCATTTACTTTCAATTAGGAGCAGGTGTCTCAAAAAGAATACAGACACTTCTGCTTTAAAGCCAATTTATGCCATGCATTAGTCTGTGCACTAGTTGATTCACTGTCTGAATCTTGGTTTATCTATAAGAAAAGAAGGCCTAATAATTATTATATAATAATCAGTTTCTAAGACTCTATGAAGCACCAAGGTGATGTGTGAAGCAGTAAGAGGATGATCAGTAAGTGGTGACTAATATACTCATTAATTTCAAAAATGGGTTCATTTTGATTTACAACATATCTTAGCTAATCTGGGTCAAATAATCTGTTTTTCTACGTGTCACATCTTTTACACAGACCGAAGTTATTGACAGAGCAGGAGGTTAGAACAACAGAGACAGAAAATTAATATTTATTGAGTACTGACTTCATACTGACCTCTTATTTTAAATACATTGTCATCATGTTGATCAAAAGTGATTCAATATTGGATGTCCATCATTGTACTAAAAATCTTATCCCACTGACTCCTTAGATAACCTTTTTTGTCTGTTTATCAGATGAGAAAACTAAGGATTAATGCAGTTAAATTAATAGGAAGTTATTTTGGGATTTGAACCAAAGCTGTCTGATTAGAAAATAAGTATGATTACTGCAACTAGAAATTTACTGAGAGTGTCCTCTGTCAAACACCCTTTTAAATTTTTTATGTGAATTACTCATTGGCCCCTTGTTAAAAAGTCATTTGATCTAACTATTATTGTGGTTAGCCTTATAGGTGAAGAAAATAAGGTACAGAGAAGGCAAGCAACATTGCCAAGGTCACACAGCTAGAAATGTTAGCTCAGAGAAGTAATCCCAAACAGTCTGACTCCAAAATTAATAATAGTCAAGCAACATTGATTTCTCGGGGAAAGAGGCAAGCTTTAACATGTCACTTTGTGAAGGCTTTTCTGCCCCTAAATCTCTCCAAATCTATGCTGTCTCTAATCCCCAAAACTGAGTGATTAGATTCTTATAATTTTTCTTCTTAAAACATGAATACAGTGGCTGTATCGATTTACATTCCCACCAACAGTGAAAGAGGGTTCCCTTTTCTCCACACCCTCTCCAGCACTTATTGTTTGTAGACTTTTTTGATGATGGCCATTCTGACCGGTGTGAGGTGATACCTCATTGTGGTTTTGATTTGCATTTCTCTAATAATTATCTTTTCATGTGCCTCTTGGCCATCTGTATGTCTTCTCTGGAGAAATGTCTATCTAGGTCTCCCGCCCATTTGTTGATTGGGTTGTTTCTTTGATATTGAGCTGTTTGTATATTTTGGAGATTAGTCCCTTGTAAGTTGCTTTGTTTGCAAACCTAGATGGATAGGATGGTGGGGGTGGGAGGGAGGTCCAAGAAGGAGGGGATATATGTATACATATAGCTGATTCACTTCATTGTACAACAGAAACTAACACAACATTATAAAGTATACCCAATAAAAATAAATATGAATATATTTTCAAGAGCTATATACTAATAAGAACTATACTTCTAATGAATTAGCAAATAAGACCTCAGGAGTACAGGAAGGATGGCAGATGATAATGTGAAACCTGTCTGAGAACTCAGTGCAAAGTAAAGCAGTGTCTACAAGCTCAAATTTGCATCAGAATTACCTCTTTTTGGCACATGTGATGAGGGTTAGCAAGGACAGTGTTGAGGGGAGAGGGACTTTCTCTGGGAATGAGTCATGCCAAAGGTCCCAGAGAGACATAGATCAAATCAAGAAATACATTGATATTAATTCTAGTGGGCGAGGTTGGGTGGGAAGGATTAGTGGGCATGCTGTTTCTGTAAATGTTTTTCTAAAATAAAAATAAATAAGAACAAGGGGCAGAAAGCTATGATGCCTACCTCCTGGACATCAAACAGCCATATTTACAGTCTTGACTTTTTTTTCTGAAGCAGACAGGAAGCAGGATTACTAAGGTCCTTTCCACAATGGCCTAATCAGTACATTTCAAGGGTCATTATAATTAAGTATCAACTATAAAGGGAGTTCTATAATTTTCTTTATTAATAGACAAAGAAATAGGCAGAGTATGTTTAAAAATCTCTGCTTAAAGGAGGGTAGAACTGAGTGAGTAATGGTACAGCTCTGTTAATGCCTGAATTTTACCCCCGTGAGTTTAATTTTACTGATTTTACACAAAGACCCTTTAAACTGTAAACACTGAAAAAATGTCTCTTTATGTCACATTATTAACCCCACAGAGCTGCTTATGTGAGCCCAGAATGGAGCAAGAGGGAGATGGGTTTATGTTGGGCCTTTTTCACATAAAAGGATTTCAGAATGATTTGGGGAATTGTCAATTTAGAGTTTAGGTCTTTAGCTGCAGAGAAACAGGATGAGCTGTAAAGGAATTGAATCAGGCATGGATGTCAAGAAGTGATTGTACAGATGGAATTCAATATATACAATCCAATACATATTACCTGACCTAGATCTAGCAAAAGACTGTTTGCACTGCACCAGATACAGAGGAGAAAAGGTTTGGACAACCCATTAGGACACAGTGTAGAGTTCAGCCTGCCAGAAAACCTTGCTACCCAGCCTGGAGTGAGCTCCCTTCCCTCTTCTGAATGCATTCAGCATTGTATCACTACAGGTTTTTTTTTTTTTTTTTTTTTTCCTGAAACTAATTACATACACACACTTTACATCTCGTTTTTATTTCTCTCTTTTTAAAACTAAGTCTAGACTAGGGGGCTTAAATTTAAGACTTATGAGTTGAATATAATCTACTGCCTTATTTTGTTTAGCTGATACAGGGTTTGTTTGTTTCAGATGGAGTGCTATTAAGTGGAAAAATCATTCTTCATTTATAACACATCATCCTTATTGTTCCACTGTGTTCCATCCCCTAATCCCAGAAGAAGATGTGTGAGTCTGCATCTCCCAATAGACTGCAAACTCCTTTATACGAGTTACTTTTATGGATTTTAAGCTTATCATTTAAACTGTTCTTTAGCGTGGCACTGGCATTAAATATATTCTCATTGTTGGGTGAACATCACCATCATCCACCTCCAGAACTGTTTCATCTTCCCAAACTGAAGCTGTGTACCTATTAAACATAACGACTCATGCCTCCTTTCTCCAGACCCTGGCAACCAGCATTCTACTTTCTGTCTATGTGATTCTTACTACTCTAGAGGGTTCCCTTTTCTCCACACCCTCTCCAGCATTTGTTGTTTGTAGATTTTCTGATGATGCCCATTCCAACTGGTGTGAGGTGATACCTCATTGTAATTTTGATTTGCATTTCTCTAATAATTAATGATTTTGAGCAGCTTTTCATATGCTTCTTGGCCATCTGTATGTCTTCTTAGGAGAAATGTCTAGGTTTTCTGTCCATTTATGGATTGAAGTGTTTGTTTTTTTTAATATTGAGCTGCATGAGCTGTTTATATATTTTGGAGATTAATCCTTTGTCCGTTGATTCATTTGCAAATATTTTCTCCCATTTTGAGCGTTGTCTTTTCGTCTTGTTTATGGTTTCCTTTGCTGTGCAAAAGCTTTTAAGTTTCATTAGGTCCCATTTGTTTATTTCTGTTTTTATTTCCATTACTCTAGGAGGTGGTCAAAAAAGATCTTGTTGTGATTCATGTCAAAGAGGGTTCTTCCTATGTTTTCCTCAAAGAGTTTTATAGTGTCCAGTCTAACATTTAGGTCTCTAGACCATTTTGAGTTTATTTTTGTGTATGGTGTTAGGGAGTGTTCTAATTTCATTCTTTTACATGTAGTTGTCCAGTTTTCCCAGCACCACTTTTTTTTTTTTTTTGCAGTATGCGGGCCTCTCACTGTTGTGTCCTCTCCCGTTGTGGAGCACAGGCTCTGGACACGCAGGCTTAGCAGCCATGGCTCACGGGCCTAGCCACTCAGCGGCATATGGGATCTTCCCAGAACGGGGCACAAACCCGCGTCCCCTGCATCGGCAGGCGGACTCTCAACCACTGCGCCACCAGGGAAGCCCAAAGCTTATGTTTTAGGTTAACTTTTGACCAGCACAGCTCTTAGGTGAACCTCAATATAAGCAATGTAGCCATATTAAGCCCCTGGACATGATGCCATCCCCAAATTAGGAGACAGTCATGCACATTTGTTGAATGTCAAACGTAGGAGTGAGTATAGAGCAAGACATACCATTAATCCCTTTACCTTTGATGAATTATTTCGCATAAGTTGTAGATAGAACTCTCATATTTGAACTCTATGGGACAAAACTGAATTAAAAGCACTAACCCAAGTATAATCTTTTGGAACAATTTGTATAAAAGCATCATGACCTGGTCATTTTCTGCCACATCCCTATATACCTCAGATTCACAAATAGCAGGGAATTTAACTATGTCTATTATATAGCAAACAAAGGAAAATCTCAGAATGCACTTAGGGCTTTTTTTTTTAATTGCAAATATGTTCTGTATTTTATTATTCTAGTCCTACAATGGTGGAACCTTTTAGACAAGAAATATAGAAATAGAGCCAGACTTTTCTTTTCCAGAAGGCTGGCATTAAGGTAAATTACTCATATGCATCTCAATTAGGGAAAGTAAATAGTGAGTGAAATCCCAAGTCCTTGGGGAAGCTAAGGATCGACCTGGGAAACCATGGGTTTTGGAGTTAGGAGGATGTTGGTTCCAGCCGTGGTTGTGTGTAACATCAGACAAGTTGCTTTTTTTCCCCCTCAACTAGAAAATGAGGTATGTCTCAAAATTCTTTAAAAATCAAAGGCATATGTATTATTCAACTACTCAGTACAGTAGTTAGTGCTCAATGATTGGTAATTGAAAAATAATCCTATTCAAATGCATGATGAGACTGGATTGGAGAAGAAAAAAGAAAACAATAGAAGTAAAGTAAGAAGGGTCCATGGCAAATATTTCCAATGGAGATGTGTCTTCCTAATGTTTATTATCCTTCAGTTATATTCCCTGTGGATGGCTAGGTAAGATTAATGGTGGGCATCAAGTCCAAATTATTTAAACTGATGTGCTAGAAAGCTGTGTTTCAGTCAAACAGAGAGTATATATATGAGCTTTTTATTTCAACAAATATTTAATGAATATTTTGTAAAACGATTATTTTCCTCAATTACTGCTTAGCTTCTTTGGATTATTAAGTAGTGGCTTTTATAAAGAAAAGACCAGACACACATGCACACATGGACACATACAGGTGTGGACACAAATGCACACATATTTGGCCATAGTAATCAGATTCTGGAAAACATTGGTTTTTTACCTCCTTCTTTGGAAGCTTTGAGCTAATTTCTATCAAATTTATGTTTTCTATCACCAAGAATGCCCCATGATTCAAGAATAACTTTGGACAACTTACCTTGAATTTAACTCAGCTACATTGCCTTAAAGTTGGAGAAAAGCATGAAAAAGCTTGGTTCTCATCTAACAGATATCATAGGAAAGAATTCCCCACCTAGAGCCTACAATCCTAATTGTGTGCTGATGGTGCTGCTGAATTACCCTGAATGGCTGGTAGAAGACGGGGTTTCCTTCAATGAGGAATCTTATCTACGGGAGAAAATTATCCTTTCTGGATTTACAAGAGGGTTTTTCACAGTGGGCATACATTTGAGGTTTCAAAATCCATTACTTTAAATCACTTAGAAGAATGCCTCCCAAATGAGTTCACTTCCAGAACAATTTCAGAAAGCGAGTGCTGAAAGGACAACAGATTGTTATCCGTCATTTACAGTAGAAGCTCTCTGAACTGACTTCAACTTAATAATGCACTGAAGTAATCTACACTCCATAAATCTTACAGACAGATGTTAATGGAATCCTGAATACTCCCTGCTAGTAAGTTCTTGTCTAATATGGCTGAACCATCCTCCTCTCATTGGATGTGCTTGTTTCCAAAACTTTTGTGCTTTACATAATTTAATTAAATGTTACATAAACAAATTTCAAATGAGTGCATTAAAGAACAGATGTCTTTCCTCCTCTTTTTCTCTCTCTCTCTCCTCCCCACAGCCTCCCCTTTCTGCCCTTCTTATTCTCACTTTTTTTATGTTATAAAAACTAAGTTGAATTATTTGGAAAGGCTTGATGACATTGATTGGACATAAAATTTCTGTCTTGCTGTTTGTCTTCCTTGTTGGGTGGATTGTATCTTAGTCTTATATTTTGGGGTTCTTTTGCTATCTATTTTATCCAGCATCATGGGTCCTCAGTACAGTTTTCTGGAGTTAATTATGGATTAAATAATGATGCCTAAGCTTTTATATTCTATTATTGTAACAGCACCTAATAATGGATTTATTTCATTTTGGTTTCAAATTTATGATCGAATTTCCTCCTATTTTTCTTCTCATTTTCCCTTTCCCCCATTATGCTTTTTTCCTTCCTTCTCTGTCCCCCTTTCTCTCAACTCATTCTTTTGTTTTTTGCTGTTTGTTAATGCTTTGGGGACTTTACACTTCATTAGGGTAAACTAGTGTGGTTCCAAAGAAAGTTCCAGACTATGAGACAAAACTTTCTGTTATTATTCTAGGCAAGCCACGTAAACTGTAATGTGTGGGAGTGTCCTGTCTCTAAAATATGGAAGATAAATAATTTTTCCTGATACTGCATAGATTTGAAATGTTAGCACTTTGAGAAATATTTAACTAAAAAGAAGTCACTGTAAGCCAACTACTTTTCACACTACAGAGAAGCAGTTTGGGTCAGAAACTGAGTAAGAGACAGGTAACACTTCTAGGCTAGATCTATTTGAGATAAGTGAAAAATCTTGTGTATTCAGCTATCCCAAAATCTGTAGAGCATTGAACTTGCCTTCAGTGACTGGCAAAATGAACAGATGCTGTCTAAGGCAGCAGTGTTCTGGGGCTTCCTGTCTCACTGTTTGCATGGAGTTTTAGATTTATTGGGTTTGAATTCCTGTATGGCTGCCTGCCACACACCTACCTGATGATTCAAGTAGTATTTTCCTTGGCTAGTAAGTTCTGCATTTCATTGTTCCATCAACATTGAACAGACTGAAATGGAGCCAGGATCCAAATTTAAGGCGTATGAAAAACATTTCCAGGGATGACAGGATTAGGCTGGTTCTATCTATATTTTATTATCTCTTGCCTTTCTCCACAATTACGACATTTCTGGCAACAAAATGAAAATATTAAATTCAATAAATACACCTGGGGAGAGCTGGTGGTAGTCAATCTTACAACTACATAGTAAAAGGCCTTAGAGGAAAAAAATACACTCACTTAATGGAGACAGAAGAATTTCAGTTTTTCCAAAATGATCAAAAGCTGCTTTTGCAATTGCTACATATTTAGGGGAAACATCATTCCTTTGCTGTTTTATACCCATAATTTACACTGCAAATAAACATTACCAGTCCTCAAGAGTACTTAAGTTGAAGAGGCACAGGTTAAAGAGGTAATTAGGTTCTGCCTAATTGCTGCCTTGAAACAATAAGTGATAAATAAGCAATATATCTTTGAAAATTTCTAATTCTTCAATTCATGAACCCACACCAACAGAATCACACTCACAGACAAATTCTGTAATGTCATACAGGAATGTGTGATAAAATGCAAGGATATAGGCAAGTAGGAACTTAGGATATACTCATCCACAGGTAATTAAGCATTTGGGATCTTATTTCCCTGATCAGGGATTGAACCCGTGCCCCCTGCAGTGGAAACACGAAGTCCTAACACCCGGACCTCCAGGGAATTCCCTGTTCTTTATCTTTATTATTATTATTTGTTTATTGGAGTATAGTTGCTTTACAATGCTGTGTTAGTTTCTGCTGTTCAGTGAAGTGAATCAGCCACATGTATTATCTTTAAACCAACTTTCCTGGGAACTTTTTTCTGCTCCTCTGAGATCTCCTCTGTCCTTTATTAACACTCAGTACGTGCCTGTCATTAGTTCATATTGTTTTTTAATTTGTGAGCTTTTTCATTTTAATTATAGGACAAATACATGTTTATGGTAAGAATGATGCAGAAAAATCTAGAGAGAAAATAATAATTTCTCTTCAGCTCCTTTTCTAGTCTCTCGAGCCTATTCTCTGTCTTCAAACACTAATTTTAGAGGTAACTACTGTTAATAGGAGTATATCTTTCTGAACTTTTTTGTTCTAGGCACAGAGGGGATCTTGGTATTTGTATACCTCTACCACTCTGCTTTATACTCTAATATTAAAGCTTACCTACATTTCTGTGTCAGTACATACAGAAAATACATTCCTCTTAATGACTCCATATTATTCCTAACAACAGCCATATTATACTTTATTTTCCTGTGCTCAGTTTGTTCTCACAGATTATTTCCAATTTCACTGTTAGAAACAATGGGGTTCCACACACACACATTCATGTTCACCTGCATACATATTTCCCTAGATGAACTCTGAAAAATACAATTTGAGGCAAAGGCTATGCACATCTAAAACCCAAAGGGGCTGAACTAATTTTCACTTTGTATCTACAATTTGTGAAAATAGTGACACCATCTCCACATCCCAATGGCAACCCTCAATATTGTCAAACTCTGAAAAAATCTTACCAATCTGCATAGACTTTGCTACTTTAATTTGCTTTTCTTTAATTGCTAGTAAAGTTGGGCATATTTTCATCTATTCATTGACCATGTGAATGTCTTACTTTGTGAATTGTCAGTTTTTATCCTTTGTTGACTTACCTTTTGGGTTATTTGAATTTCTTCTTTTATTTACAGAATTATTTTATAAGTTTAGATATTAATTTGCATAGCCATTAGCTGTACCAGAAGAAAGTATTTTATTCCAGTATATGGGTTCTTATTTTATTTATGGTACCTTTCACTGCTCAGCTCTTTTAGTTTTTTTATAGTCAAATCTCTTAATCTTTTTTATGGTTTCTAAAATTTTGTCTTACTTCCTAAGGCCTTACTTATCCTCAAGCTCAATGTGCAATTTGCTAAATCTTTCTTGATGATTTTATGATTATGTTTTTTACATTAGATTTTTAAAATCCATCTACCATTTATTTTGAGTATGGGTAAAGTAGGAATTAATTTTTTTTCTAAAAATGTAGCCAAATATCCAATGACATATATTGAAAAGTCAATCTACTTGCCACTAATTAGAACTGCCACCATTATAATGCAGCTAATTCTACATATTTTGGATTCTCTAATCTGTTCTATTGACAAAATTGTCAGTTTTTGAATCATATCCCACAATTTTAATTAACATAGCTTCATACTGTGTTAATATTTGAAAATGCAATTCTCTTTATTATTCTATTAAGAAAATGTAGATATTCTTACATAAATAATCATACAAATTTCATAAATGAATACTACAAAGATTTTAATGTGAAGTGCATACATTTATAGATTTTGAAATATTTAACATATTTTAACATTGAGATTTTTCATGTAGAAATATGATGACTTTTCTGTTTATTAAGTTATTTTTTGTCTTTACTATATTTAATAGTTCTTTAGATCTTCTTTTCAATTTTATTGACAGGTAATTTTTAACATTTGTTAACCCTGCTGATTTTAAATTCATTATAAATTGCATCTTTTTGAAGTTAAAAATTATAATTGATTATTTCAATGAGAGCTTTTGATTCTCCTAAGATTTATCTTATAACCTGGCAATTTACTAAATACTCATTAGTTCTAATAGCTTACAGTTTAGAGTCTTGAATATTTATAGATAACTATTAATAATGATAGCCTTCTCTTACCAACATTTAAACCTCTTCCTCAAATTATATTGGCCAGTGCTGCCAAACACTTTTGAATATTTATCTTACCACACAGATCTTTCCTTATCTTTTTCTTGGGTTTCTAATGTCTTTTAGTTTAGTATAAATTTTGTGTGAGTTTCAGGATAAGTTTTGTTAAGCCGAATGAGGTTTAAATATCAACTTGACTCACTGATGAGAAAGCAACTGATAACTCCCACAAAATTAAATTTAAAAATATATCTTCGAGTCTGCCTCTAATACCCCTGAATTAAACTTACTCATCAATGTGTATGTGAAGGAGTGAAATGGAAAGTGAAAAACGGTGAAAAGAGAAAGAAAAAAAGAAAGAACTTGTTTTGCCTAAACACATGCAGTTCAAAACAGGCAAAGGTATGTGTCACATGTGAACAATGATCATCATTCAGCAAAACTGTCCTGTGTGCCTAGGAAGAGTCAGGCACTCTTCTGTCTTTGAGCTATGCTGTTGAAAGAGGATAAAATGTCCTTGCCTGCATGAAACTTTCATTTTAGAGAAATTGGTGACAATGAACAGATAAATATACATGGTAGGACAAATGTGAGAAAAAACAAATATGAAGCAGCAAAAGAACATGCATATCAAGGGAGAGTAAGTGTTATTTTCTTATAGAGAATTTTCAGGGAAGATCGATCTATTAAGATGACAGTTGAACAGAGATCTGAATAAATTCAAAAGTAAGCAAAAAGCAAAATGGCAGACTAAGACTCTGCAAGTTCTCATTCCCATACAGAACCACTGAAAAAAACATCGACAAATATCATACATTAACACATATATGTGGAACCTACAAAAATGGTACAGATGAACCAGTTTGCAGGGCAGAAATAGAGACACAGATGTAGAGAACAAACGTATGGACCCCAAAGGGGGAAAGTGGTGGGGTGGTGGTGATGGTGGGATGAAATGGGAGATTGGGATTGACATATATACACTAACATGTATAAAATGGATAACTAATAAGAACCTGCTGTATAAAAAAATAAATTAAATAAAATTCAAAAATTAAAACAAACAAACCAACAAAATAAGCATCAATTATCCAAGCAGAAATTGTCAAAAGTGACTGTTTTGGAACTCTTTACTTCCTATGAGCACTGGCAGTTTCTAAGGAAAGCCTGGATAGGAATCTGTGGTTGAGCCTGGTCAATGTGAGCCTTCAGAGTGGTAGCATCTACTCATCCCCTTCCCCACAGGCTTGTGTGGGCATCTGGGGGAATGGGCATCATGTTTCTGGCATGGCTTGCTGGAGGCAGCATGGGCAATAAGCACTGTGTCCTCTAAATGTTGGAGTTCTGTGCTGCAATTGAAGACTCCTGCTTCTGATCACAGAGGTGCAGATACAGAGGATGACTGCCACTGTGTCAACCCACACCCACTGAAGTGGCTTTCAGAAGATCTCAAGGACATTCAAAAATAACAATGTGTATAGGGATTTTATAAAGGCACTGTTAAGTGCTGAGGAAGAATCATAGGCTCAGAAGAAACCTGAGAAGACCTTAAACTTTCACCTCAGGCTGATCCCTATGACAGTCAACAAACAGCAAACCCTTGGGAACAGGGAGAAGCTGATCTGTAGAGTTACACATTATAAGGTTCCAATGTCCAGTTTTCAACATAAAATCACAATACACGCAAAGAAATAAGAAAGCTTGGCTCATTCAAAGGAACAGAATAAATCAACAGATAATATATGTGAAGAAACTGAGATATTGGACTTGTTAGACAAAGACTTCAAAACAATTGTGTCCATCATCGGATGAATGGATAAAGAAGATGTGGCACACATATACAATGGAATATTACTCAGCCATAAAAAGAAACGAAACTGAGCTATTTGTAATGAGGTGGATAGACCTAGAGTCTGTCATACAGAGTGAAGTAAGTCAGAAAGAGAAAGACAAATACCGTATGCTAACACATATATATGGAATTTAAGAAAAAAAAATGTCATGAAGAACCTAGGGGTAAAACAGGAATAAAGACACAGACCTACTTGAGAATGGACTTGAGGATATGGGGAGGGGGAAGGGTAAGCTGTGACAAAGCGAAAGAGAGGCATGGACATATATACAGTACCAAACGTAAGGTAGATAGATAGTGGGAAGCGGCCGCATAGCACAGGGAGACCAGCTCGGTGCTTTGTGACCCCCTGGAGGGGTGGGATAGGGAGGGTGGGAGGGAGGGAGATGCAAGAGGGAAGGGATGTGGGAACAGATGTATATGTATGACTGATTCACTTTGTTATAAAGCAGAAACTAATTTTAAAAAAAAAGGAAAGAAAAAAATAAAAAATAATTAATTGATTAAAAATAAAAAGCCTTCAAAGCACTAAAGGAAGACATGGGCAAAGACAGAAAAATGTATAAACAAAATGATAATATGAATAAAGAGATATATATTATTAAAAGGAGCTAAAATGTAATTCTGGAGCTAAAACGCACAATAACTGAAATGGAAATTACATAAGAGGAGTTCAGAAGAAGATTAGAGAAATTGAGAGAAGGAAACAAACATTAAAGTAGAATGACAAATGAAACTGCCACGTCTGAGGAACAGACAGATAAAATAATGAAGAAAAGTGAAGAAAGGCTGTGTGACTTGTAAAATCCCATAGAGCAGACCAACACACATTGTGGGAATCCCAAAAGGGAAACAGAGATAAAGGGACAGAAGAATATTTGAAGACATAATGGCTGAAAACTTCCTAAATTTTATGAAAGGCTAAATTTTACAAATTCAACAAGCTCAACAAATTCCATTTAGAATAAACTCAAAGATACCCACACCAAGGTACATTATAACCCAAGATACATTATTGTCAAACCCTAAAGATGAAGTGAGAATCTTGAAAGCAGCAAGAGAAAAGTGACTCAAATACAAGGGATTGTCAATGATATTTTCAGTCAATTTCTCATCAGAAAACTTGGAGGCTAGAAGGCAGTGGGATAATGTATTTAAAGTGCTAAGAAAAGGTCTGTCATTGAAAACTCTATATCCAACAAAATTGTCCTTCAAAAACAAAGGAGAAATTAAGATAATCCCAGATAAAAGCTGACTGAGTTCAATACCACAAGACCTAGCCTATCAGCTACATAAGCTACATCATGAAAGGATGCTACACAATAACTCAACTCCATCTAAAGATATAAAGATCTATGGTAAAGATAAATACATGGGCAAATGAAAAAGTGAATATTATTGCAATTTTGTTTTGTAACTTCACTTTTTATTTATTATAGAATTTAAAATACAAATATGTAAAATAATTATAAATCAATGTTATCAGGCACACAATGTATAAAATTGTAATTTGTGACATCAATAACACAAAGGGATGGGGAAGTAGCTGAACAGGAGTACAGTTTTTGTATGCAATTAAAGTTAAGTTGGCATCAATTCAAAATAGATTGTTTTAATTTTAAGATGTCATGTCATCCCTGTAGTACCCAGAAATAAAATATCTATAGAATATCTATAGAATATCCACAGAATGAAATGAGAAGGGAATTAAAATGTATTATTGTAAGAAACAACTAAACATGAGAAGAGGCAGTAAAGGAGTTAAAGGACAAAAACTATAAAACATACATAAAACAAATAGTAAAATGGCAGAAGTCATTTATTCTGTATCAGTAACTGCTTAAAATGGAAATGTATTTTTTTACAATGAAAATGCAAAAATGGTAGAATAGACAAATATTCATGATCCAACTATCTTCTGTCTACAAGAAAGTGTTTTAGTTCTAAATAAATCTAAATAGATCTGAATAGATCAAATAGGATGAAGGTGAAAGGATTAAAAAATATATTCCCTGCAAATAATCACAAAAAAATAGCTGTGGTGGCTATCAGACAAAATAGATTTTACATTAAAACATTTTTAAAGAAGGAAAAAATACATTATATATTGATAAAAGGGTCAATTCACCAAGAAAATGAAACAAACATATATGTCAGGTGTCAGAGCCCCAAAATCCATGAAGCAAACATTGATAGAATGGAAGGGAGAAATAGACAGTTCTACAGTAAGTTAGAAACTTCAATGTGCAACTTTTCATAATGGATAGAACACCTAGACAGAATATCAGTAAGGAAATAGAGGATTGAACACAATTATAAACAAAGTAGACCCAGCAGACATATATAGAATAATCCACCCAACTTTCTTTTTTTAAGTGCACTGTAAACATTCTCCAGATGGATCTTATGTTAGGCCACAAAACAAGTCTCAAAAATTTGTAAAAGACTGAAATCTTAAAAGGTATCTTTTGTGACCACAATGAAATGAAGCCAAAACTCAATAACAGAAGAAAAGTGGGCAAGTCACAAATATATGGAAATTAAACAACACACCTAAAATAACCAATTAGTCAAAGAAAAAAAAAAACAATAAAAATTAGAATATACCTGGAGACAAATGAAAGTGAAGTCACAACACACCAAAACTTATGGAATGCAGTGAGAGCAGTGACAAGAAGAATATATATATCTGTAAATGCATAAGTTAAACCTAAATTTATACCATAGTGAACTAGAAATAGAAGAACTAATTAAACCCAAAACTAACAGAAGAAAGAAAACAATAGGTTTAGAGCAAGATCAATAAAATAAAGAATAGAAAATAGAGAAAAATCAATGAAACCAAAGTTGTTTCTTTGAAGAGATCAACAATATTTAAAAAACAGATAGACTAAAAAAGAGAGAGGACTCAAATTTTTAAAATTAGAAGTGAATATGAGTACAGTCATCCTGAACTCACAGAAATAAAAATGATTATAAGAGTATACCATCAACAAATCTACTCCAACAAATTGGATAACCAAGATGAAACAGACAAATTCCTAGAAGAACACAATCCATCAAAACTAAAATATAAAGAAATAAAAAAACTTAAAGAAAATTTTAAAATAAAAAAAAACACTCAACATACTAGGAGTAGAAGGAAATTACTTAAACATGATAAAAATCACCTATGAAAAGTCAAGAGCCAATATCATGTACAATGGTGAGAGGTGAAAGCTTTCCCCAAGTTCAGAAACAAGATAAGGATGCTCTCTTTAACCACTTCTGTTCAAAATAGTATTGAGATTTTTAGCCACAACAATTAGTCAAAAGAAAGAACGAAGGAAGGAAGGAAGGAAGGAAGGAAGGACGGAAGGTAAGAAAAAAGGGAGGGAGGGAGGAAGGGAGTGAGGGAGGGAAAAAAGGAAGGAAAAGAAAGAAAGATTTTCAACAAGGGTGCCAAGACCATTCAATGGGGAAAAGGTAACCTGGAAAACTGGATATCAACATGTAAAAAGTGAATTTGAACCCTTATATGATGGCACACACAAAACTTAACTGAAAATAGATCAAAGACCAAAGTGTAAGTAAAAGTATAAAACTCTTACAATTAAACATAGGGGAAAATGTTCATGACATTTAAATTGGCAATGATTTCTTGTATATGACACCGAAAGCGCAAGCAACAAGAGAAAAAGATAAACTGAAAGTCATCAAAATTTTTAAAAAGGAAAAAAAAATTGTGCCTCAAGGTACTCTATCAATATTGGGAAAAAACTATCTGTGGAATGGAAAAAAAATATTTTCAAATCACTTATATTATAAAGGTTATAAACCAAACTATATAAAAAATCCTAAAACTCAATGATGAAGAACAAATAATCCAAATTAAGAATAGGCAAAGTACTTAAATAGATATTTGTCTAAAGAAGATATGCAAATGACCAGTAAGCTCATGATAAGATGCTTAGCATCGCTGGTCATTAAGTAAATACAAATAACAATAAAAACCACAATATTATAATATGTTATACCCTTTAGGATAACCATTATCAACAAAATGGAAAATAATAAGAGTTAATGAAGATATGAAGAAATTGAACCCCTTGTGCAGCTGCAGTTTCATTGTTCCTCAAAAAGTTAAACATAGAATTACCATATGATTCAGCAATTCCACTTATAGGTATATACCCAAAGGAATTGAAAGCAGAGCCTTGATCACATACTTATGTGCTGTATAGCAACATTATTCACAACAGCCAAAAGTTAAAAACAACCCAAATACTCATCAACCAATGAATGAATAAACAAGATGTGATATCCACATACAATGGAATATTATTCAGGCTTAAAAATGCATAAAATTCTGATACATGATCTGACATACATGAACCTTGAAAAAATTGCCAGGTGAAATAAGTTAGACACAAAAGGATAAATATTTTATGATTCCACTTACATGAGATACCTAGAAGAAGTAACTTCATAAAGGCAGAAGATAGAATAGAGATTGTGAGATCCTTGGGGGAGGGAAGTAGTAGGGAAGTATTATTTAATTGATACAGAGTTTCTGCTTGGGATGATGCTCTGGAAATAGAGAGCAGGGATGAATGCACAACTTCATGAATGTGTAGATGCCCCTTGCAGAAGACTTTCGTATTTAGAAAATAAAATACAAAATAACAACGACAACAACAACCCTGAGGTGGGAGAATGCCTGGGACAGGAGACCCATCTGAGTAAGATCGCAAGGGGGAGCAAGGGCACATAAGTCAGGTCCAAAAGGCAGGCAGGGGCCAGATCTTTGAGGGTCTTTTAGATCATGATAAGGTCTTTGTGTTTACTTTAAATGGGATCAAGGTTCTTAAAGGGTTTTGAGCAAATGGGTCACTTAATATAATCGATGTTTTAAAAGAAGAGTGCTTGATCATATGTTGAGAACAGAGTGTAGGGTGGCCATGTTAGAAACAGAAAGATAAGTTTGAATGTCATGGCCAACAGCCCAGGCAAGGGATGACAGGAGCTTGAGTTAGGTTGGTGACAGGGTACCCAGGGAGGACTAAACCGATGGAGGACACACTCTAAAGGCAAAGCTGGCAGGATTTGCTGATGGTTCTGATGCATGGTAAGTGAGAGGAAAAGGAATTAAGGATTCCAGTGTTTTGACTTTGAACAGCTGGTAAAATAGAATTGCCCTTTACCAAAATGAGAACTACTGGCAAAGGAGAACTTTTAGAGAATTCCATAACTTGTAAACTATTACTGTTATGCTTACAGATTCCAAACAATCATCTTAGTCATAGGTCCTTCTGTTGTGAAGTTTGAATAAATGTTAGAGCAAAAGGCAGGGTATGGTCATTATTATTTTTTTTTAAGTTTTTCAATGGGTTCCACTAATTCTCAGTGTAATTTCCAAATTTATTCATATGGCATATATATATTTTTTTGTTTCTTTGTTTTTGGCCATGCGGCATGCGGGATCTTAGTTCCCTGATCAGGGATCAAACCCGTGACCCTGCATTGGGAGCGCAGAGTCTTAACCACTGGACCACCAGGGAAGTCCTGATGGCCATTATTATACTCTCTGGTTAGCCTCTCTGGAGTTCACAATGACCTCCACAGCTTTGTAATTCTGGATAAATTTCTCAGGAGCTTATAAGAACTATCTAGGTAGGCAGAAGCTGGGCTAGTTTTCTGAAAAAAAAAAAAAAAAACTAAAAACAATAGATATAGAGATAGAGGGAGAGTGAGACAGCGAGAAAGAGAGAGAGAGAGGGAGGGAGGGAGAGAGGGAGAGGGAGAGGGAGAGGGAGAGGGAGAGAGAGAGAGAGAGAGAGAGAGAGAGAGAGAGAGAGAGATCTCATCCAAAAGTCAGAACACATTGATTGCTTGGAAGTTGTGGCCATTAACAGCAGGTAGGATGGGTAAGCTTTCTATAGCATCCAGGATGTTAATTTAAGTGCTGAAGATGCTCTGTATACAATTGAAACACAAGAATGTTACTGCATTAATATATACAGATTATACAAAAACCCAGGCAGGCTGTCACTGTCAGGACCCAGTGAATTCTGATTGTGGGTAGCCAGAGCTCAATCAACCATGTGGAGATTTAAGGTGAGGACTGAAAACTGGGGTAGGTCTGAATGGAGTATGGCAGGCATCATCGCAAAGAAGGGTATGAAAACAGACAACCCAGGACAGAGATAAGGCTTTGGAGTCCCTGACTTTCCAAGGATCTCTAACCTCACATAAGAAAAGAATCCAATGTTGCTCTGTTACCACTTTCCTTAGCCCTATTTCTCAGGAGTTCATGGAACTCTGTGATTAAATAAAGCTGACGGCTGACCTGAGAGGAAAAAAAAGAAACATGAGATATTTGTCTATGGCAAGAGGAATCATAGTTTTCTTTGGTGAGAGAGAGTATAGGGCGATCTTGGGAATGGTAAATAAGGGAGTAGAATAATCTCTGCATTCCCCAGAAGCAAAGCATTGAAAGGTGCAGATAAGAGATGGCCCTGTGTATTAATCCATTCTCCTGTGCTGTATATTTACCTAAGAATAATTCTGGTGATAAATCACACACTCTTTATCTATTTGACCCATTGATATAGGTAAGTCCCTACTTAAATATTCATTGCCATTTAGACTTCTCAATTATAACGGTTAATGCTTTGTGCCTCTGTATGTATGGCGTGCATGTGATCTGACTACCTTCATTTGTTTTATTTATAATTGGGTGTTTATATTCTTATCTGCAGAATGCAGATGGTGTGCACTAGGCTAGTGTTCCCCCTCCACTGCAGATGCATTTTAACTCCTTTTCCTAGAAATAAACAGCGTGGTGTCACTAACGACAACAGCATGCGTTTGCCATGTTTCTCGTGTGGATGCCGGTGTTGAGGAAAAGGAATGCTGTCTTGCAGTGGCTGTTAGGGCTTAAGCCCAGGACCACCACACAACTAACCTCCAGGGAAGCCTGCTATGTCAAACACTAGTATGCTTGTGGAGATGCCATAGCTGATCTTTCCAATGACAAGGGAAATAAGCCAGTGGGCACAGTAGTTAAGGTTATGCAGCTGTTTCTGATATCACACGGCTCTGGATTGCTGTCTCTCATCTGATGCCTGGCTGTGTCCCTGCATTAACCAATGAAAGATCAACTGCTTCAGTTGTATGTATCACACTGCTGGGTTTGTTTCCACCTCATCTGCCTCAACAGCATTTCTCTTTCTGCCAAGCCTGAAGTTAGCACCATTTATTGAGTTTCCACAGTATATATATATAGACACTTGGAGAGATATATGGATATTAATCACAGCAGACTTCTTTGAAGGAGGGACTGAATAAATTATTATTTAATTAAAGCTCAAATCAAGGCTGATAATAAAATGAATGTCTGGGCAGTTGGATGGTCCGTACCTGAACCAATTGGACTATAATTATATATGGCCATGGACAAATCACTTCACTGGAACGTGGATGGCTATAAAATTGAACAACCCCAAAGAATGGTTATTGTAAATCAAGGGATGGTGATAGCTAATCAGATGGAGGTCTTCCCACAGTGGGGAGTTAAAGTTTTGTGAAAACAATTCCCAACCCTGGCTAAAGTGAAGATAGACTGTGTTCTTTCTAAAAGCATCATGGATGAAGCCTTGAGCAATGTCATCTTGAGCTTCCTGTTTGTCACTGTGAAGATACTGGTTTATGAATGGATGAACAGTGAATCAATGATTCTGGGTGAAGAGAGACGTGAACTTGGAGTCACACAGATAGAGATTTGAATCCAGGCTTTGCTAGTTAATTGCAGTGTGATCGCGGGTAAGTTACTTAAGGTTTTCAAGGCTTTGTTTCCTAATTTGTAAAGAACATGTAATAACCTGTATTGGCATGTGTTTCTGAAATTGTAAAGATCATATGTAAAGCACTTATATTAGGCTCTAGAGACATGATGGTGTTGATTTCCACAATTAAAAAATTATATTATTTTTGGGAGTTCCCTGGCACAGTGGTTAAGAATCCGCTTGCCAATGCAGGGGACATGGGTTCGAGCCCTGGTCCAGGAAGATCCCACATGTCGTGGAGCAACTAAGCCCACGCACCACAACTACTGAGCCTGCGCTCTAGAGTCCGCGAGTCACCACTACTGAGCCCATGTCTCTGTGACAAAGAGAGACTGCCAAAATAAGAAGCCCACGTACTACCACCAAGAGTAGGCCCCGCTCGCCACAACTAGACAAAGCCTGCACACAGCAACAAAGACCCAATGCAGCCAAAACATAAATAAATAAATAAACAAACAAATAAATAAATAAATATTACATTATTTTAAATGAAAATAGTATAAAATCACTATAAAATTTTATATTAAAACCCTAGGGTTTGGGGGCTTATTTGGAATAGCACCTAGAGCTATAACTTTAATGTGTTTTAATGAAATCCATATTAACATTTGTTTTTGTTTTTCAGTAATACTTTACTTTTCAGGGCAGTTTTAGATTCACAGAAAACTTGAAGGGAAGATACAGAGATTCCCACATACACTCTGCCTCCGCACATGCACAGGCCCCCCTGTTATCAACATTCCCCATATTGGTTACAACTGATGAACCTACATGGGCACATCATAATCACCCGAAGTTCATAATTTACATTACAGTTCTATCTTGGTGTTGTACAGTCTATGATTTTGAACAAATGTATAATAACATGTATTCATCATATGGAATCATACAGAGTATTTTCACTGCCCTAAAAATTCTCGGTGTTTCACCTATTTGCGTATTTATCCTTTACTTCCTACTCCTCCAACCCCTGGTAGCCACTGATTTGTTTTTTTACCATCTCCATAGTTTTGTCTTTTCCAGAATGTCATATTGTTGGAGCCATACAGTATGTAACCTTTTCCAATTAGCTTCTTTCACTTGAATATACATTCAACATGTTATGTTGTTTTTATTGCTACTATATATTTCATTCAAAATTTGTTAAAATAATTGGATAAGTACCCTCAAATTTTTAAAAAAGATCATAGTTTGATATCCAAATATAACCATATTAACTTTATAATCATACATCATAACTATGTTCACATGTAATTATCAGATATGAATGACCACTTGAATCAACAGCCTAATAGTTCATTGAGTGTACATGCTGTTATACATTTTTATTGTTAAACATTTAGTTTATTTCTAGTTTTGTACTATTACTAATAATACTGTCAATACTTCTGAGTTTAATTAAATGTTTGTTGCTATGAGTAAATATATATTTATGTGTACAGAAAATAAGCACAGTTTTCTGGGGATGTGTTAGCTTAGGTTACAGACTCTTACTGATTGTTACTAATGAAAATGCTAAAGGTAGGACTCCATTCTCCTTCAGAACTACTTCCCTGCTGCTTGTGATATTCTCTCCACACCTTCTCCATCTCTTCATGGCAATTTCACTCACAAATTTCCTGGTTTTCTGCTCCTTCTTCACATTTAGCTCATAGCTATGTTTCCAGTGATATGTCCACCCCAAAGACTTTTTTTTGTGTGTGTGGTATGTGGGCCTCTCACTGTTGTGGCCTCTCCCGTTGCGGAGCACAGGCTCCAGACGCACAGGCTCAGCGGCCATGGCTCACGGGCACAGCCACTCCGCAGCATGTGGGATCTTCCCGGACTGGGGCACGAACCCGTGTCCCCGGCATCAGCCGGTGGACGCTCAACCACTGTGCCACCAGGGAAGCCCAGGAGTAAACTTTAAATAGCATCTGCTCTTATCTTAGTCAAACTTATGGAACATGGATTCTATAAAATGAGAGATAAGATAGGATAACAGTGTTAGGTAAAAAGTTAATTGAGGGCTTCCCTTTTTGAGTCTACCTCTGCAGCCCACTTACAGCTTCCAGGAGTAATTTAAGTATTTGGAAATGCTTTCTACAAATTCCTTTTTCTACTGAATACTGTGAAAGTTCATTTCTGTCTCCTAAAACCAAGAAATTTGATTCATGTGATTTGGTGAAAAATTTTCAGAAAATTATAGAAATGTACAGAGAGGAAATAATGTTGGGAATGAAGGAAAGGAAATGGATAACAAATGTTTCTGAAGAGATAAGAACCAACATAGAAGCAATAATCAATAATGCAATATAACAAAGCTTTTCTGTTGAAACATAATGTGAAAATTTATATATTGGGAAAACTCAAAAGGTATCAGAAAAATTACTTAGAAGGTATCAATATTTATAAAATATTTCCTAAAAGAATTGTATGTCCATACATGTGGCTTGAAGTGACAGGAAACAAGTATTCAAATATATTTAAATGAGTCTGGAGAGCATTGGATGGAGCAGAATCTGCCAGGTTCCTTGACCACTGGATTTCTCAGAGCCTTGACATGCAAGTGTGCACAATGGTTCTTCAGGGAGGATGGTAAGGATGGTACAGTATATTCCACCTACCAAATTACTGGACCCTAAAAACTTTTTTTTTTCAAATATATCACCTGGATATATTGTTTCACTGTATACATTTCACTGTATTCACTGTATATCTTTGTGAAATCTAAGACCATCAAGATTAAGTAATGAAAAAAAAAAGATTAAGTAATGAGTTCTTTAAGCATCAGGCAAAAAAAAAAAAAAAAAAAAAAAAAAGCTCAGAGGGGAAAAATCACAGCAACATTAAACTTCTTCTCTATAGCATCATTTCCAGGAAAGCAATGAATTGATTTATAAATTTTGAGAGGAAAATGATACATCTCAAAAATGCTTTACCTAGCCAAGGTGTCACTCAAATGAGAAAGTTACATAAGGAGATTCTCAGATTTGAATGGCTCCTGATAATACAACACCCAACCATCATCCCATGTTTCTTCCTAGCTATGAAAGATATGCACAACTCATTCTAGATAAAGAATGACTTCATGTGATTGAATAAAATCACAGTAAGTTATAGGACTCAGTATATGCTACAGTGATGGGGAAATTGGGAACCACTGAGTACAACAAAAGGGGCATGCATGAGCACCTTATGCTTCACATGGACTTTGCAAAACTGGACAGCTCACACGGTCATGGCTAAGAGATAAATACAGTGAACATCATATATTTTAATAGTTAACAGCCTGTGTGTGATTCTAACAACCCCTTGAAGGCCTCTAAGAGGGCCTGAAGATTAATGCACCCCATATAGGTTTGCTGATGCCAAACTTGCAACTAATACTATGCTGGTTCTATGGAAAACACAAAATAGGTTGAAGGCATTTTAGGGTCATTCTCCTGAGACATTTTAAATTTTGGAGGAGTCAGAGCCTACATACAATCATTGTAAACGCTTCCCATATTAATTACTTTAACTATTTTTTTTGTTTTTTGGCTGCATTGGGTCTTCATTGCCGTGTGCAGGCTTTCTCTAGTTGTGGTGAGTGGGGGCTACTCTTTGTTGCAGTGTGCGGGCTTCTCATTGCAGTGGCTTCTCTTGTAGTGGAGCACAAGCTCTAGGCGCATGGGTTTCAGTAGCTGCAGCATGCAGGCTCAGTAGTCGTGACACACGGGCCCTAGAGCGTGCAGGTTTCAATAGTTGTGGCACGTGGGCTCAGTAGTTGTAGCTTGTGGGCTCTAGAACACAGGCTCAGTAGTTGTGGCACATGGGCTTTGTTGCTCCATGGCATGTGGGATCTTCCTGGATCAGGGATCGAACCCTTGTCCCCTGCATTGGCAGGCAGATTCTTAAACACTGCGCCACCAGGGAAGTCCTTAACTCTTTTAAATGATATGAAAATATATAGGGATCTTTCTAAATTGATAAAATAATAACTTTGCCAGCAGTGGAGTGTCGGTTTGCAAACAGATGATTGGAGCACAAAGATGTGAGCTGTTCTCGTTTCTACTTAGCACTTGCTTTTACAATCTCCTGACCATATGCAGTGATCTCCTCCAGCCCTCTGTTTTTATCTTGTTTAACAAGATATGACAGTCATAACAGACTTGTTTATTCAAACTGCTTCACTGGAGTCATGATAGAGTGTAACAAGGTTAGGCAGAACTTGGTGTTGCCTTCTAGATTGGAAATTAACAATATCCGGCTCCAGATGACATAAGGTGTAGAGCAATAATTCCTTTTCTCCATGTGAAATGCATTTAATTAGATATTTTGACTACTTTTCTTGCTATGATTTGAATAATAATGCTATTAATTTCTTATAATTATATAGCACAGAGCCATAATCTTTTATCTGTATCTCCAGGGATCAGAAGTATTTTAGAATGGTAATACAGTATATATATGAAATATTTTGTAGTATACCCGCCCTATATTAAAAAGGGAATCACAAAAAATATAAAGATTACCTAAGTGAAAAACTTAAAATAATATTTCATATCCATTCCAGTCAACTTTGCTTCAAATGTGTCCAAATATGGTGAGCTTCTCCTGTTGCCCAAAAAAAAAAAATTGTTTTTGTTTTCTGAGCTTTATGGATTTCAGAATTTTGTATAAATTGTTATAGGCCTGTATTACCTATTGGGAAAGTCCTTCAAATTCATGAGTGTACACAGACTCTTCATTTTATGCAGCATCTGTGTCACTATCCTTTTCTTTTTTTTAATATGCTAAAAACATCAACTTTTTCTTCTCACTTGCTGCCAGCACCATCGAACCAGGTACCAAGTTATAGAGATTCTCTCTCAAAGGGTCTTTTAAAACTTTTATCACTTTGTTTGTAGAGTGTTCCTCTACAATACAAATCTATGCATGGAATTACTCCGCTTAAAATATGCCCATAGCTCCCCATAAATTCCAGTAAGGAGACAAAACACCTCACCCAGAACACAAGCCTCTTTTAGCCCTTTTGTCTTTGTTTCTGATCCTCCCCTGCTGCTGCTGGACCACGACCCTCCCCTGTCAGTTTCCCCATCATGCCTTTCCACAAGCTCAGCCTTCTGCCTAGAGTTTACGGTACCACTTCTCCTTCCATCCATTCCTACTCATAGTTTTAGAATCATCTTTTCTTTTGTAAAATTACTTACTTACTTACTTAATTAATTAATTAGTTATTTTTGGCTGCATTGGGTCTTTGTTGCTGCACGTGGGCTTTCTCTAGTTCCGGCGAGAGGGGTGCTACTCTTCGTTGCAGTGCACGGGATCCTCATTGTGCTGGCTTCTCTTGTTGCAGAGCACGGGCCCTAGAGCATGTGGGCTTCAGCAGTTGTGGCTCGCAGGCTCAGTAGTTGTGGCTCACGGGCTCTGGAGCGCAGGCTCAGTAGCTGTGGTGCACGGGCCTAGTTGCTCCACAGCATGTGGGATCTTCCCAGAGCAGGGCTCGCACCCGTGTCCCCTGCATTGGCAGGCGGGTTCTTAACCACTGCACCACCAGGGAAGTCCCTAGAATCATCTTTTCAATCTCAATCAAGTCACTTCTGCACTTTCCTAGGATCTCAAAAATACATCTGTCGAAACAAACATTCAGCTTTAATTTTGTTTCTGTTCTTCCTCATCTACCCCTAAATTTTATTCATACAATTCTATGTGTGCAACTAAGGAAGGTTACCATATGCCAGAAACTATTCTACACTTTTAAATTTAATCTATGACAGAGGTTACTATTATTAACTTCCCCATCCTAATGTGCAGATAAAAATAGGCAAAGAACAATACACGTAATCATGCAGCAAACAAGCAGACAACCCAGGATGTGAATCCAAGTGTTCTGAGTCTAAAGCCTGTGACTTTAACCACTGTGCTTCTCCACAGATACTTTATTACTTGATTGATATTATTAATCAGGGTATGTGAGAATTGCTTATAATGAAATTTTCCTATTTGTGTAATTGCTAGGAAGATATTTAAAACTATATATATCTCTTAGAGAGCTATAAAATTCCTTTGTTCTAAGGTGATATGATGGATTGTTATAAAACTGTCATGAAATCATTGAATCTTGCTGAATTCACCTCTTTGTATGGTCCCCTTCCACATTGTGGTAGGGGTGCCTTGACTTATTTGGACAGCAGAATGTATAATAACAATATCAGTGTGAAAATTTGAAGCTTAGGCCTTAAGAGTAGTTGAAGCTACCGCTTTTGCTCTCTTGCTGCTCGGAGATTGCATCTAACGGAGTCTCCTAGAAGATGAGACACCATGTGAAGAGAGAAGTGCTGGAGAGTAAAAGTACACAGGAATAGAGACAGGAATTGCCAGTCATCCCACATGACATAGTACATATGTGAGTGATACCATCTTGGATACTCCAGACAATCACTAGAAAGGCTTGAGTGAGCCAAATGCAAGAGAGGAAAGACACCCAGCTAAGGCTAAGACTGCATGAAAAATTATGAAAATATAAATGGTAGTTGTGATTTTAAGCCACTGAGTTTTGAGATGTTTTTTACATACCGTTATAGTAGTTGGTATCAGGAAACAGGGGACTGCCTTAACAAAAATCTTAGAATGTGGTTTTGGCTTTGGGACCAGGAAGTGGGTAAAAGCTGCAAGAGTGGTGAGAAGGCTGTTGTCTGAGACTGAAAAAGGGACCTCTGGGGTTAAAATGGTGGCAGAACAATTGGCAAATTGCCTTCTGCCGTAGCTTGGACGATTGAACACGTGTTTAATGCATGTGGGAAGCCGACTAAAGAGATTTCCAGGCAGACTTCTGAAAGTGGCAGCTGACTTTTTTAGGATGCCTGTTATAAAGCCAGTGTAGTGGAAATGAACTTAGGAAGGAAATGTTTAGTATTCAAGCACAATACAGAAAAACATCAAGAGGACTCAATATCTGTTTGAACTGGAAATAAAGCTGTTTCTGATCACCAGCATTTCCATCAGCCCTGAAGAGATTCCCAAAGTAAGAAAGAATTAGCTGTGAGGGAAAAAAAATGCAGAAAACTCTTTGTTAGGACCCGTGAGAGATTTAAGAATTGCCAAGTAAAGCATTACAGCTAAAAACAAAAAAAAAAAAAAAAAGGTTTATAAGAATAGAAACTCAGTGTGTCACACCAAAGTATCACATGACCCAAAGTGCAGAAATTACTGTTTCCAAAACAACTGTGGATGGTTTTACTGAGGCATGAAGAAACTATAATCAGATACCTAGGAAACTCACATATTCAAAATAAGGTTGTATTAGCGAAAACAGTGTCCACTTAGATTAAAAGAAACTGAGATAGTTCAAAATGAAAAGAGGCTTCTTTTCACCAAATTTATATGGTCAGAAAGCAGGCTGAGAGCACAATGCAGCAATAAACTTAAGCTATTTCTCATGGTTAAAAACAAAACTGTCTTAGAAGGTAAAGCCAAGATTCAACAGGGCAGAGTCAAGAGATATTTGGAAAAATGCACCAGAAAAGCATTTACAAAGAACTAAAAAACAGTTCTTTATCAAGGATGATACTCTGCTCCCAGAGTAGGGGAAACTGGCTATATGTGGCTGGCTGAAATTCAGAATTGCTACAGATCACTGACTGCTATGTTCTCCCACTTTTCCCCTTTCTGAATATGAGTGTCTGATGATTCTCCTGTCCCCAGTCCATCACCGTGTATTGGGAAATGGAGTGGTGTAGATAACCTGCTTTTCTAATTTATAGGTATTGGATCAGGAGAAGCCACACCCAAGACTCATCTGTATCTGAGTCAGAGTCAGATAATAAGATACTAGGTTTACGGGCTTCCCTGGTGGCGCAGTGGTTGAGAGCCCGCCTACCAATGCAGGGGACATGGGTTCGTGCCCCGGTCCGGGAAGATCCCACATGCCGCGGAGCGGCTGGGCCCGTGAGGCATGGCCGCTGAGCCTGTGCATCCGGAGCCTGTGCTCCGCAACGGAAGAGGCCACAACAGTGAGAGGTCCGTGTACTGCAAAAAAAAAAAAAAAAAAAAAAAAAGATACTAGGTTTTGAGTCTGATGCCATACTTTTGGGGTCCTGTGAGCGGGTGAGTGAATTTTTCATAAAGAAGGGATCTAAATAATTGTGGTCAGAGAGAGTCTAAGTTAGATTGCAATATATGGCCACAAATTCTTTCCAACTGGGTATTCATGACCATGTCAATGTGACTTTGCCATTACTTTAATCCAGAGGTGAAGTATTTTTCCCCATTCCTTGGATATGTGCTGGCTTGTATGACTTACTTTGACTGACCAGAATGATATAGTAAAAGTTATATTACACAATTTCTGAGACTAGACCCTAAGTGACCTTACATCTACTGTTCTCAATATCTTGGAACGCTGTTCTAAGACCTACCTGAACAGAAGGCAATCTAGCCAACTAACTGAGTATGAGAGGCCACATGGAAGAGAAACCAAAACTTCCTGGCCAACAGCCAGCACCAACTTTTGGACATGGAGGTAAGGTCATCTTTCCAGATTTACCCTTCAGTAGCTGCATGAGTTGCCAGGAGAAACCTAGAAGATCCATCCAGCCAATTCACAGGATTATGAGTTTGGTTTTTGTTTTCTTGTTTTTGTTTTCTGAATTGGGTGGAGGGAATACCATGCAGTAGATACTATAACCTGAAAAAGGTGGCATCATTTCCTAGCTGAAAATCACTGAGGGTTACAAGAGATGTTACAAGTAAGAGAATGACAGACATGTGAGCCAACACTGGAGGCTGAGAAAAAAGTTGATGACTACTACACTGTACTGTGCCACTGAATGTTGGTGTCTGTGAAAAAGCAGCACATAAAGTACCTGAATTAATACTATTTCAAAGTTATTTAAAACTTAAATGAGAACATTTCTGCCAAGTGCTTGGTAAATGGGTACTCACCAAAGTTAATGTAATTACCATGCATCGTGCATTTTTCTAGGACACAGCTTGTTCTTTTACTCTCATATAGGATTTCATACAAGAAGTTTTGGCATCTATAAGTATCAGAAATGTCAGAAAATTGCTTACACATGAGGAAACAAAACAAGTAACGCCTAATGTCAGAAGTACTAGTTTTATTTTCTTGCTTACTTCTCAAGAAGGAAATCAAAATATCAGTGAAAATATTAAAGAGCAAATATGAGACACTCCCTCAAATGGGGGGCGTGTGGGGACTTCCGGTGGCAGACAATTGCAATGTCACATGATAGAAAGTTTTAACACCAGGTGTTTACAGTGATATTGAGCACCCAGCATGTCACAAAGTTGACAATATCAGTTGAAGCAGGTAGACAATAAAAACATGCTTTGGTGCTAGTGATGGTTTCATTAAAAGGATACCATCATAATTCTGGTTAAGATGGTTAAAATTATTTTACAAAACGACTGTCAACATATATCTGGACCTAAAAGTTCCACAATTTTAATATTGAAATTCAACTTTCATAAATCTTCTTTTTAGATAGTTAAATTTGAAGAGACCGGTTTTTTGGGGTGGTTTTGTTTGCTTTATTTGTAAAAATGTCTATCACAATGCTAAGTGTAACAGGGAAAAATAAGATATGCCAAAAGTATTAGAGTGACTACTTCAAACATTATTTAGTTTGAACACTACCATTATTAGTAAATGCTGTGCAAACATTACAAACTATGTTGACAAGGATTTAATATTATACCCTACTTTTAAAAGGATAAACTTTACTTTTAGCATCAATGAAAACATATTAAACTTGCACAGAAAAAGGAACTATAAAAACATGCCCCCCCCAATTAATGATAGATTCTTCTGAATTATAAGATCATTGAGGATTACTTTACTTCTTTACACAAATTTAACATGAATTAATATATGTCTCTTCCAGAATCAGCATTTCATTGAATTAACTTAATTGAAAATAAGTGAATAATTCCTAGTAGTTACAGTAATGATAAAACTGACTTTAAAAACGGCACACCCCCAAGAATCTGGATGCACACCCAAACATAAGGAAAAATAGGACTAAAATTTTATTAGGAATACAATTCCTCTTCTTAAAAGGAAGTATATGATGCAGGAAATAAGCAAAGGGATTTAAGAAAGATGTCTAATATCCCCAGAATTGGAGTTAAAGATGGTACGTGGGTAAATCCAGTGTCAGTGGAGGAATCTTATAGATTCAGAAAATAATTTATTGGGAACTATTGTCACAACTGCAAACTATAAGCAGCAAAGATCACTACATGCCAGATAATATATGCTAGTCTTATTCAGAAGAGCCAGAGATTCTGATTTTTTTACCCTACTCAATTTCTCAATGACATGAATGGCTCACACCAATTCTTCTTGATTCTCAAACAAGCTGATGAATATATGGATAACTTGAATTGTAGCAGAAATGATGGCTTACACCAAAATTCCATTTCTCAGTCCCATGGCATAGCATTTACTGACAAATGGCTGCCTATCCAGGAACCACGTTTTCCAGGCACTTTCCTAACTGAATGTTACCATGTGACTAGTTTTCACAAGTGTTAAGTGGACAGAGGTGATGCATTACTACCAGTTCTGCCAGTGATCAATTTATTGCCTCTCCTCTATAAATTCATATCTTTGCCTGCTTCTACGTAATAGAGCTGAGTCCTGCAAATATTTCTCCTTGCCATTAGTATAATGCCAAGCCTTGTAATAGAAAGCACAGGGGGAATACTAGAAGAGGGAAGGGTTTTCTTATCATGGTCTTTCAGGAAGGAAGAAAGTTTCCTCTACCCTTCTAGATCCCTCTGGATGGTCTAAGAATTAAGTTGACATGAGACAGATTAACATGAGAAAATCAGGGACTTCCCTGGTGGTCCAGTGGGTAAGACTCCGTGTTCCCAATGCAGGGGGCCCAGGTTCAATCCCTGGTCGGGGAACTAGATCCCGCACGCATGCCACAACTAAGAGTTCGCATGCCGCAACTAAGAGTTCACATGCCGCAACTAAGCGTTCACATGCCACAACTAAGAGTTTGCATGCCGTGACTAACAAGTCCACATGCTGCAATGAAAATCCCGTGTGCCACAACTAAGGTCCAGTGCAGCCAAAATATAAATATTTTTTTAAAAAGAGAGAAAATCAAACAAAAGTTTAATAGCATATCTACATTGGAGAGATCCAGGAAAACTGAGTAACTCACCAAAACAGTTAAATCCCTTACCTTAAATACCATCCTCAGCTAAAGACAAAAGAGAATGTTAGGGTAGTGGTTTGGGACATCAAAACGGGAGAAGAGAATTCACATGGAGATGGAAAAGCACGTGCTTGGTAAACAAATGTTTGCTGAGCCAGGCAGAGACAATGGGATACAGAGTGGGCTCCGAGATTTAGGCCCTGTTTCCCCCAACACACCTAGCCCATATTCTTTGGAGATATATCTAATGATAGTTTTACTCTGGGAAGAGCAATTCTATCCAAATACTTTAGGCAATTAGGGGGAAGGTCAAAGTTTCTTCCTGAGTCTTTTGGACCTGGGTTGTTTGCAGTTCAAATCAATCCACATGCCAAAGACATATTTTGGGGTGGCAGGTTTGGCCCTCCTACAGGCTTTAGAGTCGTCTGCACACTACACTCCTGCAGATAACACCTTTTTTTCTGCACTGCCAGACTCCCTTCAGTTCTAGGTTCACCCCAGCAGACCACAGCTTTCTCTGACTTTAGATACTATGCATTTTTATTCCAGTGGTTGACAGCATAGCCAGCAGCTATGGAAGCATATGTCCCCAAATCAATGTTCCTCATACCCTCCCCTCAGGCAGGGAGAAAAGAACCACGGATGTTAAAGTTAGAGGCCTGCTCGAATAAAGAGGCCAAATATTTGGTAAAATGTCTGCCTACTATAACTTGGAAGGCAGATTAGATTAAGGGTATTGCCTTCTCATTATGGCCTATTTCTTTTAGATGACCCTGTGACAACACCTATTAGGCTAACTAAGCCCCATAAGGAGAGAAGCCAAAAAAGTTTGAGAACTTTGTTTAGGTTTAGGTGGTAACTTTTAATGTGGTTCCTGGGACACTGAATGGATTGGATGCAAATAGATCAGAAGCCTACATAGTTCTCGAGAGAAATAAATTATCAAAGAGAATATGAACCTGGTATAAAAATCCTGTGATTTAATTGGAGCATTCTGCTCTTTTCTAAGAATGGCCATTCCAAGTATGTATTCAGTAAGTGGGGGAATAATCACAGAAGGGATAAGCAGACCTACTAGGCACACTCTTATTTGAACTTGGGTCAAAACTCCACCAAAAGCCTCACTTTAAACTGGGGACCGGGCTTCCCTGGTGGCGCAGTGGTTGAGGGTCCGCCTGCCAATGCAGGGGACACGGGTTCGTGCCCCGGTCCGGGAGGATCCTACATGCCGCGGAGAGGCTGGGCCCATGGGCCATGGCTGCTGAGCCTGTGCGTCCGGAGCCTGTGCTCCGCAACGGGAGAGGCCACAACAGTGAGAGGTCTGCGTACCGCAAACAAACAAACAAAAAACATGATAAAAGGCTCTTTGACAGTAAGAAACCTTGGAAGCTGGGGCAAATACAAAATCTATTAAAAATAAATAAATAAATAATAAATAAATAAATAAATAAACTGGGGACCACAGCAGCTAGGACTCGGTCCCCAGGGATTAGCAATAGAACCAGCATCTAGTAATCTCTGAGAAAGCCACATAGTCCTTTTCCCCAAGGCACAGTTGTTCAAGAAATTGGTCACAATTTCCCTAGAACAAGGCACAGAGGATGGTTTACAGTGACAGAGCTGTAGTGTTTACTCAGTGGAAATCAGCCTCTCCTTCAGTCAAGGGGCTCTGCTCTGCAAACTAGCTTAGCTTTCAAAATAAGGTGAGAAGGTATGATTCTCCACTGTGGTGAAGAGTTCATGTTTCTGGCCATCAGAGAGAAGCTGTTTTTGGTGGTTGTTACAGAAGGAAACCCTCACCTATCTCATTCCTGGGAAAACTATCATAACTAAGCTACTGATCAAGACCCTGCAATTCAAAGCAGTCTGATGACAATTTAGTCTCTGCTGACTATGAAGAGAAATGCACCTGCCTCATCTTTAATAATTCAACATTGTCGCTTGGCCTTTGATGCTCTGGGATCTTATCAGTCCCACTGAAGTCAGGAAGTTTAATGGTGGCCTTTGTCATTGTCACATGTGGGCAGGACAAGACAGCACCACAGAGCTTCCCTTCAATAGATTTTTCAGTGCCTTATACTGAAGAGAGTGGTCTCTGGGCTGTCTTGGGGAATAATGAGGTAGTGTGATGCATATGATAAATCCTCTCCAACATTTCTATATTCATAAGCAGTTACATGTCTTCCTATTTTTTTTAATTAAGTTTTATTGGAGCATAGTTGATTTACAATGTTGTGTTAGTTTCAGGTGTACAGCACAGTGAATCAGTTAACCATATACATATCTCTACTCTTTTACGGATTCTTTTCCCATATAGGTCATTACAGAGTACTGAGTAGAGTTCCCTGTGCGATACAGTAGGTCCTTATTAGTTATGTTTTATATATAGTCGTGTGTATGTGTCAATCCAAATCTCCCAATTTACCCCCCGCCTTCCCTTTGGTAGCCATAAGTTTGTTTTCTACATCTGTGACTCTATTTCTATTTTGTAAATAAGTTCATTTTAGATATTTTCCTCTATTGTTCCCAAAGGAACTTCTGATATCTCAACCTCATTAAATATCATTGTTAATCCTGAGCTCAACCAACCAAACAAGATGGAGGAGCCATTTCCAGTATCTCTAGTAAGTGCGCCCGTATCAAAACAACAATAACAACCATAACAGCAACAAACAACACTGGTTGTATTCTGCTCTCCCTGGTCTAGCATCCTTTCAATGAGACATATTGAAATGAGACATACATATTCCTCAGGTTTCTGCTTAATTAAATTAACAAAATCTTGCAATACTTTGGATGTGTAAGCTACCTCCTATGGGATCAGACTGTGTAGACCCCTGAAACATGCTAATATCTGACTGTAGTTGTGGGTTCAACAGCAACAAAGTTTGGTTGGGATGGGATCTTGGAGATCATTTATATCCCTAAATAAAGTAGCTGTTTTACTATAAATTCCCTATAAGATTTTAAGGAAAAGGAAGACTAGCCTTTTCAGACTTGCTAGAGAAATATGGTTCTATGTGCAATGGATGCTCAGAGTGACTTGGAGCTCCAAGATTCTGAGCTTCATCTAAATTCTACCAGAAGTCCCTATTCCAGGTTTCAGGAATGCTTTAACTTCTACATGAAAGATTGGTGAGGCTGTGAGTTCAGATTTCATTTTAATTTTATAACCCACACCATTAAATTTTGGTTTTGATTTTCAGAAATATTATCTCTGTGGCTACAAGATAAAAAAGAGTATATAAGGTTTCCTTCAAAGAACTCTGGTTCTCTGTGACTTGAGAGTTTAATGACCCGAGAGCTTGTAATTTTTTTTTCTCTGTAGATGCTCCAGAATAATCATAAAAATCTGTCCCATGCCAGGTGTTGTAGTCATCATGACTGCCATGAGTCAACATAGCAGCCCATTTGATCACTCAAGGCACTTTCCTTAGTTATACTTTATCACAAAACATCAAGCATGGGTGAAAATTTGCTTCATCATGGAGCCATGATATTCCATGCATTAGGGAGAATTCCATTACCCACTGGCAAGGGACCAATGCTGTGTTCAAACCCAAAGATACAACCCAACTAATACTCCAGACCCATCTCAGAATTTCTACTTCCTAGTACTTCTTCTGGTACCATTGTCTGTATCAGCTAAAGTCCAGTCAGGAGGTAGAAATCATCACAGTTATTTTAAGAGAGATAATACAATATAAAGAATTACTAATCAGATATGAAGCTGTTAACTAAATAACTGAAAAGTCTAAAAAGAGTGGGAGGTCGGGGTTAGCAGATGTAAGTTATTATAGATAGAATGGATAAACAACAAGTTCTTACTGTAGAGCACAGGGAACTATATTCAACATCCTGTGATAAACCATAATGGAAAAGAATATAAAAAATAATGTATATATATGTATAACTGAATCACTTTGCTGTACAGCAGGAATTAACACAACCTTGTAAATCAACTATATTTCAATAAAATTTTTTTAATTAAAAAAAGAGAAAAGACTAAGATATTTTAGAGATAGTCACTTCAGGAAACAGCTATTATCCCTAGAGCTGGAGAAACAAAGGGAAGAGGTTGAAATTCTTACATTTAGATGTTTCAGGGAGGGACTCCATACCTGTGAGGCTGGGGAACTGTTGGGCTGGTGTTTGTGTCTCTGAGGGATGGGCAACCCAGCTAGATCTGCAAGTGTTGAACAGGCACCAAACTGGATTGAACTGCTATACAAGGAGGTGCTACTGCAGCTGTGGTGAAGAAGCATTACTGGGGCAAAAACAGGAAAGAGCAAGTCTCTTCACTCTGCTTCTCCCTAACAGCTTCCTTCTAGAGCCCCTACTAGCAGAGACTAACAGGGAGCCATAGTGCCAGCATCAGTATCACAAAGCAGAAGGTAGAAGGGTGGATTTGGAGCTGTGAAGCAAGTACATAACTGGCACAAGGAAGGAGGCTTATTATCCTCCTCTGACCATCTCAAATATGACTAGAGGTGAGACAAGGAATCATAACCCAGAAGGCAAGATCAAGGGCATCTGGAGAAACTTGGAAAAGGTAGTTATTCCTCGGGAGCAGAACCAGCATCCAAACAAGTAGTTTCCCCTATTGCCAGTGTACAGGCTTTCATAACACTTCTCCAGCAGGTATTTACCCTCCCTATGGAAACATGATACTTAGGTTTCCTATTTTTCTCTTTTCTGAATGGCAGTTATCTTGTCTTTGTCCTACTATTATATTGAAGGATAAGGTGACTTGTCAAGACTACAAAGAATCTCATCCAGAAATGAAGGAGTGGGCTGAATATAACCCAGAGAGCCTCAACTCTGAGCTAGCTGTTGTGACTATATGGGACTTTGGGTTATCTTCCTCCGAGGCAGGTGAATATATACTACATGTGACAGGGATGTTCACTGATCATGAGTGGTCAGAGGGATGGAATATGGCAGATGTGGTAGCTGCCCATCAACACGGTTACTCTCCCTTCCATGTATAGACGTATAGATATAAAGATGCTTCCCAGGCAGACACTACATTTACCAGCCTCCCACCCCATTTCTAGCTGTGACCATGGGGCTAATTTTGTCAATACAGTGCTAACAAATGCAATGAGTGTTGCTCTGAGACATGACATTTAAATAGCAGATGGATTTTCTCTATGTCTTCTTTTTTCTCCTTCTGCTAACAGAAAAAATGCAGGGCACTAAGTGGATAGTATGGTTTCAAGATGGAAGGGGCCTAGGTTCCTTAATTACCTCAGACCAGGATTGCCAACATTGGGTTGTTATGTAAGCAGGAAATGAACTTCAGTTCTGTTAAGCTACCAAAATGTGGAGCTTTATTGTTACAGCTCAGTGTTACCCTATGTAACTTAGAAATTTATGGCACTTGTCTTTGACCTTTATTCCCCAAAACTTGTAAAAATTATTTCAAAAAAGAAAAAAATCGTGTAATTTCAAAGAATATACATAGTTGGGACAATTCAACACTAGAAAAGAACATAATTTTAGGCAGAAACCACTCTAGATGAAATTAATAAAATAAAAAAAGGAAAATAATAATAGTGAAACAATAATAATAAAAGTAATAATAAATGAAACAATAGATAAAAGTCATGATGTTAAGAATATAGACTAAAAATATATCTCTATGAGCAAATAGGGGAATACACATATAACATGATCACAGAATTTAATACAGAATCAGAACTAGTTAAGCATCTCAAGGAAAACAGACAATATCAGGTTAAATTTATAAAGTTTGAATTTCTCAAATAGAGAACATAATAATGAAAAGGGAAAATTCCCAAGATAAAATAGGATAAAAAATTCTTGTACTAAAGGAATTTGTTAATAAACATCTTCTAGTAATTCCCCAAAAGAAGTGGGGTAAAAAGTATGAGCTATATTTTGAGTAATTATTTTTAAGCATAATGAAAAAAAATCCTACAAACATGAAGACTGGACTAAAGTAACAAAGGAAACAAATACGAGTTGCTCTCAGACTTCTACTCAACAACATCATATTCATATTTCAGAGTAAAATAGAATATAGTCCACAGCTTTGAAGAGATATCTGTGTTAACCTGACGTTTCCACATCTAGTTGTTTTACATGTGTGAATACAACACAAAGACACTCTCACATATGAAAAGATCCAATAACTTTATTACCACTGATATTTTCATGCAGGAAGAAAAAAAACGACCAAAAAACAATCAGAAAAGGACTTCAACCTATGATCCAAAAAACCTATTCAGAGAAAAGTTAGGGATTTGTTTGCAAAGTAACTTATAGAGAACATTTTGTCCATTTAAAAGTGGAACCAAGCTTATATAATCATGGTACATTACAATACATAGTATAAATATTGTAATACTCAAAATAATGGCCATATGACATAAAAATAATTTTTAAATTGTCACTTTCAAAAAAGTACCGCTTAAAAGCCCATAAAACCAGCAGGTTTGGGGGTGGAAGGAAGTGTAAATATGCTAATTTCTTCATCTTTCATGAGGGGGAGTAAACCACCACTTCTGAAACTGATAAATGTAGAAATATAAATTTAAACCACCCTCCTCAAAAAAGCATATCTAGTTTAATTCTGAAAAAAATGAATACTTTGGTTACATATTTGGCAGGGTGGAGAAATACTGAATTATCTTCTTTTAGAATTGGGTTTTGATAAATGGAATGACACAAGTTGCTATTTTGATTGACTGATTTCATTTAAATGAGGTCAGTTGATCATAATAAAATAAATTATAGCTAAAATTTCCCTTTTTCACAGATTTTCCTGTAACTCTTTGAAGGTCCTTTCCATCTCCTTGAAGCATACTGCCAGAATGAGGATGATACTACTGCCAAGTATTAGGTCATTATACTGTTTTAGTGACTCTTTTCCATTTCTTGATGAATTGCGTTAACTTTGTAAGTTTTTGTACCCAGCCTCACTGAAGTATGAATTCCTAACATAGATCCTGGAAAGATATTAAACAAAAGTGTGAACATTAAATGCATGACTTGCCTGCACCACTGAACTTGGCTCTTTGACTTTTAAGCCAAATCAGTGTACCCTACGATCACATTCGTGTCAAAGTCTCAGGAAGTGCTTGCCTTTAACCTGTTTAATTTTCTGGCTCTGATCAACAATTCACTCTCATCTTTTCCTACATTTGTCCCAATTGCTGTCATTCTTTTGTAGTAACCTCTAGATTTTTTGCATCAGTTTGTGGTCTGTGTGACTTCCTAGTCCTGGAGACTACACTTTCAACAGCCTAGAGTGAAAAGTTCTTCTAAAGAATTCCTTCCTAGACAAAAGCAGAGGAAGAAAAAAGAGATAGAGGAGATAGTGACAAAGAGAAGGAGGGGAGGGAAGGAGGGAGGAAGGAAGGGAGGATGGATGGAAGGAAGGAAGGAAGGGAGGGAGGGAGGAAGGAAGGGAGGGAAGAAGGAAGGAAGGGAGAGAGGAAGGAAGGATGGAAGGAAGGGAGGGAGGAAGGAAGAGATGAAGGAAGGAAGGGAGGGAGTGATGGGGGAAGAAACAAAGGAAGGAAGGAAGGGAGGGAGGAAGGGAGGAAGGAAGGGAGGAAGGGATGTCGAGATGAATGAAGGAAGAAAGGGAGGGAGGGGGGAAGAGATGAAGGAAGGAAGGAAGGGAGGGAGGGAAAGAGGAAAGAAGGAAGGAAGGGAGGAAGCATGGAAGGAGGAAGGAGGGAAGGGATGGTGAGAGAAAGGAATAAGGGAGGAAGGGAGGAAGGGAGGAGGATATAAAGGAAGGAAGGAAGGGAGAGAGAAAGAGATGAAGGAAGGAAGGGATGGAAGGAGGAAGGAAGGAAAGGAGAGAGGGAAGAAGAGATGAAGGAAGTAAGGAAGGGAGGGAGGAGGATATAAAGGAAGCAAGGGAGGGAGGAAAGAAGGGAGGGAGGGAGGAAGGAAGTGAAAAGGAAGGAAGGAAGCGAGGAAGAGATGAAGGAAGAAGGGAGGGAGGAAGGAAGGAAGGAAGAGACGAAGGAAGGAAGGGGTGGCGGGAAGGAGGAAGGAAGGGAGGGAGGGAGGAAGAGATGAAGGAAGGAAGGGGTGGAGGGAGAAAGGAATAGAGCGAGGAAGGGAGGAAGAGACAATGGAAGGAAGGAAGGGAGGAAAGAAGGGAGGGAAGGAAGGAGGAAGGAAGGAAGGGAGGGAGGGAGGATGGAAAGGAAGGAGAGTGGGAGGAAGGAAGGAAGGAAGGAAGGGTGGGACGGATGGAGGGATAAAGGACGGAAGGGAGGAAAGATGGGAGGAAGGAAGAGACAAAGGAAGGATGGAAGAAAGGGAGGATGTGATGGAGGGAGGAAGGAAGGAAGGGAGGAAGAGACGAAGGAAGGAAGGAAGGAGGTAAGGGAGGAAGGGATAGAGGGAAGAAGAGATGAAGGAAGGAAGGGAGGGAGGAAAGAAGGAAGGGAGGGAGGAAAGGATGAAGGGATGAAGGAAGGGAGGGAGGAACGAAGGAAGGGTGGTTAGGAAGAAGGAAGGGAGGCAGTGAGGAAGGAAGGAAAGAATTCTGTGACTGAACGAAAACAATCAAGAAGTATAAGAAGTTTGTTCTGTAGGGTTCCAATGGTTCAGCTTCTCCTAAAATTACCCAAGTACACAGGAGTAAATACCCATTAATCAGTCTTCTTTAATCATTTCTTGTTAGATCAGAGATTAATAATTATGTCCCATTATTTGGTTTCAGAAAAAATTAGGATATAAACACTGGTTCTGACACAGTACAGATTTATAAAAGTTGCATAATATTTTTAAATATGAATTTTGTATGTTATAATGTAGGGAAATCATGAAATAACACATTGCCAAAAATTAACAGCTCTCAGACTGATGGTTAAATCTTGCCAACAGATAACTTTTTTTGGACTTGAAAGGTATTTTTTCCTTCTTTTGATATTTAGTTTGAAGAAAAATCTGACACCATCGTCATCCTTATGAATCTGGTCTTCTAATGATATGTCATTTCTTGTAATAACTTTTCAGTTACTTTACTTGGGTTTTCTAATACATTATCATGCTACCAGAATACAGTTAGTATATTGCTCCAGTTTTCCTATATATAAACTTTCATTTCACTTTCTTATTACATGGATGGTGGTAATGTGTTCTTCTTTTGAGTTGTTAATGCAATTATTTTCACTTCTCATGATTAAGTTTAGTGTTGTATTTTGGTGTGTGTTAAACTGGCTAGTTATTTTTATGAATTTTCCTATATTTTCAGAGATCTGGATTTCTCAAAGTAATCTCATTTGGTCATAGGCTAATATGTTTTTAATATACGACTGGACTCTAAGCTAATTCTGGATTTAGTTTTTGTTGCTGTTGTTTTAATACATATTCCTAGGTTAGGTTGGTTTGCAGTTTTCTTACTGTGCTTTTTTTTTTTTTTTCCTTTTTTTAAACAATCTGTCCAGGGTGTTTCATTCTCCTCAAAACATGTAAACAACATGGGAAATATATTTTTTTTCTTGTAGGTGCAATATAAATCTTTAAAAAATATATTGAGTTGAAATACACATTACATAAAATTAAGCATTTTAGGGTGAACAATTCAGTGGCATTTAGTACATTTACAATGTTTTGTAACCATCACCTCTATTTAGTTCCAAAAGCCCTTCATCACACTGAAAGGAAACCCCATACCCATTAAGCAGATGCTCAACATTCTGTCCTGTCCTCAGCATCTGGCAACCACCAATGTGTAAACCTCTCTCTGGATTTACCTATTGTGGACATTTCATAGAAATGGAATTATACAATACGTGATGTTTTGTGTCTGGCTTCATTCACTTAGCATGTTTTCAAGATTCACACATGTCATGGCATGCACCTGTACTTTTATTTCTTTTCATGGCTGAATAATATCCCATTTCATGTATACACCATAATTTGTTTATCCATTCATAAATTTTGTGGACATTTGAGCTGTTTCCTCTTTTTGGCTATTGTGAATAGTGCTGCTGTGAACATATGTGTATGTGTATTTGTTTGAATACATGTTTTCAATTTTCTTCCTAGGAATGGAATTGGTAGGCCATATGGCAATTCTATGTTTAACTTTCTGAGGAACTGCCAAATTGTTTTCCCTAGCAGCTGAATCACTTTCTGTTCCCACCAGCAATGCACAGAGTTCCAATTTCTCCAGGTTCTAACCAAATTTGTTACTTTCTGTTTTAATTTTAAACCCATATTAGTGGGTACGAATCGGTACCTTAGTGTGGTTTTGATTCGTATTTCCACACTGACTAATAATGCTGAACATCTTTTCGTATGCTTATTGGCTATTTTTATATATTCTTTGGAGAAATGACTATTTAATTTGTATGCCCATTTTTCAATTAAAAACTATTCTTGTTGGGTTGTATGAGTTCTTTATATATTCTAGATATCAGACTTGTTTTAGTCCGTTTGGGCTGCTATAGGAAAATACCATAGACTGGGTGACTTAAATAACAAACATTTATTTCTCACAATTCTGAAGGCTAGGATGTCCAAAATCAAGACACCAGCAGAGTTGGCGTCTGGTGAGGGCCCTTTTTTTGATTTTCTGATGGCTGTTTTCTTTCTGTAACCTCACACGAAGAAGAGAGAGGGCTCTGCTCTCTTCCTCTTCTGATAAAGGCACTAATCCCATCATGAGGGGGCACACTCATGACCTCATCTAAAACTAGTGACAGAAGACACCCAACTGCAAATACTATCACACTGGGAATTAGGGCTTCAATGTACAAATTTCATGAGAACACAACATTCAGTCCACAGCAAGCCCTTTTTCAAATGTGTGATTTGTAAACGTCTTTTTCCATTTTGTAGGTTGTGTTTTCACTTTCTTGATAATGTCTGTTGATGCACATAAACTTTTCATTTTTATGAAATCTAATTTAAAAAAAAATTTATTGCTCATGCTTTTCATGTCAAATCTGATTCTGCTGCCAAATCTGAAGTCATGAAGATTTACCTTATGTTTTATTCTAATAGTTTTCTAGTCTTAGCTCTTCTATTCAGGTTGTTGATCTATTTAGAGTTACTTTTTGTACATGGTATGAGGTAAGAATCCAGCTTCACTCTTTTGCATGTGGATGTCCATTTGTCCCAACACATTTTGTTGAACAGACTGTTCTTCCCTCATGGAATGGTCTTGGTACTCTTGTCAAAAATAACTTGGTCATAGATGTATGGGTTTATTTCAGAACACTCAATTATATTATTTTGTTCTACATGTCTATCTTTATGTCAGTATCACACTATTGTGATTCCTATATCCTTGCAGTAATTTTTGAAATTGTGGAGAGTTAGTCATTCAGCTTTGTTCATTTTCAAAATTGTTTTGGCCAACTGGAGCCCCTTGCAATCCTACATAAATTTGAAGATCAGCTTTTCCATTTCTGCATTAATATCCGTTGGGATTTGATCGACATTACATTGAATCCATAGACTGTTTTCAGTACTATCGCCACCTAAACAATATTTTCTTCTAATTCAAGATGCCTTTGGATTAATTGGGGTCTTTTAAATTTCTATCAGCAGTGTTTTATCATTTTCACTGTATGAATCTTTCATCTCCCTGGATACAATTAGTCCTGAGTATTTTAGCTTTTTGGATGCTATTTTATTTTATTTTTAATTGAACTTTATTGGAATATAGTAGTCTCTGCTGTACACCAAAGTGAAGCAGCCATAAGCATACGTATGTCTCCATATCCCCTCCCTCTTGAGCCTCCCTCCAATCCTCCCTATCCCACCCCTCTAGGTCGTCACAAAACACAGAGCTGATCTCCCTGTCTATGCTGCTGCTTCCCACTAGCTATCTATTTTACATTTGGTAGTGTATGTATGTTGATTCAACTCTCACTTCACCCCAGCTTCCCCCACCCACCTCGTGTCCTCAAGTCCATTCTCTATGTCTACCTCTTTATTCTTGCCCTGCAACTAGGTTCATCAGTACCATGTTTTTTTAGATTCCATATATATGCAATAGAATACAGTATTTGTTTTTCTCTTTCTGACTTACTTCACTCTGTATGACAGACTCTAGGTCCAACCACCTCACTACAAATAACTCAGTTTCGTTTCTTTTTATGGCTGAGTAATATTCCATTGTATATATGTGCTACATCTTCTTTATCCATTCATCCATCAATGGACATTTAGGTTGGTTTCATGTCCTGCCTATTGTAAATAGTGCTGCAATGAACATTGTGGTGCATGTCTCTTTCTGACTTATGGTTTTCTCAGGGTATATGCCCAGTAGTGGGATTGCTGGGTCCCACTACAATTGTATGGTAGTTCTAGTTTTAGTTTTTAAAGGAACCACCATACTGTTCTCCATAGTGGCTGTATCAATTTACATTCCCGCCAACAGTGCAGGAGGGCTCCCTTTTCTCCACACCCTCTTCAGCATTTATTGTTTGTAGATGTTTTGATGATGGCCATTCTGACTGGTGTGAGGTCAGAACTACGTCATTGTAGTTTTGCATTTTACATTTAAATTTATAATCTATTTTGAGTTAATTTTTGTATAATGTGTGAAACAGGTAGAATTTGTGCAGGATTTTTTTTGTGGGCTTTTGAATTTTTATTTTGCCTATGAAAGTCCAATTGTTCCAGCAGTACTTATTGAAAAAGTTGTCTTATTTATTATCATATTGCTATTACACTTCTGTCAACAACTAACTGGGTATATTTGTTTGAGTCTATTTTTAAGTTGTTTTCCTTCTGTTGCATTGATCTCTGTGTCTGTCCCTCTGCCAATATCACTCAGTCTTGATTACTATGGCTTTTGTATCAGTTTTCTGTGGCTACTTTAACAAATTACCCCAAACTTTATACCTTAAAATAACAGAAATTTATTCTCTCATTGTTCTGAAGACCAGAAGTCCAAAATTTTATATCTTTGTGCTGAAATCAAGGTTAGGTCCTATTACACCCCCTCTAGAGGCTCTAGGGGAGAATCCATTCCTTGCCTCTTCTAACTTCTGGTGGCTACCACCATTCTTTAACTTGTAGCTACATCACTCTAATCTCTGTTTCTTGGTTACATTGCCATGGAATTACATTATTTCTATCTCTGCCTGGCTCTTATAAAGACACTGTGGTGGCATTTATCAACCACTCAGATAATCTAGGATAATCTCCTCTCTCAAGAACTCTACCTGGATTAAATCTGTAAGGACTTTTTTTTTCCAATTAAGGTGAGATTGACAAGTTCCAAGGATTAGGACATGGACGTTTTTGTAGGGAGGTGGGCATTTTTCAGCTTACAACAGCTTTATAGTTAGTCTTGATACTTGACCTTCTCCCCTCCCCCTTTTATAATATAATTTATCTTTATTTACTTTATACTTTTGAGAACCATATTAGACAGTCTTATAATTATTGCTTAAATTATCAAATACAATTTAGAATACTTAAGAGGGGAGGGAAAGCTTATTGTATCTATTATAATTTTTCATGCTTTTTTCCATTCTGATTTTTTCAAGATCTGCTTTTCTTTATCATTTTCCTTCTGTTTAGAGAATTTCTTCTTGTCATTATTTTAGGGTAATTTTGGTCACAAATTCTCTTAGGTTTTCTTCATTTTGAAGATATCTTCATTTCTTCTTGATTCCTTGATAGTATTCTCACTGAATATAGAATTTGGGGTTGTCAGTTCTTTTCCTTTATCAATTGAAAAATGTTGTGCCACTTCACTCTGACCTCCAAGGTTTCTGATTAAAAGTTTGTTGTCATTCAAATTGCTTTCTCTGTACGTAACGTGTTGTTTATTTGGCTACTTGCAAAATTTTATTTTCATCTTTAGTTTTTATAACTTTGACCATGAAGTGTCTTGGTATAGATTTATTTGAGCTTATTATGTTTAGAGTTTTCTCAGCTTCTTGTATCTGTAGGTTTACGTCTCTTGCCAAATTTGGGAAGTTTTTAGTCTTTATTTGTTCAAGTTCTTGTTTGGCCTGGCCTAATTTCTTCTTTACTTCTGGGACTCTGATGATTAAACTGTGAAATCTTTTCTTATACTCTCACAGGTCCCTGAGGCTTTGTTTTATTTTCTTCCAGTCTATTTTCTCTTTCTATTTCAGATTATGTATCTTCTGTAGTTCTGTCTTTGAGTTCACTGAATCTTTCCTTTTCCTCCTCTAATTTGCTCTTCAGCCTATCTATTTAGCATTTTTATTTTGGTTATTTTAATTTTTAATTCAAACTTTTAACTTTTTTTTTGCACATCTTCTATTTATTTCCTGAAACTTTCCATTTATTTCCTGACACTTTCTACTCTTTAACGTTTTTTAGTTTTTTTATACAAATTTTAAAGGCTACACTCCATTTACAGTTATTACAAAGTATTGGCTATATTACCCCATGTTGCACAATACATACTTGTAGCTTATCTTTCACCCAATAGTCTCTACCTCCCATGTCCCTACCCTTACATTGCCCCTCCCCCACTCCCCACTGGTAACCACTAGTTTGTTCTCTGTATCTGTGAGTCTGCTTCCTTTTCGTTATATTCACTAGTTTGCTCTATTTTACAGATTCCACGTATAAGAGATATCATGCAGTATTTTTCTTTCTCTGTCTGACTTATTTCACTTAGCATAATGCCCTCCAACTCCATCCGTGTTGCTGCAAATGGAAAAATTTCATTCTTCTTCATGGCTGAGTAGTATTCCATTGTATCCATTCATGTTTTGCTGGGCACTTAGGTTGCTTCCATATCTTGGCAATTGTAAATAATGCTGCTATGAAAATTGCGGAGCATGTATCTTTTCAAATTGCTTTTTGTTTTTCAGATATATACCTAGGAGTAGAATTGCTGAGTCATATGGTAGTTCTATTTTTAGTTTTTTGAGAACTCTCCATACTATCTTCCACAGTGGCTGCACCAATTTACATTCCCACCAAGAGTGCACAAGGGTTCCCTTTCCTTCACACCCTCACCAACATTTGTTATTTGTGTTCTTTTTGATGATAGTCATTCTGGCAGGTGTAAAGGGATCTCTCACTGTGGTTTTGATGTGCATTTCCCTGATGATTAGCAATGTTGAGCATCTTTTCCTGTGCCTGTTGGCTATCTGTATTTTCTCTCTGGAAAAATGTCTATTCAGTTTTTCTGCCCATTTTTTAAATTGGATTGTTTGTTGTTTTTGATGTTGAGTTGTATGAGGTGTTTATATATGTTGGATCTACTTTTCATTTTTTTCAGGCATGTTTGGAACGCCTCATGACAATATTTTTGTGGTGGCTCCTTTAAAATATTGTTAGATAGGCCTAATGTTTATGTCATCTCAGTGATGGCATTTGCAGGCTCTTTTTTTGACTCCATTCTAGGACCTTCCTGGTTTTTGGAATGATGGGTGATATTTTATTGTACATTGGGGAATTATTATTTAAGACTGAATCTTTTACAACTTTATGTTTTAGCTGGTGTCCTCTGACAGCACTCAGGTAGCCTTAGGGGAGTTACCATCACATCATTTCCAGGTGAGGAGTGAAAATCCAGGTTTTACAGTCAGCTTCCATCAATACCAGGAGGTGGGCTCCCTTCTACTGCTGAGTAGGAGTAGGAGGTCAGTTCTCACTGTGTCTCTATCCTGGCTCCAAGGATCAGGAGCTTCTTGTTACTCCTCATGACAAGACCCTCACTGACACTGTTAAGGGGTGGCCTTGTTACCACTGAAAGGTGGTATGAATCTTTCATTTCCATCAGGCCTCCCCACACAGGAGGATGAAGCAATGAAGGTCATTTCACTACTACTGAGTGGAGATGGACGTACGTAATCCCCACATAATCTCTACCAACAATGGGGGTGGAGGTCTCCTTTCTGAGTGACAGTGAAAGCCCTGGTTCTCCAGTAGGTTTCCTTGGGAACCACCCTTATCAGGGCATGGAGGCACACCTCCTCCTCACCAGTTAAGAGTGGAAATTGGGGTCCCCAACTGGTTTCCACAGACAGTGGTGGGAGAGGTATCTCACTACAGCTTGGTGAGGGTAGGAATCTAGGCTCCCTGCTTGACTTTGATAGTGTGTGTGGAGACAAGGGAGCACCTTTGTTTGTGTACGTATCCTATTTCACTAAGTTATCCCAAAGTGTTTTGTCCTGCTAGCTTTCCCCTTTCCTGGTCCTTTGGCTACACAGAGCAGATTTTCTTTTGGGGGGGAAGCTTTTATCTGTCTGTGCCATAGGGGTTTCTTGGTTGCCAGTTTCTTCAGTATCTAGTCTGGGATATACCAGGCTGAAAAGAAAAGAAGGGAACACACCCCTATGTTGTTATTTGGCTTCCACCATCCCTATACAATTGACTTTTTTCTCTCCACTTATTTGTTTTATATAAAATTCCAAGGGTTTTTGTAGTACTAAATGGGAGGAACAGAGAAAAGTACATCTATTCCATCTTTCCAGAAGCAGAAGTCACCTGCTTTTTAAAATTAAAGAGTGTTTTGTTTTGTTTTGCTTTTTTGGCAGGGTCATTGTTACGGACATTTCCATAATTTTTAATGTATAATTTTCTAATTTAGGTTCTATATATTCTGTGCTTGTGGTTTTGATTTCCTGTTAGGTTAAAATAAATTACCTAAGGTTTTTTGCTGTTGTTTAGCTTTTTTTCACATAGTTGGGGTGTTTTGACCATTGACATTCCACCAGTGAAATATACACTGATAATCCAAATGATATCCTCTTACGCCATTTTGAGAAAGAATAAGTAAGACCTAGAGGTTCTACTCTGGAATTACCTTTGGGGTATCAATATATAAAGCTAATGAGTTTTGTGATAATATTCTTATTAAAATAACTTCTTAAAGTAGTGTAGGATGGGTTACTTGCACTAAACCTTTAGCCATAAAGCCATCTAGAAATTTTTGAATATACATATTTTAAATTTTTACTCAAAGCATTGAAGGATTAAAGATAATCTAGGTCATGTGTCCAGAATCAAAGGGAAACTTGGAATCCAGAGTGAGAAAAGTATTCTGGAGTAGTTTTTGCTCTGAGGGCATTTGCTAATCTGGCAAACATGAACTTCGCTTATAATTGTCACAGAGCTTACAAGAATCAGAAGTCAAACACCTCAAGCTACTCCAAGGAATTTAGCCACTTGGAGGCCCTCCTATAATAAGCTGAAGACACAAAGGGACTGTAATATTAAGGTAAAGATAAACCAGATATAAATTTTCCTCCACCACATCACAAGGATTAAGAAGGATAAATATTATAGTGCAGAACTGAATAGGTAGGAAACAGTCATCTGAGATATTAAAACTAAACTGATCCTATGTGGTCCAGAAACAATAACAAAAATTCAAAACAAAACACAAAAAATTCAAGCCATGAGTTCAGTTTAAAATATTCTAAATGGTACTTACACCAGGTGCTTGTTAGAAGAATACCTCAAATTGTGAATTTAGTTTCAAGGGCTTCAGATATTTTAAAGTTTATAGATAATTTTTTAGAAGAAGGATGTTTCATTCTAGGCCTCAACCCAATCTGTTTTGATGACAAGGACACATGTGGGGAAAAACAAACCTAAGCAGACAAAGGAAAGACTCTATGAGAGAGAATGAGAACAGATTAATGCACACACACATATACATACACACATACATGCAGACATATATACATAGATATATGTGTACAGTAGAATGAGTGTTGTAGAGACACAAGTTATGACACAACTATGCTCACTGTGTTAAGAGGAAAAAATTAAGAAGTCTAGCTTGAAATTTTCCCTAGGGACTAGGAAACTATAAAATGTGACCTGATAGATTTGAAAAGCAAAACCTCCAATTTGAAAAGCAAATTATCCAACTGATCTTCTGAAAAATACAATAGCTAAAATTTAAAAACTCAATGGATGATTTGAACAGCAGTATAAATAATGCTCAAGAAAGAATTCATGAAGATAAAGCAGAAGAATCTTCCAGAGTGCAGCACAGAAAATGAAAAGATGGCAAAAAGATAAAGAGACGTGGAGAAGAAAGTGAGAAATTATTGGAGTAGAGAGGGAATTGGAGAGAGGCAATATGTGAAGCTACAATGGATGAAAAAATTCTAGAAGTAATCAAAGAAATTAGAGTTTCAGTTAGTCCTACACTCTAATAAGGATAGATATAAAGAAAACCACAATGAGATGCATCTAAGGGGAAAAAAATAGAATAGTAAAGATAGAGAAAAATCTTAAAAGGATCTGAAGATAAAACGATACATTCATAATGTGCATGTACTTAATGCCACTGTACAGTTAAATATGGTTAAAATAGTATGTTTTATATTATGTGACTTTTACCACAATAAAAAAGCATTTTAAAAATATGTACTAAAATCATGCAGAAAAAAGACACATTCATTTTAATGTAATGATAGAATGACAGCCGTGATAAGAGCTAGCAAATTATAGAAAAATATTTATTATATTTACAATTGCCAACTTGGGATTTTATATTCAGGGAAAATAGTTTTTAGAATTGACAACTTAAAAACAATTTACAACCAACAAAACTAGGTGGTTCGAGAACAGCAGAACCTCATTAAAAATTCTCAAGGAGATACTTAGATAGAAGGAAATGTGATCCCCAATGCAAAACATATGATGTAAAAAATATGATTTGGGAAAGAGCTAAAGTGGGTTAAATCTTAACGAATATTTATTGGATAAAAGAGTAAAAATAATGTCATGTTGAGTGTTTTAAAATAACTAAATAAAATAATTAAAATGCCATGAGAATAATACTATAATTTGGGAGTAGATAAAAATACATAATTGTTTAAAGTTTTTTTTCCTCTCTTTTGTTTTAGGTGTTTATATTTCTTAATTTCTCTGGAAGGTATTTAAATTATTGGTTAATCTAAACATAGGTAACTTAAGTATATGTGTTGAATATTCTAAGACAACCACTGAAAGTATGAATTTCCAAGTTAGTAGAGGGAAAAATAGAGTGATAAAACATTTAATGCAAAAGAACTCAACAAAGGTAATAAAAAGAGGAGCACAGGGGAGCATTGATTATTTATAAATAGGTGGTGAGAAGTTCAGGACAAGCTGGAAGATGAGGGAACAGTATCTGTGTAAGCACAAAGGCAAAAAAAGGGTAATGAGTCTTGTGATTTATAACATAGGGGTTTGATTATAACATAGGTTACAAACGAATAAAAAATGAAGTTGAAGTAGAGAAGATTGTGAGGGATTTCACTTACAGGCTCCTGATCAATTTATGTACTTCTTATTATAGAGTAATATAGCCCACTGGGTTTCTCTTTTGACATAACAAATAAACAAATACCTATGTATACAAATATAAATAAATAAAACAAATAAATTATATATATATATAATTTTACTCCCTTACTTTTATTCTGTTTTATTTTATTTGCATTAGTATTTTGGGGCCTTACATGGAATTTTATTGTAAAGTCAATCTCTGGTCCTTTTCTAAATAAATTTTATAAATCAATCAATAATGTAAATGTAAAAGTAAAAAAAGGTATTCAAGCTTTGTCCCAAAGTTAGTAGATTCTTATAATTTATTCAACATTGAAATAAATGCAGTTCATAGGAAATAAATCAACATTTCAACCAGTGAGAATTAGTTTCAAGGTAAAGAGCTTAGCAGTCTAATCATCTGTCTACCCAGTGTTTACAATGTGAGAGGCTGGTTCATTTGTTTGTGTGGTTATTTCTGTGATGCTAAATATGATTAGAATGAGTTCTCCCTCTGGGTGCCCTCGTTCACCATAAAACAGAGATGCACTGACTATTATTAGAAAGCCCAAATCTATAAATAAATTTAGAGTTACAAAAAACTACTGGGCACCACAAACATTTCATTATTTGATACGTTTTTTGCTGGTGGCATATCTATTTATTCCAAAAGATCCATGTTCCTCTCAACCAGGCAAACATTTAATATCTAATACTTTAAAGCTCCCTTCACATAAGCAAATATTCTTAGACACTTAACAAATAAAGAACATAGATCTTTGCAGAAAACATAAGAGCATAAGGTGTTGAAAAGAAATACATACAGGCTCTGGAGGGAATCAGGGAACATCAGAGTGGAAACAGTCTCTGTATTTTTCTTTTGCTTCCTTTCTTCCTTCCTTCCTTCCTTTCTTTCTTTCTCTCTCTCTCTTCCTTTCTTTCTTTTTCTCTCTCTCCCTTTCTTTCTTTCTTTCTTTCTTTCTTTCTTTCTCCTTCCTTCCTTCCTTTTCTTTTTCTCTTTCTTTTTCTTTCTTTTTCTTTCTTTCTTTCTTTCTCTTTATTTTTCTTTTTTCTCCTCTCTTTTTTTAATACAGCAACCCTTTCCTGAAAGTATTCTATTGAATACTACAGAGATTTTAACAAACAAAATAAAAAATTCTGACTAAAAAGATGATCTGACACTTAATTTCAGTGCCATAATGGTGAAAATAAATGGATTACTCCAAAGAGCAAAACTTGATAAAAAGATTATTGTTGCTATTGATGGCTATGAACACATCACCAATGCAATGAGAAACTTGATGATTTTATATGCACACGGTAAGGTTTGGAAAAGTTAGGAGAATTAAGGATGACAGTGAATTTTCTGCATATTTGTTAAACACAGGTAAATTTCCCAAACCCACATATGCATGCTCCCCAGAAGCTGATGTCAGAGAATTTACCTGCACAAGTTTATGACACTGTAGAATTAATCTGTACATTTTGAAGAAAGAGCATGCCCATTTGTTACTGAATAATTGACATAAACATTATTCTGTGATAAATGTCCAGATTTTCAAATATTTTGGCTAGGAAATTTCACAAATCTCAGAATGATAATCTTAGCTACTAGGTAATGACTCATTCATGCTGTCCCTTTTTCTTACACCTTTCATTCAAATAGGTATTATTAAACTCATTTAAAGTTGTGATAATTTGCCTTTTTCAAGGCTGCCACCTCAATCTTTTTCTTATTCTATAAATAGGGCAACTATATGTTTTACTTTGCCTTGGAAAAGTTTCATTTTACAATTGTTGCCCTGACATTCTATCTGGCATCTATCCCACTACCTTTCACTATCAGAAGTGTCATGTTTTGGACCATAGGATATCTGGTCACCCTACGACAATGAAGTGTAATCCAAATCACAAAGTCTGGCATCCAAGATATTAATTAAATCTTGTAAAAGAAATGTGTTAAATAACTAACAATCTTAAAATGAGGGTTCTTTAGGACAGGCTATAAATACACTTGAATTTACAGCACAAAGTAGATATGTTTTCACATGAGAAAAATCTGCCAGGCTGTATAAATTGAACCGCAAGATATAATCTTACAAAGGAGATTAGATGCAAAGGTACCTGAGTTTGTAATTAACAAGTTGTGTGACTTTGACCAAATCAATTTACCTGGGCCTTGTTCCTGCACCTGTAAATTGTAAAATCCGAATCACTGAGTGGCATGTTTGGCACTTTCAAACATCATGTTTTAAATCTTATAACAGCATGTTGAGCTAAATATCACTATCTCCATTTTACAAATCAGTAAACTGAGGCTTACACACTCTCATTATAGTCACACACATATCTAATAGGTGACAGAACTGGTATTAAAACTCAGCTCTTTCTGATTACAAAGTTCTTATTCTTTCTAGCATGTATGTACCCCATCCAAAAAAATGAAACTATACAAACACATATCTTTATTACATAGGTCATACCAATTATTGTGCTATGTTCTTTGGCAGATACAATGGTGACTGCATCTATGCTGTTATGTGTACCCTCTTTAGTTAGAGAAATAAGGCATAATCAAATGAACAAGTAAATAACAGAAACACACGAGAACTTCACCAGCATAGCAGGTGGAATACAACAAAGCTTTGCATTCAGAGGCCCAATGTGTGACTCATACGCAAGAAAGGTAAGTAGATACAGATGGCAGGATTAAAAGTTCAGACCAGAGTTTATCATGAAACAAGAAGAAGAGTAGAATGCTAAAGCTCAATCTGTATAAAACACTCAATGCTAAGATTATTCTAAGAAGGCACACCGGTTTTTGTATTTTTTTTTGGTCAGTAAATTTGAATTTAACAATAAACTGAGAAAAGACCTAACTTTATTTTCTTCTAATGTAAAGTTTAATATGACCCTTGGAAATGATTTTACACTGTTGTTTTATGAAAAGACCCAATGTTTGTTTTACACAAATTGGAAAGAGAAGCAAGGTGGCTATCTATAACATAAGTTTAAATTCAGTGATAGAGCTTTGTGGGAAAAAAAGTAAAACCTTGTTTGTGCACGTGTGTGCGTGTGTGTGTGCATGTTTGTGTGTGTGCATGTGTGCATGCATGCGTGTGTGTACGTGTGTTCCTAAGGGAAGGTAACTAATGTTATCTACCATTTCACACATGGTACTCAAGGCATTCATTATAACCAGCAGAATATTTCTATCACTATTTTATAGGGGAGGAAATGAACCTTTCAGTGTGACAGACCTGCCATCTATAATAATAATCATTGTTGCCCGAGTGCTTGTGAGTGTGCCCCTGTGACAGGCATTATGCAGAATATATTACTAGATGAACTCTTAATTTGCACAACAAGTTTGCAAAAGAGATGAACTATCTTGCCAGATGAGTTTTTTAAAGGACTCAAAATGAATAAGCATGATACCTGAATCCACGTTCTTCCCCTATTCCATGCTTCTTCTTAACTGTGAAATAGTAGGATTAAGTCAACTGTTTCCACCTAACTTCTCACCTCTGTTCCACCCCTAATTTACACCTTAAGTAGTAGCTTTAAATTTGCGCTCTTTGTCTCTCTCTCTTTCTGCATGCAAATGTATATCTAAGAAAACAGACACACAGGCACACATACACACACATATTTCCCCAAATAACCTGATTATTGAATTTATACTTATCTCACAGGCACATAGCTTCTTCCAATTTATGTAAAACAAATAAGCAAAAACAAACAAAAAACAACAACACAAATCCTACAATCCATTTCTTGGTACAGGAAAGTCTCATGACAGAGATAACAGAATTTACTCTGATAATAAATTTTTCTCCATCAAGTCACAGTGCATAACAACATGGCTGTCACAGATCCTGCATCTTTTGTGGCAGAAGATTTTGCCTCAGGTACCTCAAGTGTACTAGATTTTCTGCTTTCTAAGTTTTGCTTCCTATATCTGTATCAATTTCATATCTCTAATTCATTGTGATGGCCTCTGACTTGTGAATTTCTATATTTTTTTCTGTTAAAAGACTGTATAATTGTCTGTAAATAAAATATGCTTTTTGCCTTCATGTGTTTCGAATTTTGAAAAATATAATATATTTTATCATGAAAGAGACAGCAAAACACAACTTTTATTTCATTTGGTTGCTTTTGTTTGTTTGTTTTCTGGATAGAGAGTCATAACTCTAGTATACTGTTTGTTAAATCCAGTTTTATAAATATATGGATCCAAATTAATTATAGAATTTGTAACAGAGATTTTATTTTAGGAGATAGAGGTAGATAAAACAAAATCTAGTAATATCACTTGAATTCCCAATTCTGATAATTCTAGTTTTTTCATAAATATGCATGAGTCCAGAAAGCAGAGATTTTTGGAATGAGTGTGAGGTGAAATGAGTGTCAGACAGAAAGAGGTTTGCATCCCAACTCTGAGGCTTAAGGGAATTTAATAAAATTCCCAAGTTATTATATAATCTATAAGAAGTCAGTTTTCTTATTTGCAAAATGGAGATAAAACACTGATTTAATAGTAAGAAAATATGTAATCCATGGGCACAGGCGATGGGTGCTTAATACATTTTGCAATTGCCAAGTCAGGGAAACTAGGTTACACTGCAGAAATGAACAACAATGAAATTTCAACTTCTTGAAACAACAAAGGGTTATTTCTTACTCCTGTGTCACTTACTCATTCTTGAACCAAGCCTTTTAGGACAGCCTCTCTCTGGAACATTGCCCATCTCTATGGCAAAAGGAAAAATCAATGACAATCACTGTCTACAAATAGTTGAAATGCTGTTGTTGTTTCTTCTCACATGCCTTGGGCAAAGCTTTAGACAAATGTGGGAGTGTAATCTTACCCTGTGCCTGGAAGAGAGTGAACTGGAATACTGGAGGAGCTGTAAATATATCCACAACCCCTTTCTCCATCATTCCCTGATTTTAGGAGTCAAAGTAAGATGGAGTTACAGTTACATTGGCATAAATTATAACTGCCAGAAAGTTGGGACTAAAAACCCCCATCATTGTCTCCTCTATATCAATAACAACTTACTGCTGTTTTTGCACTATGTTTTAGCTCAGCATGCAATTCATGTTAAAGAAAAGACAAAATTTGTGTTTGCAATTCAATCTAATATGAAATTACAGAAAAGAGAAAAACCACATGATCATCTCAATAGATGCAGAAAAAGCCTCTGACAAAATTCAACATCCATTCATAATAAAAACACTTACCAAAGTGTGTACAGATGGAGCATTTCTCAACATAATAATAGCTGTCTATGACAAACCCACAACCAATAATAATACTTAATGGTGAAAAGTTGAAAGACTTCCTGTTAAATATGGAACAGGACAAGGTTGCCCACTCACACCACTTCTATTCAACACAGTATTAGAAGTCCTAGCCACAGCAATCAGACAAGAAAAAGAAATAAAAGGTATCCAAATTGGAATGGAAGAGGTAAAATTGTCATTATATGCAGATGACATGATACTATTATAGAAAACCCCAAAGACTCCACACAAAAACTACCAGAACTAACATGAAATTACAGTAAATGCTAGAATTACATAACCTCCATAATGTGCATCTTCTGCATACATCTTAAGTTTCTTGCTCATCACAATGAAAAACTTTTGTGCTCCAAAGTACACCATGAGAAACGGAAAAGTTAATTCACAGACTGAGAGAAAAATATTTGGACATCATTTCTCTGACAAGGGACTCATATCCAGAATACATAAAGAATGCTTACAACTTACTAATATAAAAAAGTATAACACAATTTAAAAATGGGCAAAGTGTTTCAGTATATGAAACGATAGGTACATGAAAGAATATTTAACATAACTAGTTAATAGAGAACTGAAAATCAAACCCACAATGAGATATGACTTCACACCCACTAGAATGGCTGTACATTCAAAGAAAAAAGAAAGAAAGAAAGAAAGAAAGAAAAAGAAAGAAAGAAAGAAAGAAAGAAAGAAAGAAAGAAAGGAAGAAAAAAAGAAAGAGAAAGAATATAATAGCTGTTGGTAAGATGCAGAGAAATTGTAATCCTTAGAATCTGCAGGTGGATGTGTAAAATGGTACCGTTTTCAATGGTACACTGGAAAACAGCTTGATATTTTCCCAAAATGCTAAACATGGAGTTACAATAAGATCCAGCAATACCACTCATTGATACCTTCCCAAGAGGGTGAAAACATATGTCCACAAAAAACACAGGTGCATGTATGTTCATAGCAGCATTATTCAAAATAGCCCAAAACTGAAAAAAAACCCAAATGCCCATCAACTGATAAATGGATAAGTACAATGTGGTACATTTATACTTGGGATATTACGAAGTCATGAGCAACAGTGAGGTACTGATATATTCTACAACATGGATGAATTTCAAAAACATTATGATAAGTGAAAGAAGCCAGTCATAAAGACTACATACTGTATTTTTCCATGTCCATGAAATGTCTGGAATAAGTAAATCTATAAAGATAGAAAGTAAATTAATTATTCCCTCAGGGTCAGGGTGGGTTGGAGTGGGGCACAGAGACTAACTGCAAATGGGCATGACATTACTTTTTGGAGAATAGAAAATGTTCTAAAACTAGATTGTAGTGATGGTCTGTGAGTATGCTAAAACCAACTGTACCCTTAAAACAGGTAAATTGTATGGTGCATAAATTTTATCTTAATAAGCTTTTAAGTCCACAGAGGTTTCCATTTTTGTGAGGGGATTCCTTTCTACCATTTATTAGTAAATCTACTCATTAAATATCAATCGTGTTGGATCCCCAATACTAATATGCAGATTTTCTTCATCCCAATTATTTGTGTGCTTAAAAACTATAATTTAAAAACTACAAATGAAACAACTGCTATCTGAATTGGTTGACCCAAAGTAATCTGATAGAAAGGAAACAGCTTCAAAGAAATCTGGATTTATCCACAGGATATTATCAGTTTGCCTTTTGAATGTTAACATATTACTATTGAATTAGATCACTGTTCATTAGCATGTTAACCAGAAATAATATGGAAGTGTGAATGGAAACTCCTTAGGAATTCATGAATCTGTCTTCAATATTTATAGGCACCTGCCGTGAACTTCAGAATTCTAGAAAGAACAGAGGATAATTCCTTTTTAATCAATCCACAATCTTACAAAGGATTTACTTTTAGCCAATTTTGAGAATATTACATCTAGCTTGTCCCCTAGCATCAATGACAATATAAAATTTTCTTAAAAGATGTCAGCTATGGATTTTCAAAAGGTAAGGGACATAGTCCCTCCAAATATAAGTTATTTTGAATGTATAAAACCTATGTTGACAGCAAACTAAGTGAAAAAGATACACTGAAAGTCAGATGAGACATCAGGAAAATATTGACTGAATGAAAACCACACGTTTCTGAGTATGTCATTCAGGTAATCTTCCTTTACCTGCTTTTTTTTTAAATTCCAAATTTGACCAAAACAGTGTAATTGTTTTGTTATTTATACTGTAGATGCTATTTACTTTGGCAAAGGATACTAGAAAATCAGTTAAATTTGCCTTGACCTACATCACCTATACATAGCTTAACAAAATTTTTTTATTTAAAAAACTTCTAAAATTAATCTTTTAATTTTAGTTTTAAAATTATCTTACAACAAAAATAAATTGTTTATATACTTTAATAAATTTCAACCTACCTATAGATTCTTATAACCACCACCACAATTGAGAACCAAAACATTTTCATTTTCACCAGCCCCAAAAGACACCCTCATGTTATCCCTTAACAGTTGCACTATCCCTCCCACTCATAACCTCTGAAAATGACTGATCTGTTTTCCATCACAATAGTACTCTTTTTTGAGACTGTCACATAAACGAAAACATACAGTATATAACATTTTGAAACTGACTTATTTCACTCAGCATAATGTCTTTGAGATTCAATTAAGCTGTTATAGCAATCGTTTGTTCTGATGTTTTTCCTTAGTAGTATTCCATTGTACAGATGCACCACAGTTTATCCTTTCAACAATCGAAAGCCATTTAGGTTATCACCACATTAGGATGGCTATGAATAGAGCTGCTACAAGTGTTTATGTACAAGTTTTTGGGCAAATATAAGTTGTCTTTTCTCTTGGGTAAATACCCAGGAGTGGGCTTGCTGTGTCATATGATAACTGTATGTCAAACATTATAAGGAAGTGCCATCTGGGAATTCCCTGGTGGTCCAGTGGTTAGGACTCAGCTCCACTCAGGGGGCCCAGGTTTGATCCCTGGCCAGGAACGAAGATTCCACAACCCGTGCAGCATGGCCAAAAAAAAAAAAAAAAAAGAAAGAAAGTGCCATCTGTCTTCCAGAGTGGCTATAACATTTTGCTTCCTCACCAGTAATTTGTGAGAGTTCCAATTAATTTTCATCATTGTTTCATCCATTCTGGCATTTGGTACTATCAGTATTATCCTCCTCCTCCTCGTCCTTCTGTTTTGCCATCCTAAGAGGGTACCTTTAAGCTAATTACCATACATTGAACTTGATATCAGGATGTGTATTATCAGCTTTGCCATGAACCTGGCTCCTTTTCCTAACCTCAATTTCTGTATATGTCAAATGGGAACTAAGATAATTTTTCTAGTTCTTATACAGTGGTTTGTGGAGTTGAATTAGATAAATATAAAAGCCTTTGAAAAAGGATAAAGCATTCATATGAAATATTTATTTTTATAAAAATCATTTTTACTTTTAACTGTAAATCCTTATTTTAAGGTAAAGAGAATATCAACGGTTAACCTTTAAACGTCTAATGAGGTTCTGTGATCTTGAGGAGATGGGTAATGACATGATTTATCATATTTTATCAGGTTTTTCTTTAATTGAGAATGAATAAATATTCTTAACATGTGTCAGCATCTAAACTGGAAGGTGTGAAATATAACTGTGAGGGGTCTGAAAGTTTTAGGAATTAGAAATCAGAATAACAAATTTATTTAAAATGTAAACTACTTGTTTACATTTTAATTGTAAATAATTGCATTTTAAGAGATTGGATGCATATTGCTAGTATTTTTCCATTAGGTTTCAGGAGAAAAAAATATATGTACACACTTCTGTAAAACTTTGAAACTGCTTCTTTCTTTTCTCTTCATAGGGAAAATTTCTAAGTGAAGGGCTGAGGGACTTAATTTCAGAAACTCCATAATTTATTTTATTTTGAGATGATGAAACGAAAAACTCAAGAACACATGGCCATTTTGACCTTCATAGCAAGGTCTGATTTTTTTTTTTTTTTTTTTTCGGTACGCGGGCCTCTCACTGCTGTGGCCTCTCCCGTTGCGGAGCACAGGCTCCGGACACGCAGGCTCAGCGGCCATGGCTCACGGGCCCAGCCGCTCCGCGGCATGTGGGATCTTCCCAGACCGGGGCACGAACCCGTGTCCCCTGCATCGGCAGGCGGACTCGCAACCACTGCGCCACCAGGGAAGCCCCTGATTTTTAATAAAGGAAATAAGAGGCTTAATAATAGTATACTGTACCAGTATGAATGTAAGAGTCAAGTAGAAAAACAGATTCTGCATGTAACTATTTCCTTGATTGCAATGAACTATGTCTGTAAATATTTTACTCCACTTTTTAAAGCACTGTTTCTCCTTTATCCTTATGTAGTTTTATCATGAGAAAATGTTGTTAAAAGAAATTTGTCACTTTCCAAACTGGGTTATAAAATCTACTGTCACTTCCGCTTGGGCACTACAATTTATCCAACATGCCATTTATCTCATTACAAAGTTCATTTTCATATTATCAGAAATGACACACATTCTGGTGATGAAAGGTTTGAATTCTGACCACAATATTAGAAGTTAATTTTTTTTAATCTTATCCAGCCCACCGTTCGTCCTTATTTTTGCTTACAGCAAAAAGCTTTGCTACTCAAAACTTACCCAATAATGGTAAGGACAGAGAATTTTATAGAAATCTTTGATTATTGTAGCCACAGTTTCCTTCCAAGTTTATGGGCAAACTTTCTATCTCAGATTGTCTATATAACATTCTTCTATCAGGCACCTATGCTGTTTGGAATTAGAAGGTATGGTTTGAGGCCTGTAACTTAATCCCTCCTAAACCTTGATCAAGTACCTAATTCACTAATCTTAATCATAAATGAGAATGACAACAAAATATTAGTAGCATCTATTCCACAGAGCTATGGTGAAGATGAAAATAATATGACATATGTCAAAATGTGTTGTAAACTGCAAATTATTAACAACTTTGGATATAATTATTAGCATAACATTATGTCACTAAGTCAGCAAATGCTTATGTGGTTAAGTTAATTACAGGAATAATACTCTGAGAACATGTATTTTTGATCATGCACAAACTCAGTATCCTCCACGTACTCCACTCTATCCTGCCCCCTACTTTCCAAAATTCTTGGTGTGTGAAGGCAGTAGGTCTGATCAATGCTAACTTGATAAAAGCATTCTGATTCATTGCTCCAAAACCTTCTGATTCAAGATTTTGAAATTGTAAATAATTTCAAATTCCTTAGGATCTCCAAAATGTCATCTTTGTTTATCCAAATAGCAGTAGAAATCAGCTCTGTGAAAAGTTACCATATAATCATATGAGTATTATCTGAACGAATGAAATGTTTGGGTTTACAGTTTCAAAATACCCTAACTCAACAGGTCAGGAAGTCAGAAAGAGTAATCAAAGCAGGTCAGTATGCTAGGCAGCAAACCTTGCCCAGAACAGTCACCAAGCAATGTAAGTTATCAGCCTTGGCAAGAGCCTATGCTGCTTGCACAAAACAATCCATCCACCTGTAAAGAATGGAGAGGAGGAAACAATAAACATGCAAATGTACCCCCATTCTTTACAAATAGATTTGTATATTTCTTCAGTAGAAGAATGGAGGAAATAGGAATAGAGAGACAAAAGCAAAGTTTAATAATCTCTTGGATGAACAAAGTAAACTTGAAATCTATATATTCCAAGTCTGAAAGTATTGCCTAAAAATATAGACTCTCAGGATAACAAATTTCTGTCAGGTTATAATCAGTTATTAATCATTTGTTCCATATTATAAATTTCAGACAATAAAACTACCATCATTCATGAAAGCTTAATACAATAAAAGAAAATATAACGAGAATGACTACTATTTTTATCCTGCAAAATATATTTAAATTTAATAGAAATTTTTCAATATGTAAAGAGGTAAATTCAATAAACAAAATACTTATAAAATGGAAAATATATCTCCTTGATAAAGTTAAGAAACATGAGAAGTGTCAGTGGCAATCAAAAAAATAATAATATTGACATGTTATTATCCACTAATCAAAACAAGCATCAAAAAATAGATTTGAAAATGGATGCAGTGGGGGAGTGATGTCAGCACAATGGCAGACTAGAAAATCCCAAATTCTTATTATCCTACAGAAACATCAAAGGAACAACCAGAGCCATTTGAATCAACTTTGTTAGAGGTCTGGAATATAGTCAAAGGTTTTCAATACGCAAGCAAATGCCCAATTAAAAACAAATCAATTTTTAAAGTAGAAAATTTTGTGGCATTTTTACTCACCATCACCCTGCTTACTCCCTGGTGCAGTGACAACACTGGTCTTCAGTGGAACAGCTGGCTCTCACTGCTCCTCTGTAACAGAAAAGAACAAACCTGAATATCCCTTTGGTTCTAACTTTTCTGCTCTGTGTTCTATGCTTAGTCATGTGGGCTCTGCACTTTGTAAAAGAATGTTGCCTATAGCCTGAAATCTGCATGATAGCCCATTCACAAGGCTCTGCTTCCCAGGCTTAAACTTTAAAGGTGTAACACATTTCCATTCATATAGAGATAAAAAGCTGCAGAACAGACAATAAGATGTGTCTTCTTGGAGGTTAATAGGAACATCACAACCAGACTTTCCTGCACAGCTGCAAGAACAAAGGATAATCACATCCTCTCTGGGGTCTGGTCAGCACCAGGAAGTTTACAACAACCAGCCACGCCCCTCCCCTTTTAGTATAAAAGAAGCCTGAATTCCAACTTGGTTCTTTGGGACACTAGTCTGCCATCTTCTTGGTCTGCGGGCTTTCCAAATAATGTCCCTATTCCTTGCCCCAACACCTCATCTCTCAATGTATTGGTCTGTCACGTGGCAAGCAGTACAAGCTTGGACACGGTAACAGCTCCTTCAACCTAAGGAAGCAGAACAGATCTTATTCGAAAATTTTTGTGTAAGTCTGTTCTAACTCGACTGGGTGATACCTAAAAAACTGAAGTGAGGTGATCACTCTCTTTTGTATGACTCATAAAGCATAAAGGAAAAATGGCAGGCATTGCTTATAAAAATGATAAGGTGACAACAAGCCACCAGGGACAAGAGACTTGAGGAAAAGACATGCAGTAGGCCATCTAAGGCCCAGAATAGAAGCTGGAGTGACATTCTTTGAAAAATTAGGACATTCAAAAGCAGCTGTGTATAGGAGGAAACATAGAAAGACAGAAGGCTCAGGCACACATGACCAGAAAAGTACTGAGAAGATTTCAGCTTTCAATTTGGGCTGATTCATAGAATCAGATCAAGCCTAGCTTAAGGGTAAAGGAGTACCCCAATAGAGAGCCAGTCTGCAAATAAGAGGTTACCAATCTTCTTTTTTTTCATTTTATGGTAGTTTTTTGTTTGTTTTTGCTTTATTTCAACTCCTGGCAGTAAAGAAATCTCTGTCCATACATTAGCTGAACATGAGCTAAAGGAACAGAGACTTTAGTTATCATACTTGATAAGTAACAGTTTTCACAAAAAGAAGAAAAAAAGGAAAGTCTCAAAATAAAAGGACTACTACAGCCTTCAACAATAAAAAACAATCAAAAACATTAAACCCTGATGAAAAGGGAAACTTGATTTCCTTAGTTAGCATATTGTCACAGTAAAACAATCAATTTTCAATAATATTTATGAGACAAAGAAACAAGAAAACATGGTTAACACAAAGGAACAAAATACAATATGTTGACAGAAATCCTCCCTGAGGAAGTCCAGACATCTGACTTAATAGAGAAAGATTTTTAATCATTTGTGCCAGATATTCTAAAACAGCTAAGGAAAAATGTAGACAAGGAATTACAGAAAATCAAAGAAATTATATATATATATATATATATGCATATAAAAATGAGAATATACCAGAGATAGAAATTATATTTAAAAAAAAAACCTAAAAGAAATTCTGGAGCTGAAAAATACAATAATTGAAATGAAATATTAGCTAGAAGTTTTAACAGAAGATTTAAGGCAGGAGAAATAAGAAATCTTGAAGACAGGGAAATTAATATTAGTGAGTCTGAAGAGCAAAAAGATAAAATAGTGAAGAAACATAAGCAGATCCTAAGGGACTTCTGGGACACCATCAAACTGACCATATATGCACTATGGGATTCTCAGAAGGAGAAGAGAGAGATAAAGGGGCAGAAAGATTATTTGAAGAAATATAGCTGAAAATCCCCAAAATTTGAGAAAAGATTTGAATCTACAAATCCAATAAGCTCAACGGAGTCCAAGTAGGATAAATTCAGAGATCCACACTGAGATCTATTATAACAAAACTGCCATAACCCAAAGACAAAGAAAGAGTCTTAAGCTGCTAGAGAGAAGTGGCTCACCCAAACAAAGGATCACCAATAATATCAGCAGATTTTTCATCTGCAACCTCAGGGGCCAGAAGGCAGTGTGATTATATATTTAAAATGCTGAAAGAAAAAATAGGTCAACCAAGAATTCTATATCTGGTTAAAATGTCCTTTAAAAATGAGGGGGAAATTAAGCTACCTCTAGATAATCAAAGGCTGAGGGAGTTTATCACCACTTGGCTTGCCCTGTAAGAAACGTAAAAGATTTCCTTAAAGTTGAAATGAAAGAACACTAGTCAGTAACTCTAATTCATATGAAGACAAAGTCCTGTGGTAAAGGCAAACACAAGGGTAAATATAAAAGCTGGTATTATTACAATTTTGTTTTTTAACTTCACTTTAAATTTTCTATAGGATATATGCTGTATAAAAATTATGTAACATACAGAAAACAAATAGCAAGATGGCAGAAGTGAATCCTTCCTTATCAGTAATTACATTCAATGTGAATGGATAAAAGTCTCCAATCATAAGGCAAAGATTGGCAAAAAAGATACAGGATCCAAAGATATACTACCTACCAGTGACTCACTTTAATCCTAAAACCACAAGTAGGTTAAAAGTGAAATAATTTCAGAAAACATATTTCATGCAAATAGTAATCAAAGAGAGTAGAGGTGGTTACACTAATAGACACATTAGACTTTAAGTTAAAAACTGCTGTGAGAGACAAGGAAGCATATTATATACTGAAAGGGTCAGTTAACCAAGAAGCTATGGCAATTATATGCAAACCAAACATCAGAGCCCCAAAATATATGAAGCAAAGGTTAAAAGAATTGAAGGGAGAAATAGATATTTCTCTAACAACAGTTGGAAACTTAAATACTCAAATTTCAATAATGAATAGAACATCTAGACAAAAGTTCAATAAGTAAATAGAGGACTTAAACAACACTATAAACTAATTGGACCTGACAGGTAGATAGAGAAAACTATCCCACAACATTTTTCTCAAAGTGCACACTGAACACTCTAAAGGTTAGACCATATGTTAGGCCACAAAACAAGTCTTAAAAATTTTAGAACTATTTGAATTATACAAAGTATCTTTTCTAATCACATTTAAATAAATCTAAAAATAAATAACAGATGAAAACTGAAAATACACAGGTATGTGAAAATTAAACAACACATTCAAACAACCAATGAGTCAAAGAAGAAAACATGAGGTAAATTAGGAAATACTTTGAGACAAATTAAAACAAAAACATAACATATCAAGACTTATGGGATCCAGTGAAAGGACTGCTAAGAGAGAAACTTATAGCTGGAAATACATACATTAAAAAAGAAGAAAGATGTCAATTCAACAATCTAAATTTATATCTTAAGGTGCTAGAAATAGAATAACAAACTAAACCTAAACCTAGCAGAAGGAAGGAAATAATGAGGATTATAGCAGAGATGAATAAATTATATAATAGAAAATCAATAAAGTAAACCAATAAAACAAAAATTTGGTTCTTGGAAATATTCAAGAAAATTAATAAAACCATTAGTTAGACTGTCTAGAGAAAAAAGAGAAAGGACTCCAGTTACTAAATCAGAAATGAAAATGGGTATGTTACTACAGATTTTACAGAAATAAAATAATTATAAAAGAATACTATGAATAATTATACACCAAGAAGTTGGACAACCAAGTGACATGGACAAATTTCTAAAAACACACAATATACCAAGACTAACTCCGGATAAATAGAAAATCTGAATAGACCTATAACTAGTAAGTAGATTGAATTAACAATTAACCTCTCAACAAAGAAAGCCCTGAAACAGATGCTTCTCTAGTAAAGTTACCAAACATAAAAAATAAATAAATAAGTAAACCTAACACTAATGTTTCTCAAACTCTCCAAATAAATGAAGATAAGGAAATACTCCTTAACTTATTCACTATGGCCTACATAACCCTGATACCAAAGTTAGAAAAGATGCTGAAAGAAAATAAAACTGTAGACCTATACCCCTTTTTAATATTGATGCAAAATTCTCAACAAAATGCAAGCAAATCAAAAACATCAGCATACCAGGAGGATTACAAGACATGAGCAAGAGAGATTTATTTCCAGATTGCAAGAAAGTTTCAACATACAGAAGTTAGTTGATGCAATACACCAAACTGATAGAATAAAAGGGAAAATGATCATACCAATAGAGGAGGAAAAAGCATTTGACATAATTCAACACCCTTTCATGATGAAAACATTAAATAAATTAGTAATAAAAAGAATGTTCCCAAAGATGATAAAGTTCATATATGAAAATCCCACAGCTAACATAATATTCAATGTTGAAAGATGAAAGCTTTTCCTATTATCAGGAACAAGAAAATGATGCCTACTTTTCCTACTTCTATTCTGCCTAGTACTGGAAGCACTAGCCAGAGCAACTATGCAAGAAAAATAAATAAAAGTCACCCAAATGGGAAAGAAAAAAGTAAAATTATTCCTGTTCACAGATGATATAACCTTGTAAGTAGAAAACCCTAAAGATTCCACACCTAAATAAACAACCAAAAAACCTTATTACATCTAAAAACTGAATTCAGAAAATTTGCAAGATATAAAATCAACACACAAAATTAATTGGTTTGTTTTACACTAACAAAGAGCAAACCAAAAAGGAAATTAAGAAAACAATCCATTTACAACAGAATAATAAAGAATAAAATACTTAGTAATAAACTTAACCAAGCAGGTGAAAGATGTGTACACTGAAAACTACAAAATCTTGCTGAAAGAAATTAAATCAGACATAAATAAATGGTCTGACATCCTATGTTTATGGACTGGAAGATGTAATATTGGTAAGATGACAGTACTACTCAAAGCTATCTATTGAGTCAATGCAATTCCTATCAAAATTCTAATGTCATTTGTAGCAGATGTTTTGGGGAGGATTAAAATTTTTCCCTTTGTTCTATGTCATTAACTATTCTGCTAATAGACAATATTTATGTAAGGTAGAAACAATAAAATCATTTTAATATTTTTTCATTTCAATAAATATATCTCCTTTATTGGAAGCTGTCATTCACAAACATGCAACCTTAAAGTAATTTCACAAGAGACTTTTGTCCAATCAGAACTAAATACATAGGTTACTTAGTCTAATAGTCTTTTTGAGGAGGATATATAATGTGACCCTACTTTATTTAAGTGTTATTTCAAATTGTTAGTCTTACCCTTGATTTCTTCTCTATTGTGTAACTCTTCCTATTAAATGCCAATATTTGTTTTAGTATTTGTCTAATGTTAGACTGTTGGCTTTGGAAACTTCCCTCAGCATTATTTTATTTTGCCCTGTCTTTACATTTATTTTCCACATGCTTTTTGCTAAAGGGTTAACACTGCATCTTTCCCCTTCTCCATCTTTGTCCAACTATTTCTAACCAAACCCGTTGGGTTGCCATTGGAATAAATGATTGATTACAACCAGTCACCCTAAGCTGAATCTGGCTCATAGACATGTTTTGTTTTGCATGGCATTTTAGTCTGCAAAATAATTTGTATTACTTTGCATTGAATTGCGTTTGAATTAATTACCAACATAAAAATCAGAGAAAGTCACGTTAATGATTTCCAGCTTCTCTTAAAAATGAATAAGGCTGGTAACAGAGGGCCCTTGTGGCAATACTGGCCAGAGTTGAGTGGGGTTTGCCCCTTACACATGGAGCAAGGTACTTTCCAGGTCATCTGACTCCATCACATTTACCTTACTTCAATGAATCTGCTAAAATTAGTTGGTTTACCTGCCTTTCTGTGAGCAATTGAGTTTGGTGCATTTCTCACCAACTATCTCTGAAGGGATTTTAAGGAATAATTCTCAGAATTACTGAAGCACTTTGGCATCCCTAGACTATTCAAGATTTCTTCAAAAGGAAAAGCAATAGCACACATTTGAAGTTGTAAGTTCTGCTAAATTACAACAAACAAATAAACATACACATGTGTACACTTCACCAGTGTTATTATTTTATATTCTCACTGCCTTTTCTTTTATGTGTTTATGCTATTGCATGTGTAAGATTATTGCCTTGTCTCATGTTTTCTGAGAATTACATGAAGTATGAACTTAGGTCTGTGGTGATAAGCTGTGCAATAAGTTCAAATAAGATGCATTATTTTCTTTTTCATTTCTTTAATGTACTTTTGTCCTGGCTTTAGAAGTTTCATTGCCTTTGCCTTTTGGTAAGAAAATCCCTTTGTTGTGCTGGTATGACCGTGCAGTTGGAAACGTCTCACTTTATACTCTGTCTTGGTCTTTGCTTCATGCTCTGAGAAGAAATCAGTGGGTTCGACCACTTTGAAATATTTGGCTTGAAAATTGTATTTTATATGGTTTCAAGTTCCATTTCTTAGCTACTTCAACTTAGGATTCTGAATTAGAGATAAAAATCAGATAGGATTGTTAAAATAAACATGTCTTTAAAGCATATTGTGTTGAGAAAATTTTACTGACACTTTACCTTCTTTTTGTACCGTTTGACTATTTTCTATTGTTTCCCTTTTTATTTGTTGTCTCTTCAGAGATGCCAAGCTGATGACTCTTGAATCTCCTTAATTGAAGACACTGAATGCTATCCCTGGGTATTTTGAGACGGAAAACAAAATATTGCCGCTACTTGTAGGTAATGACAATAAGCATAATGCCATTAGAATCTTCTGGAATAAAATGAATCCGCCTTGCAATGCTGTTATTAAAAGATATTATGATTATGCACTTTCAGAATATAACTCATCTTCAATGCCTCAGATGAGCTAAACCCTTAAAAAGTCCCAATCTAGATTTAGGCTAGATATTAAATAGGGTTATAAGTACTTGGTTAAATACAAATATACATTTTTACAAAAATTGTCTGATTTTCAGGAGTTCTCTCTCCAGTGAGAAGTAGAATTTCACAAGCACCTGCTTTCTAATACTTGTGAGACATAAGTATTATTTTATGTCTAGGCTTCATTTTAATTCCTAAGAGTGTTCAAGTCATTTTAAAAACTGAGGACATGTATCATTTCAGCAATACGTACCTAGACTGAACTAGGTCTGTCCAAATCATAAAAAGTGACGGAATTGCAAAGGATGTGTGCATATGTGTAGGTACATGTGCAAAACAAACTCAGTAAATCCTGAACTCCCGTAGCATAATGCATTAGTCATCTACTGCTATGTATATCATTGCCCAAAATGTAGTGGTCTGAAGCAACAGCATTTATTATTTCACAGTTTCTATAGATCAGAATCCAGTGTGGCTCAGCTGTGATACTGCCTCAGGGGCCCTCACAGGCTTCAGTTGAGATTCAGTAGGGACTGTGGTCTCATCTCAAGGTCTGACAGGGAAAGGATCTGCTTTCAAGCTTACTCACGTAGTTAATGACAGGATGTAGTTTCCTGTGGTTGTTGGACTGAGGGTCTTATTTCTTTGTCTGTAGACCAAAGGCTACCCTCAGATCCTTGCCACGTGGGCCTTTCCATGTAGCAGCTAGTTTCATTAGAGCTGGCAAGCTAGAAGCCCAGAGAGAGTCATGACAAAATTTAGTTTTTTATAAACCAATCTGAAAAGTGACATCCTATCACTTTTGTCTCACTTTATTGGCTACAGAAGGAAGTCAGTGTGGGCCTGGCCCACATTCAGGGGGAGGAGGTTACACAAAGGTGTGACGACCAGAAGGCAGGGGTCATCAACAGTGATATCAGAAGCTTTCAACTATAAGTAATATTTTTTTTCCAGATAGAAGCCCTGAAAAATGTGCTAGACTTGAAAGTCTAACAATCTGAGAGATATTCACTTTTTATTAATTCTTTTAAAGCTTTTTTTTTTTTTTGACCAGGCTGTTGACATGTATTAGGGACATGAAGATGAATAAAACCCATGGTTCTCATCTTCAACAAATCCATAGCTTAGGTGAAGAAGAGATTTAGTCATAGATCATTATAGTATCACAGCAAAAGTGCTAGGACAGAAATAGGCACCAGAGACGAAAAGAACATCATTCAAACTAACTTGTGGGTGAGTTAGAGATGGCTTCAGAGGCCTGGAACACTTTACAGAAGAAAGGGCACTGAACTAGAGTCTTAGAGAAAGAGGAGAATTCATTTTCTGATTCCTCCCACCAAAATATCTATATATATGTTGAGGAAAAGAGAAGAAAAAGCACAAAGGCATGGGTGTGAAAATATCAAGATGGGTACAGAGGAAACAACTCTAAACTTTATAGAGTTGCTGGAGAATCAAATACACAGCAGCAATTGAAACTGATGAGGTGGCAGAGAACCAGAGAATGGACAGGTGTGTGTGTGTCTGTGTGTGTGTGTGTGTGTGCGTTTTGTGGAGTGAGTTGGTGGAGAAGAGCCAATTTGTAAAGCCACCTAACAGTTGAGACCACATCTTTTACACGATGATGAGTCACAGAAAAAGCTTAACTAGGATAATACCAGGATAATTTAACTACTATGAACAGATTTGTATTTTGGCAACGAATTTATGTACAAAACACTTCCAAAACCTGTTGACTTGTGTGACAGTCTATAATGATTTTGTTCTTTTTTTCTTCCTTTATAAATACAAACGTAAGTATATTCTCCCTTTATGAATATAAAGAAATATAAAAAATCTAACCATCCCTTAACTTCCTTTCACTTCAATAGAATATCTCGTTCTGCCCCCTTTCCTTGTGTGCCACGTCTCGGGGTTGCCATCCCGTCCATCTGAGATAACCTAGGACTCTTTCCTTCTTTGAAGAGGCAGCCTTTCATGAAGATTAAAGGATTATAAATCCAAAAACCTGCTCTGCTACATGCTAGCTGTGTGACCTTAGTCTTAGATTTCTCATCCATACAATGATGACAAATAATATCCACTTCACAGTGCTATGAAAATTAAGTCATGCAAATACCTATACCTATCTTCAGTTCCTTGCAAACAGCAGTAATCTCCCTTATTCATCGTTTGAGCTCCATATTCCAAATACTTCTCTGATTTCCCAGCCTACAAATTCTCCCTTTTCAGAACACATAGAGTATATTCCAAATGCAACACAAATTTGGCTCTTATATATATATTTTTTTCTTGAGTGGTGGAATTTTTATATATATAGTTTTTTTGTTTGTATGTTTTTGTTTTTTGTTTGGTACGCGGGCCTCTCACTGTTGTGGCCTCTCCCGTTGCGGAGCACAGGCTCCGGACGCGCAGGCTCAGCGGCCATGGCACGGGCCCAGCCGCTCCACGGCATGTGGGATCCCCCCAGACCGGGGCACGAACCCGTGTCCCATGCATCGGCAGGTGGACTCTCAACCACTGTGCCACCAGGGAAGCCCTATAGTTCTTAATTATAAGTTCCTAAAGAGCTTATTTTATTTATATTTGTAAATCCCTCTATGCTCACTCCTTCATAGGTCACTCACAACTACCTCACATAGAATAAATGTGCTCTTTTCTTCTCTCTACACACATAAATGTATAAATAAAAGGGAGAAAATAGACTATTGGATAGATCATAAGTAAATAATTATATAATAATTATAATTGTCTTTTATTATCAGATGGATATTGACTAGTCCTATGAGATGACAACAGACATTTTTTAGTACTAACATGGAATTTGCACTTTAACAACGATATAATGCCTAAACTCAAAGACTACGTCCTGAGCACCAAGAGAAGTATTCTCTATATAATTTTCACAACACGCCAAGGTGGGTATTATTTATTGTCTTTTACAGATTTGTGGAATCTGACTTGAAGAAGGGAAAAGCTCAATTCTTCCATTAGGACTTTGTGTCTCTATTTGCAAGCAGCTTTTGGCAAGAAAGAGCTCTCTGCAGGAGGCCCCTTTGTCTTATCACTAACCTTAAACCAGGCTACCCCCCATGCTGTACTCATCTCTGGCCAAAGCACACCTTTCAAATCTTTTAATCACACAATACCTTGACTACCTTGTGGGTTCTTTCCATAGGTCAAAGAAATAGAAATGAAGAATAAGTAATGAACAGATGACCAGATCTCTTTCCTAACTTCCTCTTCAGTGATCTCCTGAACAAACAGTGACCAAACTGTGTGAATAAGATAACATCTAAAGAAAAATCACAAGGAGTCTGAACACAGTGGAGTCCACCATCTCCCCAGATTGTCGGCATTCTGCTTAAAGGCACCTTTCCTTTCTACCAACATTTGTGAGTATTAGTTTTGTAAGTGGCAAGCAGTGTGGCCAGATTCAGTAATGTGTTCTCCCATCACAATGAGAAAGCCTGGGCCAGGCGAGTGGGATGGCAGAGAGGCTCAGGTCTCTGCAGGGTTAGACAGGACCAAGGAGGGGCACATGGATGGAGGGCACCGTGCTGCAAACAGGCTGCTGGGTAGCCTGTTGGGAGCACAGGTGAGCCAGGTTCTTGTGTGTTCTGTGTCAAGTGATCCTAGCTACCATCCCCCCCAACCCCCAGACTTGGTATCGGAGGTCAAGATTATACATTTGATTCCGGTGGTTCACATATAATATCGTTTATTTATCTAACTCAGGATTGTCATTGGCATCAGGCACAGACACAACTGAAACAAGGCAAAAGCTTCTGCGGAATAAATTAACATGCGGGCAGAGTGGTGAAACCCCTACTACCATAAGAATCTCAGATGGTGAGAATTTCAGAAACTGACAAAGCAAATCTATGGGGAATTTTATTGGATAAAAGCCCTTCTGTCGTAGCCCATGAGTAATATTTGTTGAATTAACATATACGGCAAGACCAAGCACAACCTACAGGTTTACTTGTGTGTATATGTATGAGGGAGAGGAGGGTTGTGGAAGGGAGTTGAAACAAAACAAAGTAAATCATGTAATCTTAAGGAATTTGGACTTGGAAAAACCTGGATTTAAATTCTAATTCTCTTGCTTTGTAGTTGTTTGACTTTGGGCTATTTTTTTCTAGTTTGATACAAACATTTGTCATTCGGGAATGAGTACACTGATGCCTTCTTTGCTGGGTTATGAGTATTTAGTGATATGAGATATGCAAAAGCCTCGCACAGTGTGGGGCACAGACCACATGTTAGTAAGAATCCATCCTCCTTCTCCCTGTGTCCCTCTGTGTCCACCGCAGTGGTATCAGCATGAAAACCGACTTTACTAAGAACTGCTCAACTGACTAGAAACTGGACAAGCTCAGTGGTGTCAGTAGGTGGAGGTCTCATAAATCTTGGGTGGCAATGGCATGATAAAGATTGTGCTATTGGGAATCCCAGATGTGAATGCAGGTTGCCATGGCTTCTAGGCAAGTGTGAATCCAAGTGCTTGCTTCTGGCTCATTTGGAGAGAGACAGGAGGATGAGTACAAGTAGCAAGGCTTCTGTGATCATTTCTTAAAATGACTTTTTAATGATGGCACAGACCATCATTAAACATAGACTGTTTTAGCATCTTAGGTACACAGTAGAAAGGGAAACATAAATAAATCACATTCTTGAGCTCTTGGCACAAAACTAATGAAAGAACTAAAACGACTTAAAAAATGAAAAAAAAGAGTGTAAAATTTACATTTAAATATGCTGATTTTTTCATTTGCATACAATTAGTTAACTAAAGAACCAAGGTTTCCAAAGGTCAGAAGACACCCTTTTACAAATGTGAAATTCCATTTTTCTAATAATTGCAATTTTAAAAAATCCCAAATTAGTGATGAATATATGATTGACTTAATGTATTCTAAAATGAGACTTGGTGACTTCCACAAAGTTTGGAGGAGAAAAAGAAATTTATTCCTCTGTTATTTTAAGGTGTTATATTGGACCACTTATTCATATTTGACAAATAAAAAAAATACTTAAATTATTTAGATCTTTCTCAAGTCTAGCTCCATTTCCACCACATGAAGGGAAGAGTCCTGACCTTGCCTGCATTCATGAACAGCTTGACCAACTGAGATTCAAGATTCACATGGTGTATTTTCAGTAATTTTTCTATGTGCCTCAACCATGTTGCCTCAGTTAGAGAGACCAAGGACACTAACCTCATCTTCTCTGTTACCAAATCAGGTCTGGCTGCTCACCTCTTAAAAAATTTATACTTGCAAAAGCCGGTGGAAAGGAAAGTTGCCTTTAAACAGAATGCTGGCAATCTGGGGAGATGGTGGACCCAGTGTCCCCCAAAAACCATCTCTGAAGATTCTGCTCAGCCATGAAAGTTTTTAAAGGGAAAAAGGGAAGTAACCTCAGTTAATCACTGAGATGGGGGGTCAGAGTTGTCGCCGTCCCCCACTGCATGCAGCCTTGTGGACTCCTCGTGATCTTTAGATGCTGTCTTGTTCACACAGTTTGTTCGGGAGATTACTGAAGGGGGAGCTAGGGAAGAGATCCAGTTCTCTGTTAATTACTTATTTTTCATTTCTACTTCTTTGATCTATGGAAGGAACCAAGAGATTAGACAAGATATTGTGTGATTAAAAGATTTGAAAGGTGTGCTTTGGCCAGAGATGAGTAGAGCACGGGGGTGCCTGGTTTAAGGTTAGCGTCAGAGACAAAGGGGCCTCCTGCAGGGACTTCTTTCCTGCCAAAAGTTGCTTACATCTCTTCTTTGTTTATTCTCAGTGGTGCTTTACATTAAGTCATGACTTTCTTCTTATGCTATTTCAGTGCTTCTTAGATATTAAGAAGGGAATATCCCTGGAAAGGGAGTGGATTGCTTTGATCATGATGGTATCTTTTTCCTTGCGGAGTTTTGTGGTGGTGACCCCAATTCAGATGCACAATCCATACGAAGAAAACCTGGGATCATCAAGGTACTTTCTTCCCTTTATCGACTGAAAAAAATGTACAACCTAAAAGTTGAGGATTATGCTTTATTCGGCAGGCAAAACTAAGAACTTAAGCCTGGAACACAGCATCTCAGAGAGCTCTGAGGGATGGCTCCTAAGAGGCAAGGGAGGACCCAAGGTATATAGGAGTTCTTGCAACAAAGGCCAGGTAGTTGGAACATCAAAAGATTACTGTTAATTAAAGAAAACCAGACATCTCAAGTTAAGGAATTTAGCACCTATATATGTATGGGAAGATGCAAGAGTCTGGGCTCACTGAAATCGTTCCTCTGATGTGCACCTTAGCTGTCTTGAGCCAGCATCCTGTGCTTTCTCATCCTGAGTCCCCTCAGGGTTCACGTTTGAGGGGTGACTGCAGCGGCTGAGGGCTTGGCAATAGGCAGCCAGTTTATCGTCATTCTGAGGTCCCTCAGGGCTCACCTTTGGGGCAGCTGTAATGTGATGTCTTGATGGCTGCAACATCCTTTGTTTACTGATATGGAAGGCAACATTTTTTCATTGACACTGTTCATAGGAATCCAGGGATCCTTGTACTTACTGAAGTCAGAGCAATATCAATTATCTTTCCACAGCTACTTATCATTGCCATTTAGTAATGGATAATAGGGGAGAAGGGGACAATACAGTTAGAGCTAGTGATTTACCTACTTAATCTACTTTTTCTTCCCCTGCAAAATGGTAATACTCATGTATCCTTTAAAATGTTTTGGTGGGTACTGACATGTGGTCTTGAAGGCCAAAGTCATGGCACTTGGTTCACAATAGATGCATAGTATATTTTGGTTAAATTCTCTTTCCATGATGGCTTAAAAAACACTGACCTTCATGTCAAGAGAAGGGTTTGGTCTGGGAAGGACAAAAACATTAGTGCAACCTGGGTAGAAATTGCCAGGAAAATTATAAAGCAGAAAGGAGTAAGGTTATATGCACTTTCTTTTCAGAATCAGGGATACAGCTAAAAATGTTTTAATACAATGTTGGCTAGCATTTCAGGTTATGTTTTCTGGCCTCTTGCTTTTTCAGCAGTTTAGAGGAGAACTATGCTACATAAACCGACCCTTTTAACCGAACTGAAGACATGAAATCAATATTTTCCACTACTCCAAGGAAGTGTATATTTGAAAGCCACTGAATTAAGGAGTGTGGCTGGTTTTTAAAATATCCAGATGCTGGAAGCTATTCTGGATACCTCATCTTTCCTCAGATCAGACAGATTCCTTGCTCTGGCAAATTTCTTTATCCAGTCCCTGCCTCGGGGGACAAGGTTGGTAAATAATCAGCTGATTCAAATCATTTAGGGTCAAAAATGAGGTCTGGACTAAAATAAAGAGGACAATGTATGCCTAGGTTTAGCTGCCTGAAGTTATTCATGGAGCTTGAGAACATTCTCAACCGTAACAGAAATATTTCAACAAGAGCTCAGTCTCCTATTGTGGCTATTTGAAGCCCAGTGCATGGCACACAGTAGGGTCTCTTAATAAACACTATTATAATTGACTGAGTCACAGTCAGAGAAGGATAAGCTGCAAGAGGAATTGACGAGGATCCAGGGTACCGCCTACAGAGGTTTTCTTAAACATTCGTAGCCTCAGCAAAGGTGCACGAAAATATAAACACTGGATGATTTAGGGTTATTGCTATTTTTTGTTATATTGAATTTTATTCTGTATTTTATAAATTAGTGACTCTCAGTGTGTGCTTCATAGACTACTTGCAGTCTCCAAGACACTTTTAGGGGTCTGCAAGGCCAACATTATTTTTCTAATCAAACTGAGATGTTCTTTGCCTTTTTTCCCTGTGTAAACATTTGCGCTGATGGTGCAAGAGTGACAGTGGGCAAAGCTGATGGGCCTTCCTTAGCACAAACCAAGTGGAGGCACCAAACTTCGTGCTAGTTGTTACTGTAATCACCACCACTGTATACTTGCGAAAAAACCAGAATGCCAGTTTAAATTAAGAATATTCTTGATGAAGTAAAAATTATTTTCAATTAAGTATCACTCAATAGGACACATTTTTTCAATATTTTGTGTGAAAAAAAGCAGAAGGGCTCATGAAGCATTTCTGCTGCATATTGAAATACAATGGTTGTCTCAAGGATAAAACACTTGTATGACTGACTTGCAGGCTAAACTTTCTCCTTTGTTCATGGAACCCAATTTTTACTTGAACTAATGACTGAGAGACAAAAGATGGTTATTCGGACTTAGATATTTGGATGAAAATAAACAAGGTGAGCTAATCTCCTCAAGGACAATAACCGAAAGTATTTGAGCCAATAATAAATTCCAAGATTTCAAATAAAAATTAGATTTTGGAAAACTTGTATCAGCCAACATAAATATGACAGCTTCACAATATTCAACATTTTCTGATGAGACTGGTAAAGGTATGAATGATGGTGTTTTTTGATACTGTATGATAAAATGTGTCAAAGTTTGGGAAATCTACATAAATTTAGTGAATGGATAGTTCTAAATGACCAAATCACAATCACAATGTAACAAAATCATGAATGGGATAAAAGATTTATTCAAATAATCTGCCTTATAACTGATCTTAAGAAAATGAAATTTGTTGAGTTCTAATGTCATATCAAAGAAGGTTATCCACAATAATCTGAAATGCCTGTTAAATAAATTCTCTCTTTTCCAACTACATGTCTATGTGAACAGAATTTTCTTCATATACTAAAACATAAAGAACATATTGCAAATGACTGAATGAAGATATAAGAATATGGCTGTCTTCTTTTTAGACACTGGAGAGATTTAAAAATGCAAGCCAATCGCACTCTTTTCAATAAATTGTTCTTTTAAAAAATATAGCTGTCTTTCATGAAACTAATAATAATATATGTCTGCTACTACTTTTAAATGAATTAAATAAATATTTATATTTTAAAAGTTTTAGTGTCATACAGAGTGAAGTCAGAAAGAGAAAAACAAATATTGTATATTAATGCGTATATGTGGAATCTAGAAAAATGGTATAGATGATCTTACTTGCAAAGCAGAAATAGACACAGTTGTAGAGAACAAATGTATGGATACCAAGGGGGAAAGGGACGGTTGGGAGGAATTGTGGCATTTGGATTGACACATATATACTATTGATACTATGTATAAAATAGATAACTAATGAGAACATACTGTGTAGCAGAGGGAATTCTACTTAATGTACCGTGGTGACCTAAATGGGAAGGAAATCTAAAAAAGAGGGGCTATATGCATATGTACAGCTGATTCATTTTGCTGTACAGTAGAAACGAATACAACATTGTAAAGCAACTATACCCAATAAAAAAAAAATTGAAAACAAGAGTTTTGACTTATAATAATATTTTTTAAAATTTATTTTATTGAATATAATAAGGATATTGATAGCTATGATTCACATAAACACTCTTCAGTGTCTTCAATAAAAGTTAAAGAGTATAAATGGGTATACATACCCATTTATTTATATATATATTATATATATATAAAACACCAGAGAAACACTGCTCTACATGACTAAGAAATAAAGGATATGATAAAAGTCATCTATAAATCTCCTTTATAAAGCCTTCTCTTACAACGTCCCGGATGTAGTTCCTTCTCTTTTATATGTATATGTCTCATACATATATCAACATATTACATGTGCTTTGATGTTGCCATGTCAACTAAATCATGAGCACTTTCAGAACAGAGTCCAACCCTAACTCTTTATGTAACAGTGTGTTTAACAGTGCCTGGCACTGTGCTTGGCCTGAAAGGTTTGCTTATTGAAGCTTTGTTGAACTCAGTTAAACTTGTTCATTTTTTCATCAGACTTTTTTTTTTTTTTTTTTTTTTTGCGGTACATGGACCTCTCACTGTTGTGGCCTCTCCCATTGCGGAACACAGGCTCTGGACGCGCAGGCTCAGCGGCCATGGCTCATGGGCCCAGCCGCTCTGCGGCATGTGGGATCTTCACGGACCGGGGCACGAACCCGTGTCCCCTGCATCGGCAGGCGGACTCTCAACCACTACGCCACCAGGGAAACCCCATCAGACTTATTTTGATTATTTGATGTCCTATAGACACCATCCAAGTTCACAGCAGGGAAAGACTCACTTTATCACCCATAGTTAACTCCCTTTTGTGCTATCCTTAAAGAAAAAGTTTGTGTACTCAGGCCACCTATTCAACAGGCATTTATTTGAGGTCATGACAGTAGCTGCCTGGTCTCTGCTTTTTGTGTTTCTCTGGTTCAGCTCTGTAACTCAAATGGAGCCATCTCCCTTTCTGTCACCTCTTGCCTGTGGGGCTCCATTGCAAAAACAATTGTAAATGCTGTTATGGAAACAATTCACATGAGTTACCTGCAAGCACACACAGCAACTGGAATAAAAGGAGACAGCACCACTGCACGGTTCCTAGCAGCGCAGGGTAGGGCACAGTGAGGAGAATCTCCTCACTTGGGCTCAACTCTAGGAGGAGTTAGGGTCAGCAAACTGGTGACCATATTTTCTGTCTATGCTTAAGATAAGAGAGAATCATGAATATAATACAATAAGTTGTTTGCTTGATGCCTGATGTATTATTTTATCAATATAATAGGACCGTCTCAGTGTTTCATTACAGGCTCGAGCATCCATAGTGGTCACCTTCTAAAGTTTCAGGAGTTCAAAGATATATACAGCAAAAAGAGAGGTAACTCTCATTTTATTCATCAGTGGGTGTTTGTCAAATATCTCTTCTGCACACAGCCCTGTTTTAGACACTGTAAGAAATGTGGAAGACAGGAGATATGACATAAAGTGTATATATATATATATATATATATATATATATATATATATATATATATATATATTTAATATTTATGTAAAATATATCTAAAATATATAACATTACATACACACATTTGTACCATAGGTATATCTGCAACTATATCTATTTCTATATCTATATATCTATCCTTCCTTCTGTGTATATTCATTTAAAATACAGATTTTTTTGTTATTGGTGTTGTACAAAAAGACTTTCACAGCATGGTCAATAGGAAAACCTTTGTTGATGAAAGAAAAAAAGAAAGAAAACAAAAATTCTGCAGACATGAAATACTCTCTATGGTAGGCATAGTAACAGTCCTCTAAAATGTCCATATTCTAACCCCAGTAATCTGTGAATATGTCACCTTACATAGCAAAAGGGATTTGGCAAATGTAATTAAAGTTCGGACCTTGACATGAAGAGATTATTATGGATTATCCAGCTGGGGTCAATTTAATCACTTCAATCCTTAAAAGTAGAGAAATTTCCCTGGCTGTGGTCAGAGAAAATTGTGAGGACAGGTAGCTTTGAGGATGGAGGAAGGTGGGGACTATGACCCAAGAAATCCAGGTGGCCTCTAGAAGCTGGAATAAACAAAGAAATTGATTCTCTTCTAGAGCCTCCAGGAAGGAATACAGCCTTGCCTATACCTTGATTTTAGCCCAGCGAAACCCATGTTGTCCTTCTCCAGGAAGGTAAAACAATAGATTAGCATTGTTGCAAGCCATTCAACTTGTACTTTGTCACAGTATCCGGAGGAAACTAATAGACCTTCATTCTTGGCAGTTTATGCAAACCCTATTATACCCTGGCCTTTCCCAACATGGTCCTAGCAAATGCATCATTAGCATCCATTCCTATGTCACAATCATTACAAACACACCTTAATTTATCCCTTCTTTTGATCACCTCATGTTTTGGTCATGCCTTTGTCATTTTAACTTTTTTTTCAAGTTCATCACTATTTGTTTACTTGTCGGTCACCCTATTGAACCCTTTGATGTCAGAGCTTACTCTGGGCTGTCACTTAATTGGCATCACACAGCACAGTGCCTAGAACATGGAACTTTCTTGGCAATCAACATTGGCAAAATCAACCATCTTATTATTTATAATAAGTTTGACATGAATCAGATCTTCTGTATAAAGTAATCTGTTTACATGCTTTTATCATTTATAAATACAATTTATTTTATTCCTCTCCTCTAATCTGACCTTCTTATAGCATTATTGCTGTGTTGCTTAGTACTGGTATCATTTGCAGTTGTTTTTTTTCTAATTGGCTCAAATATTTTTGTTCTCTAGTTAAAGAAACAAAATTTTGAAGACAATGGCAAATGTTTTACTTTACTTCAATATTCACAGATGAATTAAATAACTTTTTTAAAGATTTCTGGATGAGGGTAGGAAGAATTCAAAGACATTTTACTCCTTACCATGTCCAATTTAAAGGTAAAAATAGTAATAGAATTTTTAGAGGATTCCTTATACCTCTGAACCAAGGTATTTGATAAATGTCTAATTTAGTGGATATCTAGTAAAATAACAGCAATTCCTTAAGGACAGATGTTTGAAATATCTGATACTCCAAGCAGGAATCACACAACAAATTAGGAAAATCACAGAGTGAAAACACCAGTCACAACTGCAGGGTAAAAGACAGCATTTAAAAATAAGAGAATAGTGCCACCTTTGTATTTGGAGCACCTTCAATAAAAAGCTGCTCTAAGTTCCCCACTAAGTCATAAGTAAGAGACAAAATATGTTAACATTTCAAGAGAAAAAAAATGTCATATAGACACCATCTTGCTACTTACAACTGCCAAGGAAATTGAAGGAACACATTTAAGTGGCTGCCTCACTCACTGAAGGAGTGTGATCATTAGCTTCCTCCTAAGAAGGACTTGTCAATTACGAAAACGTTCTACATTATTGATATACCATAGTCACTGTATTGGATATTGATAACATGTCAAAACATCTTGAACCTCTGTTCATGAAGCTCAATTCACCATACATCTTCAGTTTCTGTACAGCTCTTTGGCGCCCTAAAGTTGACAGAGTCCAATGGTTTTGCATATTTAAGCCCTTCCACACTCAGGTATCAATCTATCTTCCCTGAGCTGGTATCTCTTATGAGACGAGAATATTTTGAGCAGCAAGAATGTTTAAAGGTGAATTGAAGTAGGGAAAGCTATTAGGTTCTAGAACCAGCCAGACACAGGTTAGAGTGGTCCTTTTTTTTTTAAATTTAATTAATTAATTTTTTTACACAGCAGGTTCTTATTAGTCATCTATTTTATACATATTAGTGTATATACGTCAATTCCAATTTCCCAATTCATCCCACCACCACCCCCGCCCCAGCTTTCTCCCCTTGGTGTCCATACATTTGTTCTCTACATCTGTGTCTCTATTTCTGCATTGCAAATAAGTTCATCTGTATCATTTTCCCAGATTCCATATATAAGCGATTTTATACAATATTTGTTTTTTTCTTTCTGACTTACTTCACTCTGTATGACAGTCTCTAGGTCCATCCACGTCTCTATAAATGACCCAATTTTGTTCCTTTTTATGGCTGAGTAATGGAGAGTGGTCCTTGAATGAACAATATCTTCAAGGATGAACATTTCATAGAGACTGTTTGGGTTTTGTGGGGGGATTTGGGCTGTTTTATGTCTTCTCCCCATATCAGGTAGATATGTTCCTTCCACATAGAGATGATGAATCTGCTTAATATTTTTTAATCTCCAACATTGCCCAAACAGTACCTTAGATATAGTCCATAATCAATGAACACCTGTTGCATGATTTTGCTTCCTTAGCCTATGTAAATTATACTCTATACACAATTTTTAAAAGTTAGTATAGTGAGACTGATATGTTTCTAGGTCCACCTCTTTCAGTATGTACTTCATTGAGAGAAAATACATGGAAAATATAAGCTATGCATTAGTGAATTGACACAAAGTTTCATCCAGGAGAAAAGCATCCTGACTACATGGCTTAATATGGCTTAGTTAAAGGCAGAGGAGAATAAACTGCTTTGTTGAGTAATACAGTAACACCTCGAATGCTAACATACTAGGTAACCTTTGGTGATTGGTCTAACCTTGCTGACCTTCGCATGTATAAACAAACTCAATAAAAACATAAAAAACAATTTGAAGCCTCCAGCAAAAGAGAGAATCTATAGTGACCAGTGCCTGATAAGGGACATGAAACAATTTGCACATGACTCAGGCTAACATCACTTTTGTGCTGTGCTCATGTGTAACCCCAGGGAGAAGACAGTGTTTATTACTATCTTAGAGTAACATAACAGGGACAACACAATTTAAAAGGAAACAGCTGGAGTGTGATCTAATCTCCATGTTCCAATTTTCTTATGTATAAAACATGCATAAAAAATTAAACTTCACTGAACAATTTGTCTGCTCTCCGTTCCTGGCATGCCTCAGCAGTGTCAGAGCAACAGTCCCAGCTGGAGAGAACCCTGGGATGTCCTTAAATAATAAATAATTTTGAGAACATAGCTTTTATAAATTTAATATTAATTTGACTAAACCCTGGTAATTATGTCTGAATCATAAACATATCCTCTTGTTCAAGCCTCCCTTGTTCATGACACATGACCCCCCTCCCACCTTAACTGTGACAGCAGGGATGGTGGAGCTCTGCACCAGCTTTGGGGAGTGACATCAGATTAAATTAAGCACTCATGCATTTATGGATCAGCACAGAAAAGCAGGAATACAGCCATGAGGAATGAATAATGCATCAGAAAGTGGCTCTGTAGTTCCCTGGTCATGTGTAGAGAATGTGAACTAGTGATCCTGTATGGAACTCCTGTTTATAAAAACAAGAGACTGTTCTTTAAAATTTCACATTATATGCTCCAGTATTTTTGTAGAAACTGTTTGTCAGCAAAGGGATATTTTTTTCCACCAGTACAATTTTCTACCGATGACTTCTTGTTGTTGTTGTAAATTGAATACTGTGCTCAAGACTGTGTGATAGCAGAAACAAACAAACAAACAAAAAACACTCCTCAAACCTTAAGGTACTAAAAGCATATATGTCAGCCATTAGGATCGCTGATATAAATAAATAAATAAATAAATAATAAAGTGACAAGTGTTGGTGAGGATGTGGAGAAATTGGAACCATTGTGCACTGTGGGTGGCAATCTAAATTGGTGAAATTGCTATGGAGAACAGTATGGAGGTTACTCAAAAACTTAAAAATAGAACTACCATATGATCCAGCTACCAACTACCATACGATATGCTACTTCTGAGTAAATATCAAAAGAATTGAGGCAGGATCTTGAAGACTTATTGGGTGCAACCATACTCATAGCAGCATCCATCACAATAGCCAAGAGGTAGACGCAACACAATTGTCCATTCAGAGCTGAATGGGTAAACAAAATATGGTATATACGTATATACCTAGAATGGAATATTATTCAGTATCAAAAGGAAGGAAATTCTGATATATGCTACAGCATGAATGAAACCTGTGGCCATTATGCTAAGTGGAATAAGCCCATCACTAAAAGACAAACACTGCATGATTCCACTTTTATGAGTGTATCCAGTGTAGTCAAACTCATAGAAGCAGAAAGGTGTTTGTTGATTGCCAGGGGTTGAGAGGAGGGGAAATTTGGGAGTTGTTATTAAGGAGTACAGAGTTTCAGTTTCATAGGATAAGAATTTCTGGAGTTTGGTTGCAAAACAATGTGAATATACTAAACACCATTGAACTGTACACTCAGAAATTGTTAAGGTGATAAATTTTATGTGATACATTTTTATCACAATAAAATTTTTTAAAGTCTGTATCAATAATTACATCATACATGCATGATAACAATCAGAGAAGCATATGAGTGAGTATATGGTTAGACAATGAATATATGTAATGGTATGTATGAAGCTGACACTTAGGCGGTATGTCCTGGGATTAAAGTACCGGCTGTTCTGATTGACCAGCCATTTATTTTAGCCCATTCAATCTGGTTGGTTGCTGTTCACTCCTCATCAGCACACACACACACACACACACACACACACACACACACACAATATTAAACACATACATTCACATTATATCATGCCTACAGAGCTGGAGAGAAGAGAGTAGGAGGATAGCACAGACAGAAACAGAGATGCCTGATCCTCTTAAGTAAAACAACAGGACCTGAATACATACCTTTCCTGAGAGAATCTGCTCATGGCAGTTGGATGGATAAAAATAGACACACCTGGTTTTCATTAGTCCAAACATACCAGGTGGCCAGAGAAGAGAAGTTGAAATCCCACTGGCCAGGGAGAGAGAGGCAAATCTCGGAGCCATTTTTTTTTTTTTTTAGAAGTGAAAAAGCTGTTCCTTAATTTCATATGGAATTACAAACCAAACGTACATCAACTGATAAAATATACATTCAATGGAGTATAATTCAGCTATATGAATTAATGAAATTCTGTTACATGTTACAGCATAGATAAAACTTAAAAACTTTATGCTAAATGAAATAAGCTATATGAAGAATACATATTGTTTGATTTCATTTATATAAAATATATAGAATAAACAAATTTATAGAAAGAGGAAGTAGATTAGACATAATCTGGAGCTACTGGAAGGGGGGAATGGATACAGAATTTATGTGTGGAATGATGAAAAATTTTGGAGTTAGTGGCAATGGTTATACAGCATTGTGATTATAGTTAATGTTCCTGAATTTTTCACTGAAAACTGGTTAAAATGGAAATGTTTGTGTTATGTTTATATACCACAATAAAAATTTAAACAAATAACCAAGGTTGAAACTCTTACTACTCTTTGTTGCATTTTTGATATTAGACAGGTCACTAACCTCTCCTACTTATTCACTTAAAAGTTGGAATAACAATGTTCTCCTTATATGCAATTATAAGACATAAAGTAAGTAAATTACTTTGCACATGCACAGTGCCTAGCAGAGCATCTTGGACATACTGGGTGCTCCATACACACTTATTTTCCTTTCCTTTTTTTCCCACTTTTATCTTTTTCCATCAATTGGCTAACTTGTTTTTACCAAATGACTCAGTCACACTTCCAGTAGTATAGTACTTTTTTAACAAATTATTTTCTTTTTTTATAATAGCTTTAGATTTTTTTAAAAAAGATGTGAAAAGCGTTCCCATGTAACCCACATCCAGTTTCCCCTATTATTAACCTCTTACATTAGTATAGTATATTTGCCACAATTAGTAAACTGATATTGATTCATTATTATTAACTAAAGTCTATACTTCATTTAGATTTACTTAGTTTTTAGTTAATGTCTTTTTTCTATTCCAGGATCCCATTCAGTGTGCCACATTATACTTAGTCCCCATGTCTCCTTAGACTCTTCTTTGCTGTAACAGTTTCTCAGATGAGTTTCTCAGCTTGTTCTTGATGATGTTGAGAGTTTTGAGGAGTAATGGTCAGGTATTTTGTAGGACATCCCTCTATTAGAATTTGCCTGATATTTTTTCATGATTACCCTACTGTTCTGGGTTTGAGGAAGGAAAACTATAGACGTAAATTTGTGTATTATCAGCATGACTCATTATGATTTGATGTCAACCTTATCCACTGTACAGTTATTCTTTTTTTTTAAAGACATTCTTTATTATGTTACCTATTTTGTGAGGGTTGGAGTGAAACAAATATCCAACCAAACTTAACCTTTTCCTCTGTTTCCGTACTGTAGCAGTAATAATAATAACAGTTTGACCATATAGTACTTATTATGTGCCAGAAACAATTCTAAACACTCTTCATATATTACTTTTTCTTTTTAAAAAAAAAAATTTTTTTGTTTTAATTTTATTTATTTTTGGCTGCGTTGGGTCTTCGTTGCTGTGCACAGGCTTTCTCTAGTTGCAGTGAGCGGGGGCCACTCTTCGTTGCGGTGCATGGGCCTCTCATTGCGGTGGCTTCTCTTGTTGCATAGCATGGGCTCTAGGGTGTATGGGCTTCAGTAGCTGCAGCACATGGGCTCAGTAGTTGTGTCTCGCAGGCTCTAGAGCTCAGGCTCCGTAGTTGTGGTACACAGGCTTAGTTGCTCTGGGACATGTGGGATCTTCCCAGACCAGGGCTCGAACCTGTGTCCCCTGCATTGGCAGGCGGGTTCTTAACCACTGCACCACCAGGGAAGTCCCTATGTTACTTTTTCATGTAATTTATTCTATAGCTAAGTTCTCTCCAGTTTTTACTGTAATATATATATTCAAGTATCAGGCTCAGGAAGACAATATATGTGTTACCACTTGCAAGTGAAAAATTATTTGCATTTGCTTAACTATGATTTTGTGGTAAGTCCATTTAGTAAACCTCCACAACATTTCAATTCTCAAATATGTTTCCTCATACTAATTCATTTTTATTAACATGTATTCATTTTTCTCATTCAATAGCCATTTTTCATGCCTACCATTTTCAAGGCTGATTAAAATATATATTATTTTCAGACTATTTCCAAACTCAGGTGGGTTATCAGCTATAAACCTGGACATCCTTAACGTTTTTATTCTAGCTTAGTTTGACCAAGATAATTCAACATTTTGTTTAAATAAATGTTTTGAAACTTTAGAAATTTTAAAACTTCTGTTTTTTACAACTAAGCTAAGATATACTTATAGTTCCCTAAATGGAAAAAAAAACATAAGGGACACGACCTTAAAATAATTTAAGAACGTTTACTGATTGTTTTATCTGTATGTGCTGCTGAACCTACAAGTGATGTGTGGGAAATGCCAATTAAAGCAATAGTGTTAAAGAAAATTTTTAACTAACTAAATTTGGACCTAAGAAGAGCTTTTTCCAAAATATCCTTTAAAAGTTATGACTGAAGACTCATGCTTCTAAGTATTTTCATTAGCATGTAAACTGTCTTCCTGAATAGATTTCCACGTTTAAAGGAAATGGCAGTTCATTTTGTAGTTGCTAATATCATGCCCATTAAAAACAGGGACTCCATGAATGTTGATTATCTGGCTGTCAAGGGTAAACACAAGAAAGTTACCAACAACTATTTGTAACTGGTATGAATCTCATTACACTAACAGGTATACAAGGAGTATAGCTTTCTTTATTTATGTGTTTAATTCAACTTTATTTCTATTTTCAGCTCTTGTTTATTTGGGGGGGGGAGATAAGCACACATGGAAATTAGAATACACCTGCATCTTAAAATTCATTCTGAGTCAAGTCCAACTTCTTCAGCTTCCTGGGGTGAAGAGAGTGTTTTTTTTGCTTTGGTTAGAGGGAGGACATCAATTCAAGGGCAGAAAGTGGATGGTAACTGATTTCTTACTTGGGTAATCAAGTGGGAAGACTGGCCACTGGTAATACATTGGTGAGGACCTTTTCCAGCTTGACAGAATTAGCTCTAGTTGAATATAGCTTCTCTGACTTGTTTTCCTTTACGTTAAGCAATTTCTGGATGGGGCCCATTGTTTTTTTACTAGTGCCTTTAGAACTTGTAATTTTTTGTAAGTCTTTTTTCTCCAAGTTCAGTGGCTAAAGTTTTCACAATCTTTATTTTTTTTTCTGAGGCTGGTCATAGCTAAGGTATAACTCACAAGACATGGTGGGCTGCTAGAATTCATCATCCATATCTACCTCTTCAACTTCAGGGTAACAGCCCTGTGACCTTCTATCCAAGATAGAAGTTTTTAGTTTCCTTTCTTGAGTCTTTAGGTTTTAGAAACCTTCCCATTTACCCTGGACAAGTCTCCTGCTGCCATCCTTGTGTCAGCACTCTCTGGACATTCCTTGTTTGGTTTGGTTTGGTTTTCTCTGAGACTAGGTGTTTTGCTTCTTAAAGTTGTCTGAAGCAAACTCCAAGGGGGATAGAACTTCTTAATGCTGTTGTCTTCTCTTTCCCTCTCTTTCTTGACACCACTAGAGGCTGATTTCTCCTTTGTTCTGTCTCCTGAGAGCAGCCTTTGGTTTTCCTTTTTGGAGACTGCCTTGTGTGATTTCTTGCTGATCAAAGCAGAGGAATTCTCATCATGCTTGGCACCCACCAGGAGTTTTTCCTTGTGGGAAGATTTGTGCTTCTTGCTTTGACTCAGAACCTCTTTCCTCTGGGGTTCACCCAGGTATCATTCTTGACGGATCCCCAGACTGTCTTGGAAGGCATTAGTGTGGCCAGGCTTGTGGCAATGTGGTCAGGATGACTGGGGGGATCTGGAGTATTTCTCTTTCCCTATGTGGAAAGCTAGAATGGGATGGAGTTCGGTATTTCCTCCCCCCAGGTCAGTAAGGCTCTGACAAAACACTGATGGGTTAGACCCTGGAAAAATAGTTCCCCGTAAGGTCAGATCTTGCTAAGAATAAGAGAATCATCAAACATATTTTATAAAGGGCCACTTTTCCCTTCTTCCCACAAGCATGAGGGGATTTTTCTTTGATCTTCACTGCGAGCAACTTGTGGAGCTCTAGGAGCTTTTAACTAGCTGTAGGTAAAACCCTAAAAGTGTGCCCCACGCTCCAATGCCACAGAGTCTTTAACTCACAGGTCTGTCCACCCCAAACCTCTAGCAAATTACAGTTTAGGTTTTTCTACTCCAGCAATACCCCAGTATCTGATATTTTCAGCCTATGATCTCAAGAGGCCCTTTGAGAGCCCTTGAAAAATATGTTCCCGTTTTTATCTGAGTTATGGAGTGTAGATCAGTTTATTTCATGTATGTGTAACCTTGACAAAGACAATAGGACACTGTCTTGCTGACTCAGGAAGAAATCAAATAACAGCTCCTGGGAACTGCCCACATATTGGCCCTGAGGTTGAAAAGTCCTTACCATACTCAGAACAAAATCCAGAATGACTAGGATGTGTGTGTGTGTGTGTGTGTGTGTGTGTGTGTGTGTGTGTGTGCATGCGGTAGACATAGGGTATGAGTGCTCTGAAAGACAGGAAAAGACACTTAAATGGTTAGACAGGAAAGACAGGTTAGCTAGGAAAGCTACAATAGAGGCAGAATGCAGAGGAATTTGGACCTGTAAAAAATGGGAAGCTGTCAGAGTTTGTGTGCCTACTTATGACGACCTCACGCAAACAAGCACAGAAACTGGATACAAATCCATATTTCCTAACTTTCATGCCAAGATTCTTTCCACTACTCTGTAATACCTCAAAAATTGCTGAATTTAGTTCTTATCCCATTTTAATAGCAACAAAATGCCCATTTTTCTAAATAAGTGATAGTTTCAGCTTTAGTTAGTGTGTTGGGTTCTATCCAAGTATGTGAGAGCCCAATTTGCCCAGTGTTCTGGGATTTAGATGGTTTTGAAACACCAGATAAAGGCAAAAGCTTGGCCTGCAAATAGGACAGTGTCATGTTCACAGTAATTACTAGGGTTGATGCATCAGGCCTGGTTAATAGAGAAAATTAGAATGAAATATTGGAATGAATGAGATTTAAACTAAGAGAATTATGTCCAGGATTCAAATCCCAGCTCTACCATTTACCAGTTATTCTAGACAATAACAACGACAACAAAACAAACACAATACAAAAAGTTAAAAATAAACTGCTCTTCTGAATCGATTTAATGTGAATAAAAAAATAATATTTAACCTTTACTTTATACCAGCATACACCTATTATAAGTAAGGTATATGTTGAAAACTAGATTCATTTCTTATTATAATTTGTAATTACAATTACAAATCTGAACTTACAACAATAGCATCTGCCTCTTAGCTGGCTACAGATGTTGAGTGCAAACATGATTCCCAGTAATCAACTTCCCACCAAGATATTTCATCAACATAATAAGAACATCCTCAAGAATGGGGAGAAGGAGTGTTGCTGACTAGGTGTGTGGCACAGTTCCGGGCACTTACAAAGTTCTCAGCAAAAACTGCTGGTTTAAAATAAATGGAACACAAATTAGACATTTAGAGTCAAGGATGGTGGCCTTTGATAAAACAGTTAATGAGAGCAAATGGAGCTATTACCCATGCGTGGACCAATATTACCAGACAAGAATAAGAATAATTGTTCTGTTAAAGCTAATCTAACAAGCCAAAGCATGTGTATTTATTAGAAGTCTTTGGTGTCATTCCTCCAACAAGTTCCAGATGTTGTGCATGAATTTTTTAAAGCATGGAATATTCAAAACTAGCACTGAGTAGTTGAGAAAGAAGGTTGGGAAGAGTAAAACTCAGTGATGCTTAAGAAAAGTTGGGAAGAGCAGGCCACAGCAACTTTTGAAACTTAATTTTATACTGTGAACTTTAATACGTACACAAAATTGTATGAACATACGTGTAACCTAGCAAACCGCATGCACACAAATTTGAACATATGCGTAACCTAGCAAACCGCATGCACACAAACTGCATGAACATACATGTAACCTAGCAAACTGCATGCACACCAAGTGCATGAACATACGCGTAACCTAGCAAACCGCATGCACACCAAGTGCATGAACACACGCGTAACCTAGCAAACCGCATGCACACCAAGTGCATGAACACACGCGTAACCTAGCAAACCGCATGCACACCAAAATTTCACGAACATAGGGAACTGCTCTAAACTGAAAAGACACTTTACGTAACCACCTCCATCAAGGAAAAGAGCATCGTCAGCACTCCCAGAGGCCACTTCTGAATTACAACGTCTCTTTCTCTGGAGCTCACCTTATCCTGCTTGGAAGAGAAATCACTTATTTGCTTTGTTTTATAGGACTATCACTTTAGGATGCATCCACAAATGAAACTACATAGTTCTGCATATTCTAGAGTTTTATATAAATGGAATCGTGTTACATGTCTATTTACATATTTCAGTCAACATTAACATTTTAAAATATCACTATGGACTCATGATGTATTTCCTCTTCAAAAAATAGTATATATTGCTTATCTCTGTCCACTGACGAGGCCTAAAAGTAATAACTAAGGCAGTAACAATAAACATCCCCTGCACTCAAATAATACAATATTCAGTCTACTATTGATTCCTTCTAGGTATTTTTCATTTCAGTTATTGTATTGTTCAGCTCTGTTTGCTCTTTATTTCTTCTAGCTCTTTGTTAAACATTTCTTGTATCTTCTCAGTCTGTGCCTCCCTTCTTTTTCCAAGATCTTGGATTATCTTTACTATATCACTCTGAATTCTTTTCTGGGTAGATTAATATTCTATCTAAAGGAACTAAGACCTCTTAGATAAACAGCCACTTCTAGGTCTGGAGCAAGAAAAGTACTACATGAGCCTGGAATGACTTGTTAAACCTCAAAATGAGGATGATATCAAACACAATGGGAATGGAAAACAGGTGCAAGACATGGAGATGAGAAGGATCTTGGTCTTTTAAATGAATTCTGCAACAGATAAATGATAGACGCATGGATGAGTTATGGAAGGATAGATGGATGGAGGGATGGTTGGAAAGATGGATGGAAGTTTGGTGATGAATAGTTGAATGATGCAAACAAACTGCATTGTGGTCTTTCTTTCCTAATATTACATGCTTTATACTGTAATTTTATAATTCTTACGATTTTTTTTCTCTTTCATGTATCTATTGCTCTGATCATGTGAATAGAATTGGTAGCTGTCAACCAAATCGTCATGGAATCATAATGATGGACGAGGTAAAATCTCAGCTCTTCCTTAAAAGCTGTATTGAATAAGCAGGTTCAAAGTAATGTAATGTATCCCAATATGTAATATTGGGATATTACATATATTGTGATATATAATATCCCAATATTTCCTGAAGGTGATGTGAGGAAGCTTTGATTGCTAGTTGTTGTTTTGCTTCACCTAACAAAATGAATTCTTTAGGTTCAGTGATGTAACCTGCCTGGTTAAAACCTTTTGATGGCTCTGTATCACCCACAGAATATAATTCAAGCTCCCTCTGCAGCTCTCATTCTCTGGTCCCTTCCTACCTCTCTTGTCTCATCTTTCTCCTATCTTACTTTTTATTGGTCAGCCACTCAAAACCACTTTATTAGTTCCCTGTGAATGTTTTGCATTTTCTCTTTATGATGGCTCTGCTGGGAATCATATCCATTGTCCTCTAGCCCTGTCCTTTGCCCCAGTTAATTAACTCCTAATGTGCCTTTAATATACAAGACTGCCTCCTATAGAAAACTTTGCCTTATTGCAACTTGACATTGGAGTGCTTATATCTTCAGGACCTAGCAAAGGGCCTAAAATATGCAGGAAATATTTATTTGTTATGCTTTATAATTAATGGTATGTAGTTTTTTTTTAAGTTTTAAAACAGGAAGCCTTTATTATTTGAGTCAAGTTTGATTGACTGTAACATGTTTACTTAAAGTATTTATGTATACATATAATTACATGTATATTCCACACATCTAACTGTTTAAAACATAACTCAGACTTTTTAAAGTTATCATATCTAGGAAGACCCAGTATCTCAGATTAAGAGAGCAAGTCTTATTTACAGGAGCAGAACTACAAGCAAGCACTTGAATTAATATTAAGCTAATATTTGGCTACGGTTTCTATACATGAGCTTATGGTGAGTCTTTAGCCAGAAGAGACACATTCATGTACAACCATTTAGACAATCACTAGAAACCTTCAGATAAAAGTAATTGTTTTGTGTACAATGAGGTGAAGTAATCAGCTTGAAAAGTTGTCCTGAAATGAAGTAAATCAATCATATTTTTGGGCATCCTATAGTTAGATTGTAATGTTTTTTTCACTGCTCTTAATTTCATACATTTTTAAGCCCAGTGAGAAATCTCAGTTGAACTAGCTTTCTCCTTTCTTTTAGAATTTAATATAATTGTTTTTATTAAAATTTGTTTTACCTCCTGCAGTGCTAAGATACTGGCTAAGTGTATCAATCAAAATTTTATTGTATTATCTTGTAACCTTTTAAAATAATTGACCAGACAATAAAATGAAAATGGACATTAATTATATCAAGGAAAGTTTTACTTCCTCTGCAACTTGGTACATTTTTCTTCTCCAAATGCTTTGAAATTGCTAAGAACAATTTAATGATACCAATAATAAATTTGGGTAACTATGTCGAGTAGATATAAAATGACAAACTTAACAGAATTTACATTAGAGCATTTTTCTGCTCATCAGAGTGAGATGAGAAAAATAATATGTAAACAATTAAATTATATCCAGATGAAATAGATATTTGGTAATGTTATCACCAACATTGTATTGAAATCTCAAAGGAAAAATACTTTAGAAAAGTTACTTGACTATATTCAAAAGATATTCATTAAAATATATTTTTGAAAGACAACTCATGAATTATGTTACTGTTTTATATGCCCTTTTTATATCTTTTATATATTTATATATATTTTTTTCTTGACCATTTTGTTACAACATTTGCATTTACAATACAGAAGAGTATATAAACTGATTCATCAGGAAAGTTTTGATTATTGTAATAAATTTCTCTTTCTTAGCTACCTTGAAAGTAAAATTAAATTCTAGAATGAAGTGTCATGCTTTCTTTACAAATTAAAAACAAAGAAAACAGCAATATCTTTGCTCCTTGGAAAGTTTTATGTTGAAATCATAAATGGGAATTCAACATAATTGAGAAAGTAATGGGACATTTTTGGGGCTTAAGGTTTACCTTTATAATATTAAAAGGTATTAACACCTATCTTAGAGTAGCATTATTGTAACATTAAGTGGACTATTCTATCCTTCACCAGATTGTGAAGTAATGTTTCTGGTAATATTACAAAACACAGTGACTTTGGAATCCCATCATTCTCGACTGCTGGAAACTAGTTTTCTACTAGAGTCCATAACAGCAGACATTTCTGGATACACCCTGGAAACAGTCATAAATGAAATCTAGTTATTATTTATACCTTGACCATCTATTTGGCTGTGAGGACCAATCTTTTTCCTCTTAGAAGATTGCTTTGTTGTTATTACCTGATCATCTCTAGGAGTTCTTGGTCTGAACTTCTACCGGGATATATACTTTATTCCTATACTACTTTCAAGCTTGGATGGATATTGTTTGCTTATTTCCCCAAAAATATCAGCTGAGATCATGGTGGACCTTTTGATAAACACTCAGTGATAGTGAAAAATAAAACCTACAGCTTATAATTAGACTTGGTGTGTCTCAGTACCCATAGGCCCAGGCATGACATCACATATGTAATTAATTATACAGCCATATCCTTTCAACTTTCAGGATTAAGGTTTATAAAGCATCTGCTAGGCACTGTGCTGGATGCTAGAGATACATGTGTAAGTAAACAGATGAAAATCCCTGCTGTCATGAAGCCTAACTTCTAGTGAGAAAACAGACAAAAATGATATAATACATAAATAAATAGGTATAATGTGATAAATATTTTAAAAACAGATGGGGTACAGGTAGTTTGGGAGTTTCTGGGTAGGGTACTATAATTTTAACTGGGATGCTCAGGATTTGACTCATTGAAATATGACATTTGGGTGAAGAACAGAAGAGCTAAGAAAGTTAATTGTGGACCAGAATGAGGTCTAGATGGTGCAGTAGGAGGACGCTGAGCTTACCTCCCCACTACAAATATATAAAAAGTACATCTAGGGCTTCCCTGGTGGCGCAGTGGTTGAGGGTCCGCCTGCCGATGCAGGGGACACGGGTTCGTGCCCCAGTCCGGGAAGATCCCACATGCCGCGGAGCAGCTGGGCCCGAGTCATGGCCACTGAGCCTGCGCGTCCGGAGCCTGTGCTCCGCAACAGGAGAGGCCACAGCAGTGAGAGGCCCGAGTACTGCAAAAAAAAAAAAAAAGTACATCTATATGTGGAGGAAGTGTCTTGATGTAAACAATCTAGAGGGTGGCAGAAAGGCTATTCTACACGCAAAACTGTAAAGAAAGATCCACATGGAGTCTGGTAGGAAGAGAAATGATCAGGTGGGGACCTATGCCCCTAGCAGGGGACACAGAAGGGAAGGGGGACATTACGAGCTCGGGGACTTATCCTGGGTAGTGACGAGTTTGAGCCAAATATTCAGCATCCCCGCCCCAGCGTCCGACACCAGGAAGATGAGTCCCCTTAGCTGGTTGGAATACCAGTGGGACTTATCCAGGGCTGTAGGAAACCAAGATTCTGCTCATGAAGAGCACAGGCAAATACCTGCTTACTCCTGGGAACAAGGAGGAGGAAGTAGATTGAAATCTGCCTGGGGCTTTGGCCAGTTTCCTCTGCCCTCCCCAGCCCACATCAGGCACCTGCTCCAGGCTCTGTTGCTCCAGCACAGTCTTGAATAGGGTGACGGCTGCCATTGCTAAGGAGAGGAAGGTGGGGGTCCATGGGGGTGGGGAGAAGGGACCAGGCTCACACCTGGTCCTGCATCTAAACAGAGCAATGGTGGCAATTGATAGCCTGCATGTGAAAGTGGAGCATCTGGAGCTGCCTGGGGCTCTGACTGGTGTGCCAGGACCCTCCCCGCACACACCCCAGCCTGCACTGCGTGCCTGCTCCAGTCCTGCTTGCTCAGTGCTGCCCTCCACTGGAGCAAAGGTGCTGCTGCAGGTGGTGCACACTTGGAAGAAGGGGAGCCGCCGTGGACCTGGCTTCTGACTGTGAACAGGGTGAGGGTGGCCATTCTTGGTGAGCGTGCTGAAGCAGTGTATTGGGAAACGCCTGGGCCTCTGGCTGGATTGCTGGGATCTCCTAGCATGCACTTCAGTCTGCACAAGGCATCCACTTCAGCCCCTTGTGCTCCAGCACTGCTTTTCACTAGGGCAGAAATGCCCAAGGAGAATATACACACTTAGAGGGAATGGAACCAGCTAGGACCTGACCCTTAGGGATTCTGCTCCAGCACCTTGGGACAGCACCATAAAACTCCTTAAAGAAAAGATAAGTAAAACGCTTTTTTTTTTTTTGCGGTACGCGGGCCTCTCTCACTGTTGTGGCCTCTCCCGTTGTGGAGCACAGGCTCCAGATGTGCAGGCTCAGCGGCCATGGCTCACAGGCTCAGCCACTCCGCGGCATGTGGGATCTTCCTGGACCGGGGCACGAACCCGTGTCCCCTGCATTGGCAGGTGGACTCTCAACCACTGCGCCACCAGGGAAGCCCTAGAACACTTTTTGACCCAAGCCGTATCAATATATTTTTCGATCTGTCTCCTCAGGACAAAGGAAACAAAAGCAAAAATAAATAAATGAGACTACATCAAACTTAAAAGCTTTCATGCAGCAAAAGAAATAATAAACCACATGAAAAGATAACCTACTGAATGGGAGAAAATATTTGCAAATAATATGTGCAATAGGGAATTAATACCCAAAATATATAAGCAGCTCAATATCAAAAAAAAAAATCAACCTGGTTTAAAAACTAGACCAAAGATCTAAATAGACATTTTCCCAAAAGGCACAGAAAAAGGTGTTCAACACCACTAACTGTCTGGGAAATGCAAGTCAAAATCAGAATGTATTTTATCACCTTATATCTGTCAGAATGGCTTTTGTCAAAAAGACCACAAATAGCAAATGTTGGCGAGGATGTGCAGAACAGGGAATCTTTACACCCTGTTTGTAGGAATGTAAACTGGTACAGCCACTACAGAAAACAGTATAGAAGTTCCTCAAAAAAACTGAAAGTAGAACTACAATGTGATACAGTAGTTCCACTCCTGGGTATATACATGAATAAAGTAAAAACTCTGATTCAAAGAGATACACTACAATGCTCATGGCAGCATTATTTACAATAGCCAATATATGGAGGCAACCTAAGTGTCCATTAACGGATGAATGGATAAAAAAATTATATATATATATATAAACAGACTCACAGATATAGTCCACAAACTAGTGGTTAGCAATTTGGAGAGAGAAGGGGAGAGGGGTAAGATAGGGGTATGGAATTAAGAGATCCAAACTACTATGTATAAAATAATAAACAAGTATATATTGTACAGCATAGGGAAATGTAGCCACCATTTTGTTCTAAGTGTAAATGCAGTATAATCTATAACAAATATTGAATCACTGTTGTACACCTGAAACTAATGAATATAATACTATAAATTAACTGTACTTTAATAAAAAAATAACAATTGTGTAAATTAATTGGGACAAGAGTGCTCCAGGCAGAGGAAACAGGCAGTGCAAAATTTTGAGGTGGGATCTTTCTGAACTGTTTTTTAATTGAGATAAAATATACCGAACTTAAAATTGATTTTTAAATATTTTAAGTGTGTAGTTCAGTAACATTAACGACATTCACATTGTTGTGCCAGTATCACCAACTTCCATCTCCAGAACATTTTTTATCTTCTCAAAATTAAACTCGTTATGTTATATAATAACACCCTACCCATTCCTCCCTCTTTTCAGCCTGGGCAACCACCATTCTACTCTCTGTCTCTATGAATTGGACTACCCTAGGTACATCATATGAGTGGAATCATGCAGTATATACCCCTTCATGATTTATTCCATTTAGAATGTCTTCCAGACTTATCCATGCTGTAGTATGTGTCAGATTTTCTTTCCTTGTTAAGACTGAATAATGTTCCAATAACGTTCCATCACATTTTGTTTAATTATTCATCCATTGATGGACACGGGTTGCTTCCAACTTTTGTTCATTGTAAATAATTTTGTTATAAACATGGGGGTACAAATATCTCTTTCAATTCCTGCTTTCAATACTTTTGGTGTATAACCAGAATTGCAACTTCTGGATCATATGGTAATTCTATTATTAATTTTTTTTGAAGAACTACCATAGTGCTTTCCATAGCAGCTGCACCATTTTACATTCCTATCAGCAATGCACAAGGGTCCCAATTTGTACACATTCTTACTAATGTTTGCTTTTTTTGATTTGTGTTTCTTTTCCTTTTAAAAAATAATAGTTATCCTAATGGGTATTAAGTGTCTCAGTATGGTTTTCATTTCTGTTTCCCTAACGTTTAGTGATGTTGAACATCTTTTAATGTGTTCATTGGCTATTTGCATACCTTCTTTGGAGAAATATCTGTTCAAATACTTTGCTTATTTTTAATAGGTTGTTTGATTTTTGTTGTTAAATTATAGGAATTCTCTCTATATTGTGGATATTAACCCTTTATCAGATATATGATTTACAAATATTTTTATCATCCTAAGGTTTCCTTTTCATTTTAATGACGGTGTCTTCTGACGCACAAGTGTTGTTTTTTTTTTTTAATTTTGGTGTAATCCAGTTTGTCTATTTTATCTTTCATTGCTTATACTTTTGGTGTCAAATTCAAGAAATCATTGCCAAATCAAATGCTGCGAATCTTTGCCCTATGTTTTCTTCTAAGTGTCTTATAGGTAGCTCTTACGTTCTGGTCTTATATCCATTTTGAGTTAATTTTTATGTGCGGTGCAAGATAAAAATCAGACTTCATTCTTTTGCATACGAATTTCCAGCTTCTCAATATCATTTATTGAATAGATCATCCTTCCCCTCTGAATGATTGTGGTAACATTATTGAAAATCATGTGACCATTTATAAAAGAATTTATTTCTTGGCTATTTATTCTATCCCATTGGTTTATACTTTCCTGTATGCTAGTACCACTTTGTTTTGCTGTAGCTTTGAGGTATGTTTTAAAATCAGGAACTGTTAGACTTCAAAGTTATTTTTGGCTACTTGTGGGCCCATGATATTACACGTAAGTTTTAGAATAAATTTTCTTATTTCTACAAAAATGTTTTTGTGATATTAATAGGGATAAGATTGAATTTGTAGGTCACTTGTGGTTTTTACATCTTAATATAAAAAAATTTCAACCTATGAACAAGAAATATCTTTCCATTTATTTGTATCATATTTAACTTATTTTGGCAACTTTTGTAGTTGCTTTAAATTTATTATTTTTATTTTTGGCTGTGTCGGCTCTTAGTTGTGGCACACGAGACCTTCGTTGCGGTATGTGGGATCATCTGTTGCAGTGTGCGGGCTCTACATTGTGGCACGCAGGCTCTTTGTTGCGGCACGCAGGCTTCTCTCTAGTTGTGGCGTGCAGGTTTTCTCTCTCTCGTTGTGGCACAGAGGCTCCAGAGCATGTGGGCTCTGCAGTTTGCAGCTTGTAGTCTCTCTAGTTGTGGCACTTGGGCTTAGTTGCCCCACGGCATGTGGAATCTTAGTTCCCCAATTAGGGATTGAACCCACATGCCCTGCATTGGAAGGCAGATTCTTTACCACTGGACCACCAGGAAGGTCCCAACATTCGCAGTTTTTAGTTTACAAGTTTTTACCTTCTTTGTTAACTTCATTTTTAAGTATTCTATACTTTTTGATGTCACTGTGAATCTAATTATTTTCCTAATTTCTATTTCACATTGTTTATTTTTAGTGTACAACTGATTTTGTGTACTGATTTTGTACAACGTAGATTTGCTGAATTTGTTTATTAAGTCGAATAATTTCTCTTTTTTAGTGGAATGCTTAGGGTTCTCTACATAGCAGATCATATCATTGCGAACAGAGATCATTTTACATATTCCTTTCCAGTTTGGTTGCTTTCTTTCTTTTTCTTCCTTGACTGCTTGGGTAAGGACTTTTAGTATTATGCTGATTGGAAGTGGTGAAAGTGTGCATCCTTGCCTTGGTCCTGATATTAATGGTGAAAACTTTCAGTCTTTCACCACTGAGTATGATATTAGCTGTAGGTTCTTCTTATGTAGGCTTTATTATGTTCAGGTATTTCCCTATGGAGTATTTTTATCATAAAAGGCTGATAAATTCAGTAAAATGCTTTTTGTTTATCAAGTGAGATGATCACGTGCTTTTTCTTCATTCTACTAAAGTATCACATTGATTTTTATGTGTTGAACTATCTTTGCCTTCTAGAAATTAATTCCATTTGGTCAATGTGTGATCCTTTAAAAATGTTGTTAAATTCAGTTTGGTAGTATTTTTAGAGGAATTTTTGCATCGATATGCATAAGGTATATTGGTCTGTAATTTTCTTTTCTTGTAATGTCTGTCTGGCTCTGGTATTAGGGTAATATTAGTCTCACAGAGAGTGTTGGAAAGTATTCCCTCCTCTATGATTTCTTGGATGAGTTTTAGGAGGATTCGTGTTAATTCTTTAAATGTTTGATGAAGTCATCAGTAAACCATCTGATCTTGGCTATTCTTTTTATGGTATTGTTGATCATTGATTCAATATACTAACCAGTTATAGATCTGTTCATATTTTCTATTTATTTGTGATTCAGTCTTAGAGGGTTATGTGTTTCTAGGAATTTGTCAATTGTATTGAGGTTATCCAATTTATGGCATTTTTTTTTGGGGGGGGGGGTTTGTGGGCCTCTCACTGTTGTGACCTCTCCCGTTGTGGAGCACAGGCTCTGGACACGCAGGCTCAGAGGCCATGGCTCATGGGCCTAACCGCTCCATGGCATGTGGGATCTTCCTGAACCAGGGCATGAACCCGTGTCCCCTGCATCGGCAGGCAGACTCTCAACCACTGCACCACCAGGGAAGCCCTGGCATCATATTTTTTTTTTAATTATGATTTCTTCTTTAACCCATTGGTTGTTTAAGAGTGTACTGTTTATTTCCACATATTTGTTAATTTCCCAGTTTTTCTGCTGCTACTGATTTCTAGCTTCATTCCATTGTGATTGGAAAAGATACTCTGTATGACTTCACCTTGTAAGTTTATTAAGATTTGTTTTATGACCTAAAATATGAACATGGATAATATTTCATGTTCACTTGAGGAAAAAAAGTATATTCTGATGCTGTTGGGTGAAATGTAATCTCTTTCTCCCATGTGTCTGTAGGTCTGTAGTCCCATTTTGGTTTTCACAATACATGCCCACTGCTTCCCACAGCTTTTGGCCACTTGGGCTCTAAGTTAGGTAATACAGAGACAAATCACTCAGACAGCCTCCACACAGAGTATAAAGTTGCAAATGCCATCTGTTCTACTCTTGGTGTTTCATGGATCCTGCAATAGTGTATAGGTCATACTGTGCACTATGTATAGCCACCAAACCAAAAAAAAAAAAAAAAAAAAAAAAAAGCCTACCAAATAGACCAAGACTTAGCTGTGACAGCTAAAACATTTATAAAATCATGGGGCTTCTCTGGTGGTGCAGTGGTTGAGAGTCCGCCTGCTAATGCAGGGGACACGGGTTCGTGCCCCGGTCCGGGAAGATCCCACATGCCACGGAGCAGCCGGGCCCGTGAGCCATGGCCGCTGAGCCTGCGCATCCGGAGCCTGTGCTCTGCAACGGGAGAGGCCACAGCAGTGAGAGGCCCGCATACCGCAAAAAAAAAAAAAAAAAATTATGTTCCCTGTCAAACTACATCAGACTCCTCAGTCAACAACACATGTGGAGGCTTACTTCATGTTTTTCCTCAATAACAATAAGTAGATGAGTACGTGTTTGACATTTTTGTCACTAAAAGATCAATCTCAAGTTTTCCCCCAACCCTAAATAAAGGAAATTTTATAAAAGTTTATATTTAGTTTTATTGCTTACTAGATGGAAAGTGCTTATAGCTCTTATGTACTATTTTTCCCTCCACCATAACCTACTGATATATATTTCATTTAAGATCTTAGTTTCAGGCTGATCACCTTTATATGATGATTAGCAACACTACTTGGAAAGTCTGTAACACAGTATTTTTGGTAATAAGAGGTACTTGTTTGAATTATATGATGGTACATATTAACATTTTATTTTGTTTTTAAGTAAGAAGTCTGTTTATTGTTTGGCTTTCTTTTAATTTGAAGAAATGAGAAATAAAAGACATGCTTTAATCTTTAGTATAAGATTTCTATATGTTCTTGGAGATGGCCTACTCTGGGGACCTCTTTCTAGGCTGTAGATTTTAAATAAAAGGAATGTGGGACCAGGAATCCTATAACAAGCTCTGCAGAGCTGTCTTGGAATCCAGTCTAAATAGATGGGTTCATTTGAAGGAGAATATAACCAAAAACGTCAGAGCTAGAGGAAAAGTCTAGGCAATGGAAGGGCAGTCAATCCTTTATAATCTAAAAAACAGAATATAGCTAGAAAAGGATGACACTGAGAGGTGAGGGGGAAGAGAAGGCAGTTGTCAAACAGTCCCAAGTTGGACAGGAGGAAGAGGACTGCAGGGACCAGATTAACAAAAATACATGGTGGATTTCTGAGCCAGAGTTCTCCTTTTCAGTCTCCTATGTGAAGAGGGCCTAACCTTAGGTGAGGTGGTCCTAAGAGCATGAGAGGAGACGAGGAGAATGATGCAGTTCCCATGAAGATTAGAGGGCTTAGAACCTGAAATCCTGAAGCCACAAGCACACACATCAATTTGATTGTTACTTACTCTCCTCAGGTCTTGATACTTTATTTCTTACCTCTTCTAGAATTGTTTTTAACATTGGTTCTCTACTATTTAAGTATAGAAGATACTTGTAATTTGTAAGACAGCTCTTGAATAAAATAAAGCTTCAAATTTGGCAATATTACTGTCATATAGAAAGTGAATGGATGGAAAATATTGCACACCATCTATTTTTATTGCGTGTGTACTTAAATGCTTAGATTTAATCTTCCAATGGGGTAAAGTTAAGCCATTCACTTTGATGTAGGTTTGATTAATGGTCTTCAGTCTTTCATTTAGAGAATATTTTACTATTGATCTGACAAAGTATTTGTGCTATTTAAGTGTTTTGTGGGGAAAAACATGACAATTTAGCAGGATATGCTGCAACCACCTCTAAAATTGGTTGCCAAATTGCCTTCCTCACAGCATAAAGGTTTAAAATAAAAGAAACTCAGAAGTCTGTGCTAAATGAAACTGAAAAGTCTCACACAAGATATGAATCACCTGGAGGCAATCTGAGATTTTTTTTTTCATAACACTGTTTTCTTCTGCTTTACAGTATGTTTAAATACATTTACACTCCTCTTATCAGTGCTCTTTTTTCAATTTTTTATTCTAATTCCTGCAGAGGTTAGGCAGTGCCATATTTTCTGCATGATTTTATGTCATTTTTTGAGTATTCTGCATAAATGTTTGGTGATTGAAAAAATAAAAACATTATGTTAATGATGTCATTATATATTCACATTTACAATTCTCAGTGTCTACAAGATAACACTTTTTGGCAAATTTCTTTTATAGGCTTAAGTGCATTTTAAAAGCTTTGTATTTGCGTGTAGTGTAAACAACTTCGTTTTTAAAGAATTTGGACATTGATATTCAATGCTCTTTTCATAAAAGACTCCTTTATTTCTAGTTAAATGACTTAAAGTGTTATTATTCCCATGCTCAAATTTTGGCAGACATTACTTTTTTTCTTTTATAATCATAGCCATGGTAATAATACTTGTTATGTATTTAACACCTTGTAGTATACAAAAATATTTTCATATTATTTATCAACTTCTTTTATCCATACCAGATGTGAATCAACAAAGACTGTGGCATGTTAGGGTGTATATCTTAGACTGATATAGAAGACTCTCACTTACTCTCTCTTTCTTTATATACACGTAAAATTTACATACATATATATGTGACATATAATATAAATAAATATATAAATAGATATATACACATAGATACATTCACATAATTCATATCCTGATATTTGCATAATGACAGGGCAATTCCTTGTTTGATCTTGTTCCAATTAATTGTGTACCTTCAAGTCTTTGTCTAGACCAAACTTGGATCAAGAAAGAAATTTCTATATATTATCCAGCTCAATTTTTCAGCCATCAGAAAACAATGATCAAGGTCTCCCTTCACCCCTTTCAAATTCAAATAGGTTATGATTCATTATTTCCTTTCCACCTTTTTATTTTTAATCAGATATTGGACAACTTAATCAGTATCTTACTTAGATGGAAGCATCTTTATCAGTGAATAAAAGTCTATTAGCAATCTTTTCAGGAGTGTTAATAGCCTGTTGATGTTTCTTTTGACTTTTGTAGGTAACTTATTTTTCCTAATTAGATTTCAGAATATAAGCCAGATCTTTTAAACTTTATAATACTTATTTGGTATGTGTATCACTCAGAATCCTAGCTTAATTGACTCTTAAAAGATCACAAATAGACATAAGTAAAATGAAAAAAAAAAAAAAGGTCATAGCGGTAGACTTCAGAAGTAATTAATTCAGATGCCAAAAAATGTCAACAGAATCCAACTTTCCTTCTCTCTCTCTCTCCCCATTAGCCCCATGTTCTCTGTGTTTACTTTACTTTTAGATAAATTCTCCCTCTCTAACAGAAAAATGAACACAGTTCAACATATCTTCTCATTTTCATGATCAATTACAACAAAAATGCAAGCTTTCACTATCCACAAAAGTCAAATAAAATGTCCATGCCTGACTCCTATTAGTCTAAAATGGGGCATATGATCATTGTTGCCCAATTGCAATGGCCTGGAAGATGGGATATACTAATTGGCTTAGGCCAACCAAGGTCTACACCTTCAGACTGGAGAATGCTCTGCCTACCCCATCCCTGGCTCGAGAGACGGAACCTTTAAAGAAGTAACAAATGCTTTCTCCAATCAGATATTTTTCTTTTCCTTTTTGATGAATGTTTTGACATTGATGGATAACACAAAGCATTAATTTGCTGACACAGCTTTCAAAGAGAATTCTATCAAAAGATGAAGCCAAAGGACATATATGACTCAGCCCACGTCTATGACAAACGGTTTACCTTCTTGCTCCCTCCTCTATAGTACTGAGTTGCCCCTGAAAAGAAGATTCTAGGTCACGAGATCAATTCCCCAACTCCCTCCTTGCACGTGGGTTTGGCCCTGTAATTAGTTCTCACCTATGGAATGTAGTACAAGTTACGTATACTACTATAGTCTTGGGGGTTTTAAGAAGAGTTTGCACTGTCTCTACTCTCTCTTCCTTAATCTGCCATCTGGATGTGGACAACTCAGGCACTAAAAGATTTAAAAGCCATAATTGGAGGCAATCTGGGTCCTGAATCACCATATGGTGGTAAGCTACCCCAACCAGAAACATCTACTATAGATGATTACATAAGGGATCAATAAACTTCTGAAAATTGGGGGTTTAATTATTGGGTATCTGCCAGTACTCTGATTAATACAAAATCAAATGAAGATGGAATAATTTCTATACCTGCTATTTCTAAGTATTACTGTTCATTCTACTATTAATACATTACTGGGAGAATGAACAAATAGATGGGTTTTATTTCTTTTTTGAATCTTTTTTCTTTTGAAATGGAAACGAACCCAGTCTTTAAAACTAAGTCCCTGAAGAATAAAAACATAAATTTTATTTTACCATGCATCCCATTATAAAGAGAAATTACTATTTAGAATAATTATCTCAGCATTCTACCCACGAGTACCTTAAAATTGTCTTGACTCACTTTAAAGGAAATTCCAGACAGATGGCAGAGGCCTAGAAGTGAACAGGATTTGGTTATGTGCAGGGAATTGTGAATGATTATGACTCAGGATGTTTTGAGCCTAGAATATGAAAGGAGGATTTGAGAAATGATGCTGGAAAGTTGGCAATGAAGGTCAAAGTAAGGCGTTCAGATAGATCCCAAAGACAGCAGAGTCACTGAAGAATCTGAAACAAAAGGAGTCATGATTTTGTTTTACAAGGGTCACTCTGGGCTTCAAGTAAAAGATAGCTAAGTAAGTACTCTCCTCTCTGAAATCCAATGAAAACAAAAAGAATGAGAAACAGAAAATGCCATTACAAGAACTATGAAAAACCACCCAACTGCAAACCATAATATATAAGGTTCTGCCAGCTGTAGTGACCATTGGTCAAAGGAAGCTGAAAACAAATTCATGCCACAGAGGCATTAACAACACAGGTCTCCAAAAGTCGCATGCTAGTTAGGAATCCATTGTGAAGATCAACAGGTTCTGGGTGAGTTTTCCAGTGTATTCCATAGCCCTCTCTTGACATGGCAGAGTAGCATGGAAGATGCAGCTGAATGAAGAAACAAGTCAGCACTGCATTTTAGCAAGTATAAAGTTGTCAGGATGGAGGATAGAAAACACTTCTTCGGTTGAATATCTTATTTTGCTAAAGAGAAACAAATACCAAATGGTCTCATTACAATACATAATGTATTATTTCTACTTAAGTAATTTCCTGCTGGCCCAGAGAGGGGCCAAGCTCATGGGGTTGACTCTTGTTGACAGGGGTTCAGAGACAACAGAACAGAATCCAATGGTCTCTGGGTCTGATTCACTCTTTTGGTCTCTCTCCTTCACTGTCTCTCATCAAATGAGTGACACATAAAAGGCATCCAAAATGTATAATAAACAGATGTATCAGTGTGGGACCAACCTAAAGATATTGCAAAAAGGGGATTGAGCAAAAAGACCACAAGAAACAAACAAGGTAAATTATACAATCAAGTCCAAGCATAATATGCACAATATTGCTTCACCAAATCTGCCTGTAACAAAAGAATTTTTTTGAGAGAATTTTTTTGAGAATGTTTTGAGAGAGGCCATTCTAGAGACAAAAAGCCCAGTTAGGACAGAGTTTAAATAATCTGGACCCATCCTAAATTAGGATGCCAACAGTAAAAATGGATACACAGCACAGATCACTGTTGTCTGCCTTTGTTTTTCAAGTCTTGGGTTCACATCTACCATGTACTCAAGCTCAGAAAGATAAAATAATAATAAAGAAAGCTCAAAAACCTGGGCAGAATTTAATTATTATTAGGCAGTTTAAAAATAAGAACCGAGCTTCCCTGGTGGCGCAGTGGTTGAGAGTCCGCCTGCCGATGCAGGGGACACGGGTTCGTGCCCCAGTCCGGGAAGATCCCACGTGCCGTACAGCGGCTGGGCCCGTGAGCCATGGCCGCTGAGCCTGCGCATCCGGAGCCTGTGCTCCACAACAGGAGAGGCCGCAACAGTGAGAGGCCCACGTACCGCAAAAAAAAAAAGAACCAAAGAGAATTTAGGGTCTTTATAATCATGGGCAAATCTCTGATACGACTGTCTCACTTGGGACAAGAAGAATTACTAAAAAATCCCCATGGCACATCCTTCTACAAAGGCCCTGATCACGTAATGAAGACTTTTAAAGAAAAAGGCCCACTGCAGAAATACTCCACAGTTTCCTGAGGGTTGGCTCTTCTGGTTTTGGATTTATTTAATGTCGCACAGAGTTTGCTCCATAATTTCCTGGATATATTTGGAAGAGAGAGAGACAGGTCCTCTTAGTTATTATTAGCTGCTAATTAGTTCACCTCCCTTCAACTACAGAGCTTCTAAGGTGGTCCACCTACGTTCCCTTTATCAAAACAGTTTCATCATTCACAATTTTTAACAGTTTTCAAAGGAGCAGCCTATCATTTACTTCATGACAAGCCTGTAAGGTCTGGAGCAGCATCTTGTATTGGCATTTTCTAATATTTTTCCAGCATAACAAATTAACATGCATTGTACATGAGATATATAAGGACTATAAACAGCTTGAGCCATTTCAGGTCAGATGTTATAAAATGAGTTTGTAGCAAATGTTTTTCAGGTTTTTAAAAAGTACTGGGTTTTGATTTTGTAAACATGAATAGGAAATGTATTGTAAATCTGTTTTCCTATAAACCTGATGGGGCCAAGCCCCTGCCATGCTTCTAACACTTCAAGAACTGCCCAATTACTATATGATAAACATCAAAACTCCCAAAATGGTGCACAAGATTATCTGTGCTGATCCCATCTTAGCCAGAATTACCCTTGATCAGCTCTTGCTTTGAAGTTTATTTTCTAGCAATATGAAACCCCTTATATTCCCTTATATGAGTTTATTCCTTATATTTCCAAGAAAATACGCTTTTTGTCATTTATTTGATTTATATGGACTGCTAATCCTACTTCTCATTTTTCCTTTGCCTACGTAATTTGCTCAATGTTTGTCAGCTTTATTGTTTTCTTTCCTTTTTTTATTTTATTGAAGTATAGTTGATTTACGATGTGTTAGTTTCAGTATATATATATATATGCATATATATATATATATATATATATATATAAACTGAATCACATTGTTATACACCTGAAACTAATACAATATATGTATATGTATGTGTGTGTGTATATATATATATATATATATATATACTCATATACACACACATATACATATATATTCTTTTTCAGATTCTTTTCCCTTATAGGTTATTACAAAATAATGAGTATAGTTCCCTGTAGGTCGATACAATAGGTCCTTGTTGGTTATCTATTTTATATATAGCAGTGTGTATCTGTTAATCCCGAACTCCAAATTTATCCCTCCCCATCTTTCCCCTTTGGTAACCATAAGTTTGTTTTCTATGTTTGTGGGTCTATTTCTGTTCCGTAAATAAGTTCATTTGGATCATTTTTTTTTAGATTCCACATATAAGTGATATCATATGGTATCTTTTTTTCTCTGTCTGACTTACTTCACTTAGTATGATCATCTCTAGGTCCATCCATGTTGCTGCAACGGCATTATCTCATTCTTTTTTCATGGCTGAGTAATATTCCATTGTGTATATGTACCACATCTTCTTTATCCATTCCTCTGTCCATGAACACTTAGGTTGCTTCCATGTCTTTGCTACTGTGACTAGTGCTGCACCCATTTTAAGGTGCATCTGGACATCAAGCCATTCAGGGAGGCTTGCTCTGACAGACTGTCTTGTCACTCAGCCCAGACACACTGTACACACACAGCCCAGCAGAATTCAGTGCCCCTATCCCTATTTTGTTTTCCTTTTTGATCTCAATTATGATCTCTATCAGTACATTTATCACATTGTATCTTGTATTTTTGTTTTATATCACTTTTTCTCTATCCAGATTGAGTCTTTAAGGAAAATGATTATACTTTTCTCATCTTTGGGTTCCTAAGTTTTTAAAAATAGGTGATGAGGCTTAAAAGATGTTCATAGTTGAGGGGAAACAAAAAAAGCATAGGAATGAATAAATGAGGGAGGGAGGGATTGAATCAGTGAATGTGTTTACTCTAATGGGAAAACGTGTGATTCTCTCTTTGGTTGTGAGAAAACACAGAGAGAAGCAATGGCTTTTCTAGTGTCGGCAAAGGTTGCCACACCTCTGGGATTCTTGAGTCCTCTGGACAATGTTAATTGCCAAAATTTATAATGGGCTTCTGAGTATGTTGCCAGCTCCAAGTGTCCAATATATATACCGGCAAAACCCTGAATCATCCACGTGTTTATATATTTTAAAGTAGCTTATATTGGTAATAACCATCTCACAAAAGATATTTCTTTAGGATAAATGACCAGCTGGTGGTAATGGGATTCTGCTACCTGAAACCATCAGCATGCCCCAGGAAATCATGCATCTCCCCAGACACCCTGTAAAACAACTGTCATCGTCTAAATGCAGCACATTTTAAATAACTGAGTTTTAATTTCAGTAGAGCTCACTGAAAAATAGATCAATATGACTACACAGAGCTGAGACAACAGGAATTGGTTATAAGCACTTCATATGTGGTGTTTGCACTTGGTCTGCTGTCAGCAAAAAGAGTGTGGCCAGAGCTATTTTTTAGTGAGTGGCATGTTTGGTTATGGAGTATGTTCAAGGTTAAAAACACTATAGTTTTATTGTTTTCTTCTTTGGCTAAAACTGATGCTTAGCTCTTCTCAGCTCGCTCTGACTAAAGATTTTAGGACACAACCTGTGTTTAGAAGGCAATCATTAAAGGGTGAGTATTTAGGGTTATCTACCCCTACTGTGCTCCTTGCCAGCCTAGGACTCTGAGAAAGTTATTTAATGAATCATTTTTCTCCTGCCCTCCCTCTTTCACTTCCTCCCTCCCTTACCTTGTTCAAAAAACATTTTTGAGCACCATCATGTACCAGCATTGGAGCACTAGGATTCCATATTCAAGTAAGATATGGTTTCTGCTTCCTAATAGTTTATTAGAAAATTAGGGATGATCCTAGGTACCTTGTGAGATTATTTGGTAATACAGTAAAACACTTGGTCCATAGGAGGTACTCACAAATGGGTTCCTATTTTCTCTTTTCTGTCTCTCTGCCTCTTTCTCTTTCCAGTCTGGCTATTGGGCATCCTAGTATGTCTTTCAAAATATTTTAGGCCTTGGAAGAGAAAAGATACTATTCAGACTTGTCAGTGATTCTGCTAATTAACATTTTGGTAGTGAAAAGAAATGATTGGAGAGAAACTAGTACCTGATTTTAACATATTCTTTGATGCTAAACATCTAAATGTCTTAGCTCTGTAACCCTAACTATCTAATCTCTATATATTTAGTTTTCATCCAGTAGATTGGGATTTAAAGTTTTATTTCATAAGATCTCCAAACTAAATGGATTTTATAGAATTTTACAGCAGAGGAAACTGAGGCCCATGGAGAACTTGTGAAGTAAAGGAAATAAGAGTGATGCACAGCTAGTGAGGGGCAGATTATAGATTGCTTACTCCTTACCCTTTGCCTCTAGATTACGCTCTGTCATCTGGAAGTCAGTGAAGTAAACCAAAATAGGAAGGAGCAGGTGGGTAAAGAGGACGTGTTGGATAAAACCTGAAAAGACTTGAATCTGTATGAGCAATGCCAGGTGATGACAGCTCACCCGCTGACCCTGTAGTGAGCACTGACTTCAGAAGAGAGAGTCTATCTCTGTGGTGTCACACTGCCATGTGTCCCTGGGCTGATGAGTAAGTTACTAGCTAAAGAGATGCCAGGATCAGTTAAATGATTTTACCAACAGAGCCTCAATATATACTTTTTTCCCCAAAGTAATGTTAAGTCCATCCGAATGTCAATTGAGTCATTTCATATTTTTTTTCAGACTCTTTTCCCTTATAGGTTATTTTAAAATATTGAGTATAGTTCCCTGTGTTATACAGTAGGTGCTTGTTAGTTATCTATTTTATATACAGTAGTATGTATATGTTAATCCCCAACTCCTAATTTATCCCTCCCTACCCTGTCCCCTTTGGTAAGCGTAAGTTTGTTTTCTATGTCTGTGGGTCTATTTCTGTTTTGTATATAAGTTCATTTGTATTTTTTTTTTTTTAGATTCTACATATAAGCAATATCATATGATATTTCTCTTCCTCTGTCTGGCTTCCTTCACAATCCCCTTTACCATCATATCAAAAATATAAAATAAAATAAAATAGAATACCTAGGAATAAACCTACCTAAGGAGGCAAAAGACCTGTATTCTGAGAACTCTAAGACACTGATGAAAGAAATTGAAGATGACACAAACAAGTGGAAAGATATACCATGTTCTTGGACTGGAAGAACCAGTACTGTCAAAATGACAATACTACCCAAGGCAGTCTACAGATTCAATGCAATCTCTATCAAATTACCACTGCTTTGATATTTAGTAAAACAGGTGGCTCTTTAAAGTGCCACAAAATGCTGAAAGGCAGCCTGACGGAGGAGGTGGCTGATGCGTGGACTTAGTCTTTGTCGTCTGAAATCTGCTCAGGGCAGCATCCCTATTTTCTTTTACTGATCCTTAAAGTAACTTTTATGGGCTACCAAATCTGCTTCCAGTCAGACTCAGAAACACACGAAACAACTGGTAGCTATTAGGTCAACTGAGAGATACTTGAATTCCATACAGAGTGAGATAACATCTATGCAGAAGAAAAGAATTTCTGTGAATTAAATTTTCTAATCTTGAAGATGCTTAGAAGCAGAGAAGAAGCCACTAACATCAATCCTAAAGTGATTTAAGATACATGAAATTCCAGCATCCGCTTTCTGCCCAGTGAGCTTTGCAGAGAGCAACAACATACATACTCTTTCAAGCTGTAAAGAGGAGCAATGTTCAAGGGTTTGTTCTTGGCAAAGAATCATATTTCCTCATCATTACCATTTTTCTTCAAACAGAATAGACCAAAACACACACACACACACACACACGCTTTATCATAAGGGGCCTAGGCCTACTCCCTCCTGTACATGTATTTGTGTGAGCTGTTTCCTCAATTTGGAACCCTTTGACTTCTCTATCCTAATTTATCATTCTAAGCCCTTTCTCTTGAGTACTGCTCCAAGCTCTGCCTCCGTTTTTATCACTTCTGTCCTTCTGTGATTTCTTTTTCCTCTAATTTCCAACATCATTTGTAACGTCTGCTCTACTGCTTTAAGGACTTATTTATTTACCGTCTGAATTGTCATCTGCATAAAGATGATGAAGAGGAAATATAATTAAAACCATGAGATATTTGCTACATGGTGCTTTAACTTCTAATTAGTCTTCCAAGCAAAAATTTTTCGTCTCCAAGATGGGGAAATTTTATGAATTAAATGTGACTTACGTTGAATAAGTGGGAAGGTGTTTATAGGTGTGTTCATGGGTTTATTTCACATTTCACTTTTCTTTGAGGGAAGAAAAAGTTTCTTTTGGCCACTTACAGTGTAACTAACATTCTAAGTTAAAAAATGAATGCTCAATAAATACCTGAATAATTGATTTAATAAACTACTCCAATTCCTGTGCAAAATTATGAAGGTTTCCTTGTACAAATTTGTACTGCCTCAGCTATGATTCTAAAGGCCAGAAAATGAGATGCACGTCCATCATCTTAACTTGTACCATCACCTCACGGCCCTTCTTTCTTTTACAGGTAAGAGCGGTTGGAAGATGCTCATTCTCACCCTTAGCCTCTCCCCTAATGTTAGAATGTAAGGTGAATGGATCCAGGCTGTACAATTTGCTTTGAATAACAAACTGCAATCACATGAATACATCCAGCAAGTGCTTCTAGAGGATAATGACATCAATGATCACTCACACCAAAAAATGATTGAGTGGAGGCTGGAAGGATTGAGTTTATGCAGTATAATGGAAAGAATTAACATGTTTATTATGACCTAGCAATAGCTGGGGGGAAACTATCCTTAAGCACTCTTATTCCGTTCCATTTCTGCAAGTATCTGGTACTTGTCACAACAGCCCTGGGCAAGTCACAATAAGAGCAACATACTGCATCTGAAGAGTGTCAACGCTAAGGAGAGAGCATGATTTACAGGGGTCCTAAAGGGGAAGTAACAGAGCAAATACTCATGCTAAGTTTAGGAAATTGGTTCCAGAAGAGAGTTAAATCCTATTTCTGTGTTCTGTGAAGTCTAGCATTCTCTCATTATTTTTATTACCTTCTCTTTTTTTTTTTACTTTCTTTCTTTCCATTGAAAGATATTGACCATATTGATCATTGAAACAGGCTATGATTATTGCCTAAAAATAATAGCTAAAGTTCTGTCACTTCCAGAAAGACAGATTTTGAGGAGATCTAAAGAAGCACAGACTCAGTTTAATGTCAGTTGACATATTATTTCTATATAAAGACCAAAGGAGAGAAAAACAAGTTACCAATGATCAATTCTACTGAAATAAATTATTTGGTGTTATCTGGAAAGACAAAATACAAATGAATAAAATATATGAGCCAAAGCTCATTTTTAAAAAAAGACATCTAGATCATTCATTTGGATATGTAGCCATGATTATTGGAAAATGTTGACAGTGGTTGTGCAATCTTCATAGAACCCTAAATCTAATTTGGACAACTTTCTCCTTGCTAAATATTGAGACAATGTCCTCACTCAACATGTTTCAAAATAATGTTTGCTTGTTTGTTTGTTTAAAGAAATATAAAAGCTTTAAAATGAACCTAAATTTTTTGAAAAAAAATTTTTTCAATCTCACTAGAAATTTCTCATAGCTCCATGGAGAGCACGGTTGTGTTCTGAAGAATTTAATAAGAGTTGTGCTAGAAAGAGGAATCTGTGACTAAAAACGTTTGGAAAAACACCTTGCTCTACGTGTCTCTTGGAGATGCTTTCTGAAGAATGAGCTATCTCCAGCAATCTCCAGCAAGTGAACAGACTTATTTTAGGAAAGAGGAATGGCTGTGGTCAACCCATTATGTTTGAGAGTTTTGTTACTGGGACATACAAACCTGAGAGACAGGTTCTCTTTTATAAAATGCAGATTTAAAAGATAAATTTTAGGGGTTGCTAAGATACTTAGAGAAACTATAGTTGTGCAATCCTATACTAGGCAGATAAGAGCTGGAGCCTTAGATTACAATTTGTAAAATGGGCACAATAATACTTAATTCATAGAGGCATTTGGAGAAATAATTATGATAATACATGTAAAATATCCACTCAAGTGAAGTTTAAGATGATTGAAGGGTTTCAGTACTGGAGATGTTTCTGTCCCTAAATTTTGAAAATAAGCTAAATTAGATATCTTATATAAAGTTACATACACATTATATATCTTTTCTTCTATAGGAAAAAAATGTTATTTCTGATCCATTTCTTGGCAGAAACAGCAATGAGTCACTGTATACAATACAGTTCAAATAAAGGGCTCGTCTATTTAAAACCTCTTGCAAAATGGAAAACGCCAGCAAGATTAATATTTTAACTGACATCAAGGAGTCTGGTAAGTCACAATTCAGGGCTTATTTTTTAGCTGAAAACTACTGTAACCAAAAATAAATGTTCCTACAAAAAAAAAAATCGTGAATATACAGGATCTAAATATGCATGAGGTCATCTTGTTTCAAGAGTCATAACTCAGACTGGCATCTAAATTCTTCATGGAGATTATCTTTCATTTGTAAAAGCTTGTAGGACAGAGCAGAAATTGTCCAGTTCTATTCAGAACCAATGAATATTTTATATTAATTCATCTCCAAGTTGTAAAAGATTTACATCTTGAGGACATTAAAATTAACTTAGATTAATGCACAATAACAAAAACTAGTAGCTTCACTTTGAAGTGAAAATCATGAGGAAGACCTTGTTCTGAATTTGGCAACCTTCCACCAAAGGCACAGACCTGTCCAAAGCTGCTCTGCCATGATATATTCCTCAGAACACAGGTCAACAGAATTTTATTGTATTTATTTAAATAATCAGTCTGACAACTGTTTCTTTGATCAAATAGCTAATTCCAAAATGTGCCCTGGGGCAGAAATGATGAGGTTCAAGTCAAGATGATCTCATCTTCCATAATTACAGAGGACCTGGCATGGGAGAAAATCTCTAGACATTCAGAGTTCAAATTTTGGTGTGTATTCCAAAGTGTGCTTTCTTTCTTCGAAACATCAGAATCAATAATATCGTTAAAAGCCCAATGACAATAAAGTCTTACAAGCAAAATCGTTTAGGTGTTCGTGCTAATTTGGATCTGTGATTTGCTCAAAGGGAGAATTAATTTTAGAATTTCAGCTTACAGGACCAGGTTGAGAACGTTTTGGAAAAATCAAGACCACTCAAACACCTTCAGTAAAAAAAGCAGCATCTGAGGGTAACATTTATTTCAGTAGCAATTTTAAGAGGCACATGTAGAGCCAGGAGACTTTTAATCAGTCTCCTGATAAAAGTGACACAAGTGATCATTTGTATAAGTGATACAAAGCATCACTCAGAAACCCAGAGTCAGGACGTCCCTGGTGGTGCAGTGGTTAAGAATCCGCCTGCCAATGCAGGGCACAGGGATTCGAGTCCTGGTCCGGGAAGATCCCACATGGTGGAAAGCAACTAAGCCCATGTGCCACAACTACTGAGCCTGCACTCTAGAGCCCACGAGCCACAATTACTGAAGCCATGTGCCACAACTACTGAAGCCCACGCACCCTAGAGCCCGTGTTCCACAACAAGAGAAGCCACGGCAATGAGAAGCCTGCGTACTGCAACGAAGAGTAGCTCCCGCTCGCCACAACTAGAGAAAGCCCACATGCAGCAATGAAGACCCAATGCAGCCAAAAAGAAATAATTTTAACAAAGAGAGAAAAGTCTATTAAAAAAAAAAGTCAAATATAGGTATGACTTTCAGTAAACTGCTGACTTTGTGAAACTTTGGTTTCTTCCTCTGAAAAGTTGTGATATAAATATTTACTGGGTCAGGTTGCTGATTCAATGTGATGATTTATGTACGGGGCTCAGAATAGGTTCTTCACTGATAATGCGTGTACAGTCCAAAGCAGTTCACTAGCGGTGAAGTATCTGACTTGACTTCAGGAATTCATTCTCTTTGTAGATCTGAATGTTAGTGTATATGTGTTTACCTCTGAGTACGTATGTGTGAGAGAGAGCCCAAGAGAGGAGAGTGTGAGAGCAAGAAACTCTTCCTTGGGAGAGAGAATGATCAGCTAGTCAAAACTATGGTTAAGTAAGATAGCAATGTGAGCTGCATTACTCCTCCTGATCCACCATCAGCTCCTGCCAGGTCAAAACATCTCAGGGAGATGGTACAAACCAGTGGTAGAAAGCAAAGATTTTATACCCATTCTACTCTTGGTAGTATTCTACTCTCCTACTTTTATAGCCTACTGAATAAACCCAGGGTCCACGGCTGGAAGTTTTCTTTCAACTCCCATAAAGAATTTTGAGGCTTTTGGTTCTTTATGAGTGCAGAATAAATTCTATCCTAAATGTCAGCCCCTGTATAAAGTTTATACTTTAAACTACTAAATATTAGTGCCAAAGCACTTGGCAGGACTACCTTCAATTTTCATTAAGAACAATATAATATTGAAAGACATACCAGTCCTCGCATATCCACCAGAACCAGAGACCTCAACAGAGGACCAGCATCCCTCAACTCCTGGGGAATTCAGGGAGGTTCCACGGAGTTAGCTCACTTGTTCCTACCAGCAACCTCTTAGCATGCTGACTGTGCCTTGCTTACAGCTCCTACTCTGACTTCTGCTGTCCCCATGGGCTGCTGGCAATGCCACTGACAGAGCGGCCCATCAGTGTCTGTGCCAAGAACAAACTGCTAGATCCTTTCAAAGCTTCCGAGGCTCAGTGGGAGATGGGGATGGTGATGAGGCCCAGGACCAAGTCATGCTGTGTTCTCTATTGGAGATGCTGAGTGTTGGGACAACTTGGGCACATTTTGTCTCTTGTTCCCAGAAGAATTTCTTTATACCTAGAGCTTTTCATCCTTCTCTCAAGTATCTCCTCTAATCACCTCTTTCACCAAGGAGCTCAAAAGCAATTCCGATTGACTTCTTACCTCTAAGAAGTAGATGCTAATACTTACGTAACTGGATTTCTAATAAGATAAAATGTGATACTCTGTGGGGAATTCCTGTAACAGTGCATGGCACAGAGTACTCAATACATGGGAGATAAATTCCCATCATTTTTACTAGGATTATCATTGGCCCTAAGAAACACATTTTCGGTTTTTTGTTTGCTTGTTTTTGGTTTTTTAATGAGAGCTAAAACATAACATACTCAAGAATCCTGAAGGAAAATTTGGTCTGTTGCTACCTGGGAAAGTTCCTAAGGCATCTGGAGAGATTCAAAAGTGTTATGATCTTATCCTTCAAGATTTTTTTTTCTTTTAAGTCTTTTTCAGAAGTACATTTCTGAAAGGGAGACAGGATGAGTTGCTAAGAATGTGCTTTGAAGAAGTGAGAAGCTTCACAGTGAATTACAGATCTCCCTTGACTTACGATGGGGTTACATCCCAAAAAATCCATCATAAATTGAAAATACTGTAACTCGAAAATACATTTAATACACCTAACCTACCTAACCGTTGTAGATTAGCCTAGCCTACCTTAAAAGTGCTCAGAACACTTACATGAGCCCACAGTTGGGCAAAATCATCTAAAACCAAGCCTATTTTGTAATAAAGTTTTGAATAACTCATGTGACTTATTAAATACTGTATTGAAAATGAAAAACACGATGGTCGTATGGCTGCAGAATGGTTCTGAATACATTGGTTGTTTACCCTCATGATTCGTGGCTGACTGGCAGCTTGGGCTCCCCTGCCCAGCATCACAAGAGAATACTGAGTATCATACAACATACAGCTAGCCCAGGAAAAGGTCAAAATTCAAAATCTGAAGTACAGTTTCTGTTGAATGCATATTGATTTTACAACATCATAAAGTCAAAAAATCATAAGTCAATACCATCCTAAATCTGGGATCATCTGTGTTTAGACTTCCTGGGAGTGTGACATAAATAAGAGAAGAGTTGCATTTTAGTTGATATCCTGTCTTTCGCATGTAGAACGAGTATAAGTCGCCTCCCATAAATTGGCTATTTCTGTCAGATGTCAGAAACATGTTCAGTTTCACTCAGTGTTTGATCTCTACCAGGAGTCTCATGTCAATAAAAAATTTAGGGCCATTATTATCCTGAAATCTCAGCTGAGGAACTTCATAAATTTGTGTCCACCATGCAGAATAGAATTTTCTTGTGTGTGTGTGTGTGTGTCTGTGTCTGTGTGTTTGCCTAGAAATGCCTTGATTTTGTCAACATCAATCGGTGACTAGAACAATGGACTTTCACACTTGGTTGCATGGGATTTTGTCCACCTGGTAATAATTATTTTCTGCTTTGTTTCTAAATGTGTTTCAGCACAGTGATTTCCAGTGGTCCTCATATATTGGAAATGTGTACAAGAGTCCTCTGGAAGGCTTGGTAAAACACAGATTGCTGGACCTCAATCCCAGAATGTCTGATTTTGTAGGTCTGGCCTGAGGCCTGAGAATTTGCATTTCTAGCACATTCCAAAGCAATGCTGCTGCTGTTGATCCAGGGATGCACTTTGAGAATGACTCTCCTAGAAGATTTCTTTCTCACTGTGGACTTCTGGAAACAGAGGATAAAATACATTTCCTTTCCTGACAAGTAACACATTCCATACTGGATTTTGGATATGTTTCCACTTCCTAATTCTCACTAAAATTTGGTAAAGCACATACTTTCAACTTTTTGTTCAGAATAAGGAATAAAGGGCTGGTGAACTTTTTCTATAAAGAATAGGGTATTAATTATTTGGGGCTGTAATTCACATACAGTCTCTGTCTCAAAGACTTAGTCATTGTGGTGTGAAAACCAACACTGACAGTAGGTAAACAAGTGGGTGTGTCTGTGTTCCAATAAAATTTGACTTACAGATACTGACATTTGAATTTCATATATAATTTATGTGTCATAAAATATTGCTCTTCCTTTGATTTTGTTCAACTCTGTTAAAAAATTCTTAATTCTCAAGACATAAAAACGCTAAGAACAGGGCCAGGTTTGGCCCACAGTCTTACTTTGTTCACCTCTAGGATGGATCCTGGTACCCAATGCATCCAGTGATCAATAAGTTGCCTTTATATTCCCAGGATACAGATGACTGTCATGAAGCCCTATGTCCTTTGTCACATATAGGAAGAGTTTCCAAGGACTGAATGGGTTGCATCAGAGTCACCTGAGAAGATTATTGGAGTGATAAATTCCATTTGTGCCACTACCCTCCAACTCAGATTCTGATCTATTAGGGCTGGAAGGAGCTGGGATATCTCTTTTTCAGACAAACAAAAACCTAAAGGTATGTGTGATTTTAATGCTTAGTGGGTTTGGGGAGTCGTTATAATGCTACCATTATAGCATTCAGCTCAGTGCTGGGTGGGCCCTTCATGAATATTAGGCACAAGAAATATCTGTCCTGATAGAGATATTCTCAATATCAATAAATTAATGGCAGTGTTTCATTTAAAGTCCATCACTCAATTCACAAGATCCCTTTTATGATCTCTATGTTTTTACCTTAACATTTTTAAAAATCTTGCATAATATTCTTACTTCCTCAAATCACTGCATCACCTCTGTAGACCTACCTTAGTGTGAACTTAAAGCTCCCAAGGGATTTGTGCACCCAATCACTTTGTTGGAGGCTGATGAAACATTTTATATTTCTCATCAGATTTTTTTGCTGGGACTCTGCATTACAGTATCTTAGAACATAAGAAAGGAACTAAAAAATAAGGTAGATTTGGTTAATGTGTACCTAGCAGACACAGAAATTCAACAGACAGAGCTGATTGAGCAAGTAACTATTCACATCTTGAGTGGAATTAAACTGAATCTACCCACTGACTTTTAATCTCCAATTAAAAGTAAGCAATGGAAAACAGGTTTCAAAAAAATGCCAACCTCTGTTGTGTATTCAACAAGGATTGTGAAATGTGTGGGAAATACTGACAGAAATAAGTTAACCTGGCCCCATGCTTTGAGTTGTGGTGTTTGTACCAAAAAAGGCAGCTCTGCTGAGTGATTTTCTTCAAAGTACAAGAGATAGACTGAAGAAACTTGAGGCATAAAGATCCATGTCCTTGAGATAATGCACTAATTAATGATGGCAAAGTAACCTCACGCTGAAGTACTGCATTATTGGTAAACATGTTGTTATAATTGAATTACATGTTCTGTGGGGGAGGGAAAGAGCTCACTCCTGATGTCCAATTAATTGTCATTTTATAAAGCTTCCAAGAGCACCGCCAACCCCAAATCTCCTAATGAATATGAGTTGAAGATGACACATGGCACTTTTTCTTTCCTCAGAAGCCTCCAAATCCACCAGAAGGATGAGTTAGCAGTGGTAGTTCTAATCTTATTTGGAAGCTTTTAATCATGGAAACAGCAGTGAGCTGGGTGTTAGGAGTGACTTAACAGTCATAAGCATCAGTCCTTCTTTATACCAAAGTTTTCTCACACAGAGAATGGAGCTAATCCATCTGTTCTTCCTGCCTATATGGGTTAACTGAGAACGAAATACCAACCTAAGGGCTTATTGCTATTATTAATGTTGTTGTTGTTATGGTAACTTTTCCTCTGCTGGATCCATTTTGGAGCTTGAGTCCTGGGTACCATATTTGATGTGGGGTTTCTTTCCTGATGAAGCAGGAATGGGGAAAAATAGAGGCTGAGGGCCAATTTCCTGACACAGACTCCAAGGCTGGTCAAGCCAGGCAAACCACAGTTAGTCATTATTGTCCACTGGAATAATGCAGCCCCACAGCTGGGGGACAAAACCCTTCAGTAGGCATGCCAGCCAGCTCAAGGGCACAGAGTGGGAGCAGAAAAAAATCTGAACAAAAAGTGCAAAGTGTGCTGCTCACTTCCTTGTATTAATATTAAAAAGGACATCTATTGCATTGTACCCGTTACTTTAACTTTGCCCACCATGCATGGCAGCCCCATTATGTTATAATTTCTCTCTTGTTCACGACGCATCTCATTAACCGCTTCCTCAGATTTGCAAGCATGGAGCCTCACATAGCTTTTCTTTTGTTGTCGTTAATGATGGTTTGCTTTTATTTTTATTTTTGTTCATAGTGACATTTGGTCAGGTAAGACTCAAGGTTTGCCAGTAAAGGAGTGAAATGCTACCAGACCAAAATCTACTTATTCTCCTTCCCTGTTTCATGGTTTATCATATCTCTCTCTTTATACTTTTATGTACCCTGCTGTCTTTTAATGTGATTGCATTTTGCTGAATTAATCTAAGACATTCTTCCAGTGCTAAGAGGACTTTGCTGAGAGCACTTTGAAATGTTTTGAAGCAGAGGAAATATGCTAGTTTAGGGTGCTGTGAAAAAGTAACTCAAAGCCAAAGTGCTCTCCGGGGATTGCTTTGGAGATAGCTCTCTAAGACCACCATCGTCCATTTCAAGTAAGTGATAGCAAGTCACTCTACGTATTAGGGCTTCAGGTATCTAATCTCCAAAAGTAAAGGGTTGAACTACATAACTTCTCAATTTCCCCTTACTGAGAAAAGTCTGATATTCCAGTATTGCAGGGACATTAGTATAGGACAATCTAAATGTAAGTAAATTATGGTTCCATCGTTTCTGGAGTTCCCAGAATATAAATATTACTGCAATGAGCTCCAAGTAAATAATGACTATTTTTCATTTTTAAATATTTGGATTTTTTGAAGTATAGTTGATTTGCAATATTATATTATATTCATTTCAGGTGTACAACATAGTGATTGAATATTTTTATAGGTACTCCATTTAAACTTATTATAATATATTGGTTGTATGCCCTATGTTTTAGAATATAGCCTTGTAGCTTATTTATTTTATACATGAATATTCTTAACATGTTTCTGAATCATGCCATTTAGAATTGCTGAACACAACCTCGAACATGCTCTTTTCTACTTTCTGTACTCAAAAAACTTTAAGGGTACTTGCTCTATCCACTGGTGAAGCCATGCAAAGGCCCATGACTGTTGATTAAAACTACAATTTTCCTTTAACTATTCAACAAATACTTGTCAAGCTACCATTATCTGTGAGATTCCGGGGATACAACACAAACAAAGCAGACATGTGTCTACTGTCATGGAAATCATAGCCAAAAAGTAGGGCAGATCTTTAAAAAATAATCACAAAATAAATATAAAATTTGAAAGCGTTGTAGATTCTCAGCAGGGAACACAGATTATATTTCATGTAATGTATTATATTTCTCAGGATTTATAATTTGCCATGGGAAGCAATGGAAAATAGTCTTATTCCCTTTTGCCTATGGGGAACTTCAGTTCCATGGATATCCAAGGCTTGTCAATGGCATCTCAGATGTGAAGCCAAGCCTTTCTCTGTCTTAATTCAGTCCCTTTTCACCTTGCCACATCACCATAACCAATTCCAGAGAAAGAGAAATTGAACTTTCACCCATATAATCATGTGGACATTTTAGAATGAATGTGTACATTTTATAACCAGGAGGCAACATCAAATATGTCAAAGTGTCAGGAACATTAAAACAAAAATTGGCAAGCAAAAAAGTGATTCAGGCAGTCAATTTCACATGCCCACTTTGGCTGGAATATGTACTCTCAGAGAATCTAGAGGGAGAAAAAAATTAAAAGAAAACTGCCCCTTTATAAAAGTGTAATATAATAATTAGAATTATAGGGTTGCTTTCATTCCTGCTCTCAGGAAAGAAAAAAAAAATACACTCTTCAAATCAATTCAATGTACTCTTGTTATTAGACAGTGTTTAGCAAGCTCCAATATTTCAAGCCAGATTTATTCCTTAAGAATGTGAGAAAGGAGATTTCTAACTGTAACTTGAATAAATACTGGTAATTTTCACCATCTTTATATATGGCTTTTTCTCCCTAAATACAATAATGACTTATGTATAATTAATGTCAGCCTTAATTCTCTAATCTTAAGAGGCTTATTCACAGAAAAATTGCACTTGTCTTCAAATGATTATCTTAAACTAGCCTCAAATATAAGCTGCTACAATTGAACTAAATATGCATAAATTCAGGTTATTTTTTATACTTTGGAAGTCATCAATTTGCATGTGTTACAAAGAGTCCTATATTATTACAGTAATGAGAACTTAAAAAGAGCATTCAAGTGGATTCTCTTCAAAATTTGTGTTTAAACTTGACCAAGATATTTAAAATCTCATGGTTCACCTTGAGAGCTGTGAAGACAAGCTATAGGGAGATTGACAACAGGCCTTGCGTACATGTATACTAGGATGTACAGCCTCCTCAATATGATGCTGTAGGATACTAGTCAATAGGCAGCAGAGCTCCGCCCAGACATGGCTGGGATGTAGGGGGCAGAGGTCTACTTATTGAGCCTCCCCTGTGTGCCATTTACTATGCTTGGGTACAGGGGATACAAAAAGTTAAGATACTAACAAAAGCAACAACAACCAACTATTCACGATCTCAAGTAATGTATAACCAATGAGGGAGACAAGACAAAGGTATGTGGTGTTAACTGAGATCATGGGCAGCGGACACCTGACTCATTAAGACCTGTGAGATGGGGCAGCCAAAGAAGCCAGCTTTCCAGGGCTTCCCTGGTGGCGCAGTGGTTGAGAGTCCACCTGCCAATGCAGGGGACACGGGTTCATGCCCCAGTCCAGGAAGATCCCACATGCCGTGGAGCTGCTGGGCCCGTGAGCCATGGCCGCTGAGCCTGCGTGTCCGGAGCCTGTGCTCTGCAACAGGAGAGGCCACAACAGCGAGAGGCCCACGTAGAGCAAAAAAAAAAGAAAAAAGAAGCCTCCAGAAGGAGGTCACAGTGTTATGGAACCGAACTTGGGTCCAGTGGCCCACACACAGTAAAGCCAATCTACTGACACAGGGCTGTGGTGAAGGAAAGTACAGCGTTTACTGCAGGGCTCCAAGCAAGGAGAAGGGGCAGCTCATGCTCAAAAGACCCCAACTCCCTGATGGCTTTCAAGGAAGGGGTTTTAAAGGCGGTGGGAGAGGGGGATTCGGGGTGCGTGATCAGCTCGTGCACGATGCTCAAGATTGGTTGGCATCAGGGTGAAGTTTCAAGCATCATCAACCCACTGATTTCAACCAGTCTAGGGTCTATGTTGCTGTGGTCAGAAGTTTTCAGCTGGTGGGGGTCTGCTTCCTATAAAAACAACTTAGGAATGTGTGTCAGGACTTTATCTGTGTCTTTCAGGGAACTGGGAGTTCAGTGATTCTATGTGGTGGATGTATAGTCTAAATTGTTACTAGTATCCCAGCCCAACAGCTATTCTTTGTTTCAGAGATCATGAGGGAAGATCAAACCATTCAGGGAGAGTGAAATTTACATATCGACCAGTGGTTCTTAGACCGTGGTGCCTGGACCACAAGCAGCAGTAGCAGTACCTGACAACTTGTTAGAATTGCAATGATCGGTCCCACTTTAGGACAGTTGCATCAGAGCGGAGCAGATTCTGAGTGGAGCCCAGCGACCTGTGCTTTCATAAATCCTCCAGGTGATTCGGATGCCCACTGAAGTGTGAGAACTGCTGATATAAAATTTGCTTGTGGGTCACGGATATTCTGAGTATTTGATGAAACCTACATACTGTCTTGCAGACAGGGTTGGGATACTTCAGGAAATAAACATTTTACATTCATTATTCAGGAGTACATGAAAAGTTGCAAGTCAGTCAATGACACTTTGTGAAACACAAAACCAGACCTAGTTCTATCAGAGTCATCGCAATACCCTTGTTATTAGTCTGCCTGGGCTGCCATAATAAAATCACAGTCTAGGGGGGCTTACAGAGTGGAATTCATTTCCTCACAGTTCTAGAGGGTAGAAGTGCAAAAGCAAAGTGCCATCAGAGTTAGTTTCAAGCCTCTCCTTATGGTTGTAGTTGACCACCTTCCTTCTGTGTCCTCTGTGCAGGGGGTGGGAGGGTGGGGGGAGAGATATGATGTTTCTTCCTTCTTCTTATAAGGACACTGGTTCTATCAGATTAAGGTCTCATCCTTATAAACTCATTTAACCTTAATTACATCCCTAAAGACCATATCTCCAAATACAGTCACTCTTGGTGTTAGGGCTTCAACATACGAATCTGAGGTGATGAAACCCACTTTGTAATAATGCTGGATGCAGAATTTGGGTTCGGAGACTCAATGTGAGCTGGTAAGACATAATGAAAGCTTCAATAATTTCTGGAAAAAGATTTTTTTCTCTTTCCTTCTGTACTTTAACCTGAATTTATCAACAGGAAATACTGGCAACCACTGGCAACTATATGGGATGAAACTGTCTCGGAATGGAGGAGTATATTTTAAGGTAGTAGAGTCAAGGAATGGAAAAAGAAAAACATGTGGTGTCAGAAAAATATCTGGGTACTAGATTAAACCTTAACTGTAGCTTCCCCTGATATTTTGATCCCATGAACATGTAATCCTCATTTTGGCTTAAGCAGATTTAGGTTAGTTTTTTCTGCCCCTTATAAAGAACACAGAGGCAAGCAGTACTGAGACAGGCTGGGACCTGGGACCTGGGACCCTTTGCTGCAGTGCTTGCACCTGGACAAACATTTCCTTGAGGAACAAAATACAAAGAAATTATAAGGGACTGAAAATAACTGCATGCATGTGTAGTTGGGGCAAATCATAGACAATAAGATACAAAAAGACTAAAACCAATTGCCACTTCTGAAGAGTCGGGGGCAAAAGCAGGGGGTTGGGAGCAAAAGCAGGGTCCTGCACATGCCCCCTGCACACAGCACCACTGAAGGGGTGGGCAAAACACCTCAGCCACCCCTCCCGCCGACCCCTGGACACGCCACTACCTTCACCCATATAAGGAACCAGCTTGCCCCCAGCTTGGGGAGCAAGCAAGGGAAACTCTTACTCATTTTCTTTCCCTCCTGCTACAGCAGGAGCCCTAATACAGCCTTGCCTGAATTTCTTGTCTGGTCTCTTATCAATTTCTATTGATTAAGGAAGGCCAAGAACCCAGGTTGGTAACAGTATTGGACTAAAAAGTCATCACAAACCCTTCTCTACCCCTACACAATCTCTTCCTTTCCTTCCTCTCTGCAGACCAGCATACTGACCCTTTCAAGTACATATGGGAAAATAGACTCCACAGTTGCAGAGTTGTAGATCTTGCTGTTTTGAATCCAATAACCAACTAACCCAAACCTCAGTGCCCTGATTCCGAGTGTCCTAAATATAAAATCTCACTAGGTATACTTAATTCAGAAGTCCACCCTAGTCTTGGGAGCTGTGGAGTCCTAAAATGTCATTTACTAGGAGGATCAACCCTCAAAACCTGAGCCTAGGTGGGAATGAAAGCCCCAAACATGTGATCAGCAGCTCAGCGCTCTGCTAAATGGGAGGGGAAGTCGTACTGGAAGCTCTCTTCAGCTCTAACCTTGCATGTTGTTCTAGTTGCTTACATGTGATAGAAGTCACAAATATGTATTTTTGTACTGGAAGTCTAAAGTGCAGAGATACAAGAAACCTATCAAAATCATAATTTCTAAATGTTGTGTTTTCATACTTGTCAAAGAATATGACACACACTTTATTTTGCTTTTTAAAGAGAACTAAATAGTTTCTTTATTAGGTTTTTAAGTATAGGTTTTCCTTCCCTAATGATTAAAAAAAAAAGAAGAGAAAACTGAAAACTGAATCACAGGACTGGGGATCACTAAGAGAGAAAAAGAAATTTCACGACACATAAAATACTGTTATTCAATCAGTGCCCAGAAGATATTGTACATGAATAGTCAGCAGGTGCTGAGGTGTTTACGTTTAGGGATAGGAGCATGTGATGAGCACTACATCCCCTGCAGTGAGACAAAACAAGTGTGAAATGAGATATCCAAATTGGATATCTCATTAAAGGGAAAGGAGGGAAAGTGAGGGCCTGCGGCCCACTGTCTCTGGACGTGAATTGCTCTGATATTACAAAATTATACAAGCAGGTTGTTCTGGATCTCGATCATGATATCCCAGGAGCAAAGCAGGAAATGGAAGCTTTCAGCTATACCCACATAACTTTTCCAAAAGCAACAGATGAGTAATTTCCTTTACACTAATATTCATGAAGGCAAATAGACAGTCTCACCAGGATCCAGGGAAGCTGAGGATGTGACATCCTGTCTATGGTTAAGTATGTGAAAACTTTGAATAAGCCTCAGCCATTGTCTTCATTCTAATACATTCCATGTTAGTCTAAAAATGGAGATCCAGCCCAATACCACTTCTACTTAACTGGGACAATTGTATTTTTTAAATTTCAAAAAATGCTTATTTTTTATAAAAATGTCAACATATAATAAAAAAAAAACTAAAAGAATCAATCCCCCTCCCAACCCTTATCCATAAGTTTAATACTGAAAGATAATATTATTAATGCAATCTTTTGGAAAATTTCCAGACGTGCTTACATGTATATATATATATATATATATATATATGTTTGTTAATAATTTTATTTTTCTTCTTTTTTATATCTTATTGAAGTATAGTAGATTTACAATGTTAATTTCTGCTGCACAGCAAAGTGATTCAGTTATACACACACATATATATATATTCTTTTTCATATTATTTTTCTTCTTGATTATACTCTTCAGTTAGTATTTCTTGGAAGAATATAAACTCTCATTATTTTTAATGATTGCATTATACCTACCATCAAATTTATATATTAACTTCTCTTTTCTTGGTTAACATTTAGATTATTTCTAATTAAAAAAAAAAATTTTTTTTTTGTTTGTTGTATTTACCATTAAGGAGCAATGCTTCAAAAAACATTCTTATTCACAATGTTTGCATCACTCAAATATATATATATATTTAGGACAAATTCTTAGAAATGGAATTTCAGCTATTGATAGGTAATGCCAGATTGCCCTCTGTTGAATCCATACCTACATTCACTAACAATGGATGATGCACTTGTATTCACCTCCTGTTATAGTTTGGGCTGTTATATTTACTTTGTTATTTTATCCAGGTTAGTTATATGCTTACTTATGCTTTGCTACTTGATCCATCATGGAGTTAGATAGGCAGGCTACTTACTCATTATAGAGTTGTATTCCATCCGCTGTTCTCCATTCAGCCTCAGATGCAGCCCACTTCTGGACAGATGCCTCATTTAGACTTGTCCACTGTGTCTCTCTGAGGTGTGCAATGTGGTTAGAGCCACACCTGCATCTCTGACACTCTGTAGACTCAAGTGTCCAAAGAATGAAGCTTCACTGGGCCTTTCAAAATTAGCCTCCCCATTTTGAATATTTCAGCATATTGCTCACTATTTTTTTTTAACTTTTTATTTTATATTGGAGTATAGTTGATTGAAAATGTTATGTCAGTTTCAGGGGTACAGCAAAGTGATTCAGTTCTACATATACAGGTATCTATTCTTTTTCAAATTCTTTTCCCATTTAGGTTGTTACCTAATACTGAGCAGAGTTCCCTGTGTTATACAGTAGGTCCTTGTTGGTTAATCATTTTAAATATAGCAGTGCATGCATGTCAATCCCAAACTCCCAATCTATCCCTCCCTCCCACCCTTCCCCACTGGTAACTATAAGTTCGTTCTCTAAGTCTATGAGTCTGTTTGTGCTTTTTAAAAGTAAGAAGCTATTCATAAGATCTGTTTACCATTCCACCAAAACTGGCCAGAACCTGGAAAGTATTCTACAAATTTCATTTTCTGAAATGTTTGTTTGCTTGTTTGTTTTTAGTATCATTTAAGATAATTTCATTCCTTTTCATCTATAGAGGAGAGAGGGGTAGATTGGGGTTGAAGGTCATCTGGTTTCAGAAAAGAAAGTGGTTAAGGTTTCTTCCTGGACTCTGCCATATTACCCAAATGTCCTTTGCAAGTCAAATGCCTGCATGTGAAATATGACTTGCAGGGCTATCAGAGCCCCCTAAGAGGCCTTTTAAATGAGGAAGGGGGAAAAAAAAGGAGTTTCAGGTTGTGATTACAGGTCTCTTCTTTACATTTTCAAACATGATTTCTCTCCTTGAATTTGACAAAAGGTGAAGGGGCTTTAGGAGTCTCAGAGCACAGCACTCGACTTACATCTATGATGTAATGCTTTGACAATTTTAAATACAAGTTTCCTATGTTATGGTCTTTTTCTCTTTCCTAGATTGAATTATTTGAGGGTAGGGATTTTTTTGAAGGTTTGTTTTTATTCTGCAAATGTATAAGACAACACCTGGCACTGTGCAAGTGTTAATGACTGCTGCATGAAATAATCATTGAACTTAGAAGTTTTGTCTCATTGACAAAATAAAGTTTATTTTGAGCACACATTTGTTAAAAGTGAATGCAGTCAATATAAAGTCCCCCTTATGTGAAACTTTATTGGATTTAATTTCCTATATACTATATCCCATAGCAGTTTCTTTGCAGCATCTTCCTATTCTCCACAACGTCCTATTATTGATGTGTCTAAAGTTTTAGTCATTGATTCTCCTCCCACTTTTAACTATGCTTACACCCTAAATGATCTCATTTGGCCCCGTGGCTTTCAATACCTTTATACATAAGCTCTCAAATTTATATATCCGTCCTAGATAACTTTCCTGAACTGCAGACTATGTATCTAGCTCCCTTCTCAACATCTCCATCTGCACGTTCAAATCCTATCTCAAACCTAACGTGTTCAAAACTGATTCACATGGCCCCCCATGCACCCACCAACACGCTTCACCTTGAACTTTCCACATCTCGGGATTAATGGCAGCCTTCCACTTAGCCAGGGCAGAAGTTGAATTCTTTCTTTACTCTTTATTTTCTCTGCTACCAAAATTTCTAATTTTTAAAGGAAATCCTATTAACTCTCTTTTCAAAATATATCCATATTCTTAGTACTTCTCACTGTCTCTATCACTATATATGAGACACTGAAGTAGCCTTTAACACATCCTTTTGTTTCTATCCTTATCCTCAAGTCTATTCTCAAACCAGCATTCAGAGTGATCCTGTTTAAATAAAGGTTAAGTAATACCATTCAACCTCAAAGCAGCTCATGTCACCCACAGCTGCTCGCCTCTAACCCCTAAAAAGAGAATGTGTACGTTTTTGTAGGTAGGGAATAGAGAAGAATCATATATAAATATCCTTAATCAGATGACTGCAGATTCTTATATTCAGTGGCACATTTCAAGGTGGAGGAAAGTGGAAGTATGTGGCTACTGGACCATAGACTTATTAGAATTGGGGAACATAGGCTTTGAGATCAGATGCCCTGGGCATGCATGCAGTCTAGCAGTTTCACATTTCAACTGAGAGATCCTGGGGCAATTACTCATCATGGGGATAACATCTCAAAAGAATTAAATGAAAATAGGTAAGGTCATCTGTGCAATTTAAAGTCCACAAAAATGGGCAGAAGACCTAAATAGACATTTCTCCAAAGAAGACATACAGATGGCCAAGAGGCACATGAAAAATGCTCAACATAACTAATTATTAGAGAAATGCAAATCAAAACTACAATGAGGTACCACCTCACACCAGCCAGAATGGCCATTATCAAAAAGTCTACAAATAAAGGGGACTTCCCTGGCGGTCCAGTGGTTAATACTACACACTTCCACTGCAGGGGGCATGGGTTCAATCCTTGGTTGGGGAACTAGTACCCCACAAGCGGCATGGCAAAAAAAAAAAAAAAAAGTCTACAAATAACAAATGCTGGAGAGGGTGTGGAGAAAAGTGAACCCTCCTACACTGTTGGTGGGAATGTAAATTTGTGCAGCCACTATGGAGAATAGTATGGAGGTTCCTTAAAAAACTAAAAATAAAGTTACCATATGATCCAGAAATCCCACTCCTGGGCATATATCTGGAGAAAACCATAATTTGAAAAGATAAACTCACCCCAATGTTCATAGCAGCACTATTTATAATAGCTAAGATGTGGAAGCAACCTAAATGCCCATCAACAGAGGAATGGATAAAGAAGATGTGGTACATTTATACAATGGTATAACTAACTCCTTCTTCAGGAGTTTCGCATCAAGTCCACCCATAGGAACATTGGTAAAAACTTGTATGCATGGCCAACCCAAGCTGCATGGAAGTTGTTATTTGGATAGTTATGTGCCCAGTTGGAATTTGGGGTTCTGAATATATAAAGAAGTATGGGAAGTAGATATTGAAATACTGAATGCCATCTGTCTTCCCATCAATATAATCTGCCACTAGGGGGAGAATGTTTTAGTCTCTCCTATGCACGATGCCAGAATGTTTCGCAGTTCCGTTTCTGTTCATCACAAATTGTTTAGTTGGCAGTTGAATCTTAAACATTGGTCAAATGAGTTTTGTTAGCATGAACTGGCATCTTCACATCCTATCAAACAGGGGTGTTGACAAGTCTGAGGTCCAGGGCTGTGAGCCAGCAGATGGTAGATTTCACCATGGGAAGTGCCACTTCATAAGGTGACCTGGGACCCAGTCAGTCAGCCTCTTCTAGTCAACACACCTCTGAAGGGCCACGTGCCAGGAGAACATATTTCAACTTGTAAATATTCTCTCTTCCAGACACATGGACACTCAGTCATAGTCAACTAAAACCCAGTTCCAAGGGCATATCTCCTGCTGGGAAACAGAACCCTAGCTAGCTCAATACTTCATCCAGAGTTCCTTGGACTCTAAACACACTCAGCCATTTTGATAGCAAACAAGTCTATTAATGAAGTTTGGAAACCTACCTATTATATATTACTTCTTCTTCAACATACCTGTGCTCCACCGTAACAAGACCAACAGTCATGGAAATGTGATGAATTGACCTTCATTTCTTATATGAATCTTAAAATAAGGAACGTTATTTTAGGTATATAGTCTCATATTTTCAAATATGTTATTAGCTTCTTTAGGAAAAATGATTCCTTGTACTATAAGCTGGACTGTTAATAGTTATAAATTAGTGCTTATGATTTGAATATTTTATTTTATATCATTTTATCCTTTAGGTACATGGACTTATGGCCAGTATATAATAATTTACTACCATGTAGTGAGTATTAAATATAATAACTGTGTTATCTAGTTTAATTTTTGAAAGGTCCCTTGATATGTCTATCAGCACCTCGAGTATTTAGATGAAGATGCTGAGGTTATGGCAAAGTGATATGCTCAAGTCCATTCCAAGAGTACTTGGAGGAATCAGCAAATTAAGGTCTAAATGTAAAGCTTATGCTGTTATCACTGCCCTACTCTGCCACTTTTAGTAAATCAAAATAGCGTTCCCCCTATAATTCTTCTGAAGTTCATTATGTATGTATTGGCTATAAAGATAGTGAGTTCATCGGTGTATCTAAGGTCAATACTATGAATATTTATTTTCCATTATGCTCGAATACTCATCATTATGGTACTAAAACGAACAAAAGTCTGTTTAACTTTTCATATTATTTGAGATATCTTTGAACAGAATTGCAGAAAGATACATGATGTTTGAAGTATACAGAGAATTGGTGTTTAAAGGGGGAAGAACAATAGTTTGTGGGGTTTTTTTTTTGGAAATTAAATGAATTATCAAGTGGTTTTGTCTATTTATCTAGTAATAAGTACTGTGAGCATTGGGATTCCAAAATTTCAGAAAATTAGTTTGGAATCAGACAGCTGTCTTCTTGCTGTGTCCTGATGTGGTATAAGGGGCAAGGCAGCTTTCTCCAAGCTCTTTTTTTTTTTTTTTTTTTTGTGGTACGCGGGCTTCTCACTGCTGTGGCCTCTCCCGCTGCAGAGCACAGGCTCCGGACGCGCAGGCCCAGCGGCCATGGCCCACGGGCCCAGCCGCTCCGCGGCACGTGGGACCCTCCCAGACCGGGGCACGAGCCCGCGTCCCCTGCATCGGCAGGCGGACTCGCAACCACTGCGCCACCAGGGAAGCCCTCCAAGCTCCTTTTTTAAGGGCACTAGTTCCATTCATGAGGACTCTTCCATCATGTCCTACTGAACTTCCAAAGGCACCCCCTCCAATACTCTCACTTTGGAGATTAGGTTTCAAAACATTTGAATTTTGAAACCTAATAAATAGGGACATAAATATTCAGTCTACAACAATTTGTTAAACGTTTTCTATAAAACAGACAACTTTCAAGGTATTTTCTATAAATCATGGTTTTGAGGTATCACAACAGCCTCTGAAGTGAATATTATGATCCCATTTTACGAAGGTTCCAAGTAATTAATTGGCCTAAGAACACTCATTGACTAAGTAGTGAAGCCGGATTTCTACCCAGGAAAGAATATCTGGCAAAGTCCTGGCCTCACCATTTACAAGCTAAGTGAACTTGTTTAATTGCTTACTATTTAGGACTTTCTTTATGTATTTTATTGGTAAAAAATAAAAATATGTTTCATAGTATTGTTATAAGCCAGTATACATAAAAACACATTGTAAACTAAAAAGCAAAATTTTAAATGTTTTTGAAATACCAGAACATCAAAAAGTACACCCATACAGTGCTAAGCATTATGAGAGATTATATGACAATGCTTGGTACCAAAGAGAAAAGGGATGTGAGGTTTTATAAAGAAATGTACAGTGAGCAAGACTACAAAGATTTCATGATGTGCCTGTATCAGAAAGGGTGCAGAAATGAGCATTATAGGGTGATTAATTGAGAAGAAGATTTGATATACCTGACATTGAATGTGACATTTGAATAGCAGACTGGGACCAGGAGATCCAGACAACCAATGTGGAATCATGATGGACAAATTACATTAAAGTTCAAATTCCTGTATTAAAAGGATTAGTAGGCATTAGCTAGAATTCTTTTATTATTTTAATAAACATTTGTATGGCATTTTTATAAATAGTTATTCATTAATCCTTATGACAAGGCTGAAAGGAAGGTATTGCAAGTATCACCATTTTAGAGGCAGGAAACTGAAGCATAAAGACTCTTGTTAAGGGTAGCAAGACAGATTTTATTTAGACTACTGCTATAAGGAAGACTCCGTTATAAGCTGAGCTCAACTCCAACTAAGACAAAAGATGAACATTGGGAAAATGCAAAACTACAGAAAGGAAATGAGTGGAAAAGTAATGAATATGGTTTGGCAATGTAGATTGGAACAAAGTTTATTTTGCAGTTTGGCAGCATTGCATTTTCTTGAGCAAAGACTCAGCACAGGTGCTGGGGTCACCTTTAAAGGATACAGGATAGGGTAGGTAGAAACCAGGGTAATGTTTGCTCAAGTATCTTAGCACAGTGTCCAGGCAAGTGCTTTGTGTCATGCAGGAGTTCATGGTTCACTGAACCGCGTTCATACAGCTAGTAACCGGCAGAATCAAGATTCCAACACCAGCATCCTGACTCCTGAGTGCATACTGAATCTCCATATCAAACTTACCACTTGCTAATTCCAACACTTTACATTTATTTCTTTGTAGCCTTTATGGCCCAATTTATACATCTTGTGATGTTTGGAGCCTCTCTGGTGGTTTAAAATGTTTCAGAAAATCTCAGGTGTATCCACATTGTTGTTTTGGACTTTGACCATAATTCCTATGGATTCTTGACATGAAATTATTTGAACCACTAAAAATGCTGTCTCAGTTGTTCTCATGATCTGGGTTGGAAGTGGCTCTTCCCTATTTTGTTCTGCACTTCCTCAATTGTTCTCATTGAAAAAAAAAAATGAATGTGAAGTAACTGAATCATTTTAACTTCTTTACCTTAAAACAAAACAAACTAAAAATCTACCACCACCGTCAACCACAAGACAACACAATTCCATACTGAACAGACTCCTCAGTGTCCTGTGAAATGCCCGTGACTCAACATTTGGTTTAAACTGAACTTCTATTTGACCACTCTTCTTTCAGTTTTACCAAATTACTAGATTGGGCTTTACCTGATTTCTTGGAACTCAGATTCTCAGCACATAAATTTAGTTTAATAGGCAAAAACATTCACACACACATATGATGCCCTCTTTCCAAGGGTTTCCATGTAAAAGAGAAAGGGAATATGAACACGAGGTGGCTGGAGGGCGTGGTCCAAGCTCAAAGTCTGCCTTAGCCTCAATAGAGCTGCTTCAACTCAATTTCCCTCCATCAGAAATGCTCCAAGTGTTCAGTTGAGATTCACTGACACTTGAGTTTTCCTGGTAGGAAGTTTCAATGGCTCCAGCAGAAGCAGTTCTCACTTCTAATAAGCAAAAGACACCTAGAAGTGCCATGTGATACAGCAACAGTTTTTTAAAGAGGGTGGAGGATAAATTTACATGGGTTCTAGGTAACTTTAAAAAAAAGTGAAATATATGGTCCCTAAGAATCCATGCAGGTGGTGAGACTGAAAATAAAACACCTACTCCTAAACCATTTTGAAATATTCTTAGATAATTGAGCAAAATAGAAAACATAGAATAAGATGCATGCTTTGAAATAGGCTTGAGCCAGAAATATCCAGCTATGGTTGATTTTCGCCATCAGCCACTTTAGTTGCTTCAAGTTTGTATACTTTTGCCCTCTGCCACATTTATCATCTACAGGCTGATGAAAGGGAAGAGGAGATTTCTGTGCAGAAATTTAACCAAAAGGAAGAAAATATATATATATCAAACATTTAAAACACACACAATCAAAACACTCATGTTTCTGTGCTTCACGACACCACCTTAATTTCCATCAGCGGGTGCAGCTGTGTACTTCCCACAGTGCAAAGTCTCATGAAGGGTATATTAATTAAGTCATTATGCCCTGAGAGATAGGTATAATTATGAATCTCCTCACCATACTATTTTGAGTTTCTAAAATTCAGTAAGTTAGAGACTGAGTGTTTTTTTCTTTTTTTTCAAGGTGCCACAGGGAGGAAAAAGCCAACAACAAAAAATCCGGAGGGGAAAACTATCTCACTCCCCATTACCAAAGGGCTATCTGAGAGCAGTCTTTCAAAGAGGAATATTTGTCCCTCTCAGCCCACCTTGAGAACTACTATAACAAACTTCCAGCAAGGATCACCTATACATGGTCAGGGATATACAGATGTGAGAGGAGACTGCCCTAAAAGAAAATGACCAAAAGGAAATCCAGGCTGGAGAATCTCCCATTCTTCTATCTCAGAGGTGTGGGATGCATGCTTTAAGAATGGAAAAACAGGATAAAACAAGAGGATCCACCATCCTCTCTAATATCTATATGAGAAGTGTAATGAAAGTTATCCTTAGTATGGCTACAGGAAAGCTCCAAATACTGAGGACCATATTCTATAAATTAATCCAGAGTTTGTTTGCATTGAAGATCAGAAAAACCAAACAGCCAGAAAATAGACTGTCTTTTCGTTATAGCACGCAATTATCTATTTTCCATGGCTGGATATACATCTAGATTCTTATAAAAAATTGAGGAAAAAATTTAAGATCAGAAAGGGGATACTCTAGTTATGGGTGGAAACACAACTTTAATACATCCTATCTAAACCAGCCAGTGGATATTGAGAAAGTAACATCCAGACGCTGCTAGAGTAAACTTGGTGTAATATCTTTGCATTCAGAAATAAGATTCTCCCAGGTATCTGTAACAAATTTAGAGGATAGAATAATTTATTTCAAAATTTAAGGACTTCTAAAGCTTGGGTAGGATTCTTTAATTCAACTTCAATATGTTAAACCTCCACATGTATTGTCAGTGCTAGGTCTGTACACCTATGCTTATATGCAAAATATCTTTTGCTACAAACTGTCATTTTTAGTCTTTGTTAATGCTTACCTCTCTCAATAAGAATATGTTATCTTGAAGCAGATTTAATATCTTTTGAATTTACCCAGACTCTTCAGCCTGGCATTTGAGGTTTTCCCATCAGCTGACTTCGCTCTAGCTTCCCATCATTATTTTCAAGTTGTCCCTTAGAAGAAACTTCCTTTACATTTGTCAAATGAAATATAACATAGTAGCTAAATTGGGAATTCCAGTTACAAGTCCACCTTCGCAAAAGTTACTTAACCTCATTTTGTCTTAGATTTCACACCTATAAAATGGAGGTAAAGCTCCTACCTCATTGAGCTGAGAAACTTAAGCGGTTTAATCCTTGGAAAATGCGTACTGCCTTGTTTCACACACAGGAAGCGCTCAATCAATGCTAGCTGTTACCATTTTACCACAAAAACATTCTGTGTTTTCCAACTCCTACAATTTTGCTCATTCTACCTCTTGATTCTTTCCCTATAACAGGCTTCCTATCTTTCACGGAGAAAGTAGATTCCTCTCCTTTGTGAAGACACTCTGATCTTTCTGCCCCAATCAGCTATATTTGATTTTTAGAATTAGAAAGCTTAGTAAACATTGTTTCCCTTTCTCATAAAAAATAGAAGTAATGCGTCTTGCATGTAATATACATGCTACAAGCCACTTTGCAATTCTCTGTAATGACTGTCACGCTCAAATATTCACACTCTATTTTTTCACATGCTACCTCCGTGGGCAATTAAATTCCCCTCACTACCTGACTTCTTATGATATATCCTACCTGTGCCATTTGCTGCCTACGATTTATAATTACTTTGTGATCTGACATGTTTTACATTCCAATTTATTCTCTCCTGGACCAGGTGCGTACATTTTTCTCCGTATCACATTTGGCTGCTTTATTTCTACTTCTTTTTCAAAATGGCCATAAAGACTCAAACAGAAATCATTTCTTTGTAGTCAATCATACACTAGGTCGCAGGACACCAGTGTTATGGGATGTCTTTAAAATTTTGACTGAAGTGAATGCATTTTACCTTTACCAGCAAAGCTCAATGTAAAGCCAACTGAACTGTTCCCTGAGTCACTGATTTTCGAACACCCCAGAGATGGGGTAGTGAGAGGGACTGGCGAGTGGCATAAATAAAGAAATCCTTCAGACTGAGCATGGCTCTACCAGAGATTTATGAGGGAAGGAAAGCTAAGGTCCTGGCCCCTTTGTCTGTGAAAATGGCATGGGGAAAAAATAAAAGCTTTTTGAGGACCATGAACAGACATTCTTTGAAGCACTGGGTATCAGAGAATTCTATGCCTTAGCCTCTCCTGTCTCATTAACCAAAGCAAGTCATCTTAGGCTTGCTAACTTTAAAGCCATAAGAATTGCAATCCTCCATGTGCCTTAAAGGGGAAGATATGTAAATACTTGGTATAGCAGCACTAAAGATAACTCTGTGCCTATTTTACCATTGACCAAAATAAATAACAGAATCTGACTCAATACAGAGAATTCTTTACTGTCAAATTACCTTTTTCTCCCAACTTAATGTCTGCATTTATAATATTAACTCAACTCAAACCAAGAGCTTCCTTCACACACACACACACATACACACACACACAAAATCAAATGAAGGCCAGTGGGTCATGCCTATACTGACTGGCTTCTTTTTCCATTCTGTCTACCACTTCCCTCCCATATAATGTTTCCCTACTTCCACCTCAAGTTTCCTCTGGACCAAACAAACAATCACAAGTGTACGGACAAGTGAGACTTCACAGCAGATAAACTGCCATGCTTCACCTGCCCACCTCTTGTTTCTAAGGCTATCATTTCCCTGGGACAGTAGACCAACTCATCAGCTGAATGAAACAGCAGGTCCATGAAGGAGGAGGCGGCCCAACCAGGGCTGTTTATGGAGGGAGGATTTACAAGCTTGACTTGGCTGCAGGGCTATAAGATAAAGCTGGCTTAGGTATCTGACACAGGTATTTCATCTTTATTTGTTCTGGTTACCCAGGGACCATAAGAAAAAGACTGGCAAGCAATCAAGAGATTTTTCTGACAGCTGAGGAGACATATGTGAGTATAGAGAGACAGGTGGAGGAATTCTTCACAGGATATTTAATATACTGTATATCCTTGCACAGGATTCAGGGGAGGCTCACTAACACAGCTTTTTGGCTTTTCAAGTAACCTCTGCAGGAAATCTCTCTGTTCTTCAGGGAAGCCTTTATCTCGGGTGAAATACAGCTCCTGTATAGGTGATACTCATATGGGACATATGCACACAATCTCCATTTGGACTCATTAATCATTTTTATTATGGACAAATTATTCAAGGCTATAAGATATAATGAAAAAATATCTTGTTAAAACTAAAACGTCGGGCCTCCCTGGTGGCGCAGTGGTTGAGAGTCCGCCTGCTGATGCAGGGGATACGGGTTCGTGCCCCGGTCTGGGAGGATCCCATATGCCGCGGAGCGGCTGGGCCCGTGAGCCATGGCCGCTGAGCCTGCGCATCCAGAGCCTGTGCTCCGCAACGGGAGAGGCCACAACAGTGAGAGGCCCGCGTACCGCAAAAAAAAAAAAAAAAAAAAAAAAAACTAAAACGTCCAAGAGAATACTTAGGGAAATTTAAATAGACTGAAAACATATGTTAGATGTCTTCCAAATTAGAATTTGTAAATAAATGATTCTGGTTTAAATCACATGGCAATTTACAGGGACATTTTTGGTAAAAATGATCACATCACAGACTCTGACAAGAATTTAATACAGATTGAGCTATTTCACTTGCTGCTTGAGTAGTTTTAGAGATTTTAATTGTCATTAATCTTTTTAAACACTTGGTTTATTATTTTACACAAGAATTCTGCTTTAAATCAATTATACTGTGAATTTTGAAATACAGCTCAGTGAAAAATCTTAGACACTGAGCTGCATTTCAAAATCTATCACCAGCCTTCAAGCCCACCGCTCTCCATGGTCCTGACACATCCCACTGTTGGAGAGCAAGTTAAACTCTTACTTTATGAAGAATGTCTCCCAGTCTGTGCTACAATGTTGTGAGCTGTTTCGTAGATTTGTTGGCTTTGATGAGAGAAGAAAAGCCACAGTTCTGATTCCAGATACTGGGACGTACACAGGCAGATAGGAATTCTTTGACTCACAGTCAGCTTGTCAGTTGCTCCATTCAAGTGAAACCATTAGTGCTGCACATATGTGTCAAATGGTGATAGATATTTAAATGGGATGGAAGAGGCTGGTAAAAAGGAAGCAGTATACAGATGCCGTGCTGTGGCGGCAGGCTAATATCCCTCCAAAAAAAGGTTTATCCCTTCTTCTAAGTCACATGTCTATCTTTTCCCCCATTTACCTTGCAGCTGGATAGGATGAAGCAACTAGGTTTGGAACAATGAAATGTGTGTGGAAAAGATGTGAGCAACAAAGCCATCTTAGAATTTAAAAAAAGGCCTCTCCTTGAACTTTGACATTTTTTTCCCTTCCCATGGTCCGAAACATAGATGTTGCAATAGTGCAATTTCCATCACACAGAAAGGAACAACAGTCTAGAGGTTTTTGCGGCAATGATATGGAAGGAACTTGGGACCCTGCATAACCTTGTGGAGAAAAACTGCCCAGCTCTTTGTGTGTGGGGGGGGCGGGGGGTACATGGACCTCTCACTGTTCTGACCTCTCCCGTTGCAGAGCACAGGCTCCGGACACGCAGGCTCAGCGGCCATGGCTCACGGGCCCAGCTGCTCCGCAGCATGTGGGATCTTCCTGGACCGGGGCACGAACCCGTGTCCCCTGCATCGGCAGGCGGACTCTCAACCACTGCACCACCAGGGAAGCCCTGCCCAGCTCTTTCTGATGAACTAGACTGCCATGTTAGAGAAACACACTCCTATTTAAACTACTTTATTCTGGGGACTTCTTTCTTTTTCCATTTCATTTATTTTAAAAAAAAATGTACAGTGGATCTTTTACCTAACTAATAAAAGTCACTTGATTCAAGGTATTTACAATCTCATTCAGCCTAATAGGGAGCACTTAACTTGGGCATCATATAAAGCCACTTAAGGGTGTCATTCTTTTTAATATCCAATAAGATATCCTATGAATTGCATCTTAGCACCCAGAGGTTGTTTATGGAGCAGGCTTGGCCTCTTCTGTAGATAGAGGAAAAGCAGTTATGAGTCCTGGGTTTGCTCATACAAAACTTAGTCTGAGTTACCTGAAACACTCAACTTTTCTCTGGCTTGTTTCTCCTTCCGACCCTTCTGACAATCTAGACAAATGGACTGAATACCCCTTTCCTCTTTCATGACCTTAACCCGATGGACATTAATGGATTTTACAGAAAGGCTGTCAGGAACAGTAAAAACAGGACATTAGGTGAGGCTGCCTTTCAAATATTGGTTCAAGGTTTCAGATGCTGTCAGAACCAACTGACTAGTATTCTTTTCTAACCTATCACTCAAACTAACTTCCTGAAACTTAGCCTGTGCCAAATGTCTTTTCTAATATATTTGTTCAAATATATCACAAAGATAGGATAGTAAGTATACTCTTGCCCTGAAGAGAAATATATATCAACCCACTGTTGGCATTATGTAATTCATGATATGTAATAAGTGAGATAAAATTGCATGCACTTTTGTTAAATTACATCAAAACTGTAATTCACTTTTGTAGCCTTTAGTGAGGAGAAAATACAGATGGTGCAAGCTACCAAATACTTAAGATCTAACTTAACAACAGAGGAATAATAGGTAGAAAAATATAGTCAAATAAAATGCTTCTTTCTCTACTTTTTGTTTCTTGATTTTCTCAAACAAACACACAAGCAATGAGTACCCAAATGAGAAGCATGGGTCTCTTAAATTTTATACTTTTTCAGATTCACTGTTGGGAGGATTTAGCTTCTCTGTAGATTCCTTATTACTCATCTGCATTTAAATTAAGCCCTGACGCCCCTCAGTCTCCTCACTCAATATAATCTTTTTTTTTTTTTTTTTTTTTTTTTTGGCGGTACATGGGCCTCTCACTGTTGTGGCCTCTCCCGTTGTGGAGCACAGGCTCCGGACGTGCAGGCTCAGCGGCCATGGCTCACAGGCCTAGCTGCTCCACGGCATCACGAACCCGTGTCCCCTGCATCGGCAGGCGGATTCTCAAGCACTGCGCCACCAGGGAAGCCCTCAATATAATCTTAATAAGGGTAGTTGGGTATATCAGTTTCTGCCAATTCCACGGTACATCACTCATTCGATGTCCAAATTCTTTTTTCATCCTCCACAATTTTTCCAGGGTCCATCATTATCTGTGACCATGATACACTGACCCCAAATTAATATAAAAGGAGAAACACATGAGAATAAAAAGTTATCAGTCTCTTCCTATTCAATTTATAACATATCATATGGGTTTATTTGTGTGTAGACATGGTATATGTATGTATACACACACTCACACACATATATGTATATACACACACACACACGGATGGCTTGAGTCAAATGCTTGTGCTCCTGAGGCTAAAGAACTATGACCAAGACTCAACATAAATGCGCCCATGAGAGAATCTATATAGAAATTCACTGATTAAAAAAATCACCAACATAGACACACTCCGAACACGAAGCAGTGAGGAACTAAACTAATAATTTCAGGTTGAATAGAAAGAGACGGGAGACTACACTGAGGGAGAAAACAAGAGAGACTAAATATGCACTAAATAAAATATCAAGCTAATCTCCCAATTATGCTAATTAGAAATGAGACATAATGTTAAAGTACACGTGAAAACTGGACTTTGACATGTAAAAGTTGGTGGCCAAAAGAGGCATGAAGGTCCGTTCTACATTCATAGAATGAAAGCCACATTGGCCTCTAATAATTTATTTTACATAATTAACCATTTGGTCAAAAATGTATATTAATCATACCCATTTTTTTTCAACTCTTACTAATTATGTTATTGAATAAAGAGATTCTGTTCTCATTTGTGAATCCTTAAACATACACACCAATTACACACTTTTTAAGATTTTTTTTTTTTACTTTAACTTACTGATAATTATTCATGCTTTGACTAGAGTACTGAAAACTCTGAGAAAATCAAGTGTTTAATTATAGGGAATGCATCAGAACCAATTAAATGTTTTGCATTAATATATTAATACACCAAAAATAAAAAGAGAGTTGAATAATCTATCATTCTTTGGAAATTTAGATTCCTCCTAATAACATCAATTATTTTGCTTGGACTTGATGCCTTTCAGTAAAATTTCACACTAACGGGAAGACAAAAGTGAGTGAAAAGGCAACACTGTAAAGTCAGAAAATATTCTTAAGCCCTCTATCTGTTTTAATGTGTCTCCACATAAAGGTAATGCTCTTTCCAGCCTTGGTGTTTGTTCAGTGCATGGCCTGTGATGAAGAATGTGCCTCCCCTCCCCACCCTTATTTCCTAAGCCTCGTACATGGAGAGTCCTGTGACTAATTCTGGTAATAATATATAGACAGAGAAGGGGGTTTCATAAATCACTTTCACGGATAGCTTTTAAAATAAAACAAAAAAACCTGTGGATTCCTCTAGCCCTGACTTTTCCTACCAAAGCAGGGAAGGCTGTAGATGACAGATGGCATGACCAGGAGGGAAATGGCCTGGATCCCTGAGTCACTATCCAGAGGAGAACAGCCCTGGGGAGTTGCTAAGTCCCATCTGAATGTGATGCGAGCAAGAACTTAGCTCTTACAATATTAACCTACTGGAAATTCAGGGTCTGTCTGTCTGCTGCAATAGCTCCTGCTACTTACTGTGACTTCTGCAAAATTGGCCCTGGAAGTAGAATGTTGTCAAAAAATTCACCTTAAAATATGGTTTGATGGCTTCATGGTCAGGTGAAGAACAGTGAAAAAATTATCTTACAGGCTTGGAAATGTGGCAAATATTTGGATAAAACAACTCAGGTCAACCATCAGGATAAGCCTGTGGTTCTCCCATTCAAGTCTCCCTGTAGCATCACTAAATTGAAAGAGCGAGGACTGAGTGAGTAGGTGGGGAGGAAGCAAAGAACAAAGGAGATTTGAGAACTGTAATTAAAAAGAATGGATCAGGATATTCCTAGCGCAAGACAGGATTTGGACCAACAGATGAGAAGTTTATTAAATAGGGGGAGAATATACAGTGCTACAGAAAATAAATAAATAAATAGATACTGATATAAATACATTTTTTGAAATCTGTTTTTAGGTACCTGAACGCTATCCAAGTTACAGAGGATTTAGAAATAAGGATCCCAATAAAAAGGAAAATATCCAACAGTATGTCTTTCATTTTGCCCCATTTTTCCCCCTCGAAACTTTTGCAGATTCATAAGTTCCACAGGCCCAGAAGGTGAAGTAAAGTGCCATTTAAAAGACTGAGAAAAGCTGGTAGCAAAAATATAGAGCTGCAGGGACAAAAAATTAGAATTCAGAGCAACAGGGGTAGCCAAGTCTTGAGGGGTTAGGATACCAGAGAATAGAAGCATGAAGAAATGAGCCCAACATTTTCACAGCGTTTCTTTTTGGGAAGAAGCAGGTTGGTCGTAATTGGCATAGAAGCTGAAAAGCCAGGGGGGAAGTGGTGACCAAGAGACTAAGAAGCTGACCAGAGACTGTGGCAGTTTGAAGGCACTGGGGGCTTGTTGTGGGGATGGTGCGGGGACACAAAGTGTATTGATAATCTGAGCTCTGACAAGGAAGCTGGCCCTGGTCCTGCAGCATGAGCATTTCTAAACAGCAGTCAAACTGGCATCAATAAATACTCTTTCAAAATGTTACTTTGAAATGATGTTATTCTTGATGAATTTTTTTCTTGAGGATATTTGCATTATTTTAGATTTTGGACATAAACAACACATTAACTTTTATATGGCACCATTGAAAGACTTCATAACTGAAAATGTCATAGCATACGACTTCACTTCCTTGATTATTTTGTGTCTTCTTAGTTCTTACTAAGTCCCAAGACCTGTGCCAGATAACAGATACACAAGGTAACTAAGACACCATTCATTTTCTGTAGAAGTTTATAACCTCGTGGGGAGTTATCTCTGAAGTCAGGTGCTACACTAGAGAGTATATACTGTGATAAAAGCAATCAAGGGGAGGCTGTGAAGACAAGTAAGGGGATCAATATCTCAAGGTGTGTCTGCAAGTCACTGCTACCTTATTCTCCCTTTAATAAGGAAAACAGTAGCCTTGAACATCATGTTCCTTAAAGGACTGAATAATCAAATTATTGGCATTTATATTTTAAAATTTCTGATATACATAGATATAGATATAGATAGTACCTTGTTTTATGTACACTTTATATACAGGAAAGTTTGCTCTGCATTTTTTGATGATGGTTTGGAACATTATCTACAATTTTACTCTAAAATAGTAGAAATTTAAAAAAAATTCTAATACCTGTTGTAAACATTAAACATGTCATTTGGTGATGGAGGACTCCAAAATAAAAGCTTCAGAATAAACACACAAAAAAAATATATGGATATGTATATATACATATATCTGTATATGTAAATATACTACAGGTATGCTTTCTTTGTATATATAGATATGCATATCTATATCTCTAGATAATTTTATCTATATATGTATAATATATAATAATATATAATTATCAATAGGTAATTCTATCTATGTGTGTATCTAGATATATCTGTAACTATATAAATTGCATAAAATATTTTCCTCACTTTACAGATTAGAAAGTTGAAATTTAAAAGCTAAGTAAGCTCTACAAGGCCATAAAGGTCATAAGTGAAGGAAGTAGAATTCAAAACCCGGTTCATGTAGCTAGCAGCACACACTCCATAATTCAATGACCTAAGATAAGTATATAAGGAAAAATTAAGGGACAAAGACTTTGGTTTCGTTTGTATCTCTCAATAATGACTAGCTTAGGATGACCACTTCAAAATTCTCCTGTTGTTTAAATAATCTTTGTTTCTTCCAATCTCACCAACATTTGGTGTAAAATAAAACTGCAGTAGTGGAAACAAACGATGCTCATTTTGGGTTGGTTCTCAGGAAATGGTAGAACACGCAGCCAGCCTTGTACTCCAGTTTCATAAATGCCACAGTTGCATCTTGAGTATTTATGAGCACCACAAAACATTCTCCTCTGCTGCTTCTAGACATATCTCTTGGGTCTCTGCCCTAACGTTTTTCACCATGACCAATACCTAGGCATATGGTCCAGTACCAAATTTCTGTGGCTACTTTGGGCTCCTGGCATGGATTCTACCCCTGGCAGCTCTCATCTTCAGATGTGCTCTGTTACTTTGCTGAAGAAGCTTCTCTCCATGCCTTTTGGGTAATGATCTAGCAAGTGCTCTCGGTTTTCCCACATAGGCATGTTACTGACAGCTTGTTTAGTAGTTTTAATTGTATTACACAGTCCTATCTTACAGGTACTTGGATGTTAGCCATAGACATTGACTTTGAAATCACCCTGAATGACTTACGGCAGGTTCTGGTCACAACTGCTGTACCACTCCCCTCTCTAAGATAGCTAGTATTTGAATTTGCATAATCTATGTATGCCTCCCCCTCTTCTACTTAGGGAGAATTTCTTCCCTCATATTTCTTGAAAAAAACATAGACTCCCTTTTCCCTGTGAGCTCTTCAAATGTGTTTCACTCAAGAGCTGGTCCTGGGCTTCAGTGCTGTCCCTGGGGTCACCTGTTACATTTACTTTCATTGAGTGGCTGATGGAGAGTATAGCTGGGAAAACATCACTACAGACCTCTTGGACCTATCTTTGCCATAGCAATTCACTGTGCAATGTGGCTCCTTTTATATGGGTAAGATAATGGTGTTATGAGGAGACAGTTTTGAGACTGCAGTTGGGTCTCCTCATTGAATTGGATATTCTAATAACACCTGGAGCAGCCTGGACTCTTCCGGTGAAAACCACAAATACACCCATTCAGCTTGCTAAAATCCAGTGCCCTTACAGCTTCTTTTTCATGCAATTTGATGTAACCAGGCCAAGCTCTGCAGCCTTGACACTTTGACTGCACTTATGACCTGTAGACAGAAATGTGTTCTCTGTGACTGAACAAGAATGGCCAGTGCCCTGTGCCCACAGGCTGCTGCAGTATTTCCATTTTATTCCCTTCCTTTGGCATGCATCAGCAGCAACAGGCTGGACAAGGTTGTGGGAAAACCCTGCAGCTGGACATCATGCTTTTCCTCTCTATTTGAGCCCATGTATGTCAGAAGGCAGCCCTAAAAAGCTGGGGCATTATGCTAAGTGAAATAATCCAGACAGAGAAAGACAAATACTGCATAGTATCACTCATAAGTGGAATCCTATAAACAATAGTCAAGCTCATAGAAATAGAGAGTAGAAAAGCGGTTCCCAGAGATTGGAGTGTAGGGGAAATAGGGAGAGGTTGGCGAAAGGGTAAAAACTTTCTTCCATCAGATGCGCAAGGTCTGAAGATCAAATGTAAACCACATACATTGTTCTACATATACATGGTGACTGTATATGCACTGTATATATACTGCATTGTATAATGGAAATGTGCTATGAGTAGAAATTAAATGATGGAAATCCTTTCACAATGTATATATGTATATCAAATCACTACAATGTACAATTTAAATATCTTACAATTTTATGTCAATTATACTTCAACAAAGCTGAAATTTAAGCTTGCATATAAAACGGTGCCAGTTCTGTATTGTTAGACATAATCAAAAGATAAAATCCAGAGCTGACATGTGACCTAAGGGCAGTCTCTGGCTGTCATAACCCCAAGATGTTACTTAGATGAACAGTCAAACCCTTTAGACAAGAGAAAAACCAGTTAAGGGTAAATAGCAACTAGATTTTACAATGATGATTTTTACTCACTGAATCATCTGCCTCCTTACTTGATGGCATGTGTTAGCAAACTGCCTAGCCCCACCTATTGGGTGAAATTAGTTGGCAGAAGGGAAAGAAGAAATTTGTTAATGACATATAAAATTGGCAAAGAGAGAATGGATTTCTTTTTCCATTCATACTGATAATTGATCGAAGAATATGGAAATGTAAGGAAGAGAGAATTAGGCCTCATAAAACGATTAATTGCTAATTGTTTACTTTTCCAGATATTCCATAATGGATGCTAAGAGAGAAACTGCTAATCCCTAAAAATGAGTAAGAAATATATTATATGTGTGCATGCCTCTGTGTTTGTAGTATATTTACTTTGCTGCCTGAAGAAAATAGGATTGGGAATGAAGGACCTGAGAGTTGATTTCTACTCCTGTGAGTCAAAGGAATTCTTTAGAATATTGTGAAGAGTTATCATTTTAAATGTGGCTAATGTGTCTTTGGAAGCACTGTGATTGCAGATGGTGGCGAGTTGCATCTCCTATTTGTAATAATAGCAGTGAGAGCAATGCTATTCATCAGAGATGTTTCATGAGACAGGAAAGGAGTGCTGACTGCAGCCAAATGGAACGAGGAGATAAAGGACACCAGCACAGCATGGGAAAGGATTCCCAGGAAAATTAATGTGTCCCCAAAGGGCTATCTGCTCCTTAATAATAAACATGGTTTGAGAAAAATGAAAGCAAATGAATGTGAATACAGGCAAAAGTTAATCAAAGTAACTCTACTCAATGGCCAAAGGCATCAATGAAAGAGGCAAGGAAATATGTGGAATTAAAATGTGGATATTACAAAAGAAGGAATTAAGTCCCCTGCAATGGAGGATTTTATCCTCTCTACATCTGCAAATCTTGTCCCATCTTCAGAGACTTCCTCAAGCCCACTTCTTCCAGGAAGCCTTCCCAGGAAATTCAAACTCACTTTAACTCAGTCTCTGTTGCCCAGGTCTCTCATGTGGCCATAAATCCTCTGTCTGTGTGTCTTAAAAATAGAGTGGAGAATGTCAGGGAAGAAGGGAGAAGCAGTTAATATTTAATTCACAGTATCCCATGTCTCCTCTCCCATAAATGGCTACTGTATTTTTCCAGTTGCTCAGGACATAAAAATTGAAGTCATCATGACTCTCTTTTTTTTTTTTTTAAATAGAATTTACTTTTTAGAGTGTTTTAATTCACAGAAAAAAAAAAAAAGCGAAGATGGTACAGGAGTACCCGTACACCCTGAACTCAGTTTTCCCTATTATGAACATTTTAGATTAGCATGGTAAATTTGTGACAATTCTGAATCAATACTGATGAGTTTTTATTACTTCAAGTCCATCCTTCATTCAGCATTCTTCAACTTTTGACTAATGCCCTTTTTTCTGTTACAGGGTACCACCTTACATTTCCTTCTCATGTCTCCTTGGAGTTTTATTGGCTGTGCCTGTTTCTCAGACTTGCCTTGTTTTTGATGACTTTGACACCTTTGAGGAGTCGTGGTCAGGTATTTTGTAGGATGTCCCACTATTAAAATGTGTCCAATGATTTTCTTCTGATTAGAAATGCTGTGTGTATTTTGGGAAAGAAGACACAGAGGTGATGTGCTATTTTCATCACGTCATAACTTTGACTCTTCTGTTTGTTTCACAGAGCACAGCCGACCCATTAACAAATCCTGTTGGCTTTTCCACTGGTGTATTTCCAGAACCTAATCAGTCACAACACTCCACAACAACCACCCTGATCCACGTCTTCATCATCTTTCTCTCAGATGATTTTTGTAGTTTCTTAATTTATCTCCCTTCTTTCACCTCTCTCCCCACAGAGAAGCTAGAGTTTTAATACCTAAGTTAAGCCATTTCACTCCTCAACTCAAAACCTCCAGTGAATTCCCATTTCACTCAATGGAAAGGTCCTAAATTCTTTACAATGGCCTGTGGGGCCCTACATGGTCTAGCCCTTGCCATGTCTCAGACCCCATCTCCTCCAAGTATATACTCACAAGCCACAGCCTTCCTTTTTCATCTACTTCTGTAAAGGTACTCCTGGTTCAGCGTTAAAAGGGTTAATAGTCATCTGTTCTTGTCATTTCCCAAGAGGGCAGTGGAATCCCAATGAGATGGTACACTCCGATACCACTGCTCCTTGTATCTACTATATGTTTTACTGAGACAGCTCATCTGCTGAGGTTAGAAGTAATACACAAGGGCTTCCCTGGTGGCGCAGTGGTTGCGGGTCCGCCTGCCGATGCAGGGGACACGGGTTCATGCCCCGGTCTGGGAAGATCCCACATGCTGCGGAGCGGCTAGGCCCGTAAGCCATGGCCGCTGAGCCTGCGCGTCTGGAGCCTGTGCTCCGCAACGGGAGAGGTCACAACAGTGAGAGGCCCGCGTACCACAAAAAAGAAAAAAAAAAAACAAAGAAGTAATACAGAAGAGTTGCAAACTGCGAAGCTAACCAGATTCCAAACTTGGTTTGAGTCCTATACACCACAAAATAATTTGTATAATCTATGTTAACTTAGCAAGTTCCTACGAAAGAATCCACTGTAAAGGTTTTCAGGCCAACCCTATAATCTAGGATAAATAAGAATAATAGTCATCATTTTTTACACTAACCATGAGCCAGACACAGTGCTAACCCCTTTAGATGCCTCATCCATTATCACATCCATCAGTCACCTTCTCAGAGAGGCTTTCCCAGTCCCCTTGGAGCAAGAACTCCCATAGTCCTAGATCATCTAGTAATAAGCTAGGAGAGGGTAGACCCAGAATTTTACCTGGGTCTCTTTTAACTTCAAACTTCTTCACATGGCGATCACTATCCAGTCAATACCTTATCATCTCCTCAGTGACCATTTTTGTTCTATTTTGTTTTGTTTTGCTTTTTTCCCACCGACCCAGGTTTTCTGACCATGATGCCTCTCTAGAACGCTTGTGTTTTCTTCAGCACCATAAATGACTTGTTTCAACTGTGAACTCACATGAAAACCTCCTATTTGGAAGTGGCCTTCCACTCTTAAGATCTATGCTGCTTACTGTCTGCAGTCACCTTGTGGGGCTTTTTCAGAACTACGTTATTCAGTAGATCTTTTCATAGTTACTGTACCACCTTACTAGAAGAGATGACTACTGATAAAAGAGACCATGTTTTATGTACATTTGTAACTTTCTCTGTCCTCAAAATTGTTCTAAATATATTGGTTGTTTAATCATATTGCTTGAATTAGAAGCTTTGTGTAATGATGTGGACATTCTCCACGTATATATATTCAGTGAAAAAATTATAGTATGCTGTGCATAGCATAATTATAGAATGATGTGTTGCATATGTGATTTAAAAGAAGGTAAAGATATATTAGTATTTACTTGTATATGTATGCATAAAATCTCTAGATGGACACAAATGAATACAAAAGTATGATTACCCATTTGGGGTGGGGAAGATCTGTTCACATAGAAATAGAAGTGGGAGAAATATTTTTTCATAATTTTTTTTGAATCTTTAACTCTGATAATATATTACCTATTCAGATGAATAAATAGGGAATTCCCTGGCAGTCCAGAGGTTAGGACTCGGCGCTCTCACTGCAGTGGCCCGGGTTCCATCCCTAGTTGGGGAATTAAGATCCCGCAAGCCGCATGGCACAGCCAAAAAAAATGCATAAATAAAAGAAGCAGTGAATATAAATATATAGAACGTATCTGGGATAAATTACCCTGTAAGCTGAGTGTGCAGATGATAGAAAAACTCTGTCTTTAAATCTGCACACTTTAGAGTCAGATCCTTTTCAAAGCACCTAATACTTTTGCTGTTAAAATGGACATTTTTTTTAAACACTTATAAATGACCAGACTAAAAACCTGAACGTGAACAACTTGAGCAATATCTAACTTCAAGGGAAACGACCATTCTTTGGACCCTCTGTAGTTTTGCAGCCTATATGTGGGTGACTAGGTGATAATTTTCTGCATCTAAATTTCCATTTATTGCCCTATCTCTTTGCTTCAGCGTATCAGTTGCCTCTCATTGCCGTGACGATTTATCACAAAATTAGTGACTGAAGATAGCACCCTTTTACTGTATCACCACCACGTAGCTCAGGAGTCCACATACAGCTGGGTTTGACTTCCTCCTCTAAATATAGAGAATCTCACAGGCCAAAACCAAGGTGCAGGCAGAGCTGCATTCCTTACTAGAGGCTGGGAGAGAATCCACTTCCAGGTTCATGCAGGCACTTGGCAGAATTTGGCCCCCTTTTCCAAGCTGGCTGTCCCCTGGGCATCATAATCAACTTCTAGAGGCTACGCACTTTCCTTGGCTTGTGGCCCCAACAACGGTGGGTGGAGTACCTCTCTCCCTCCCCTTCCTCTGCTTCTGTCTGACTGCAGCCTGAGAAACTTCTCTGCTTTTAAGGGCCCATGTGATTTTATTGGACCCACCTGAATAATCCAGGATACTCTTCCCATCTCAGTGTCTGCAACCTTAATCACATCTGCAGTGTCCCTGTTGCTATGTTAACTTAACATATTCATGGGTTCTGGGGATCAAGATGTGGGCACCTTTCAGGGGTGGCATTAATCTGCCTGCTGCTTTTGTAGGGTTCTCTTGTGATCACCAGGAAACTCAGTGGATCTGAGTAGTCCAAGAAAAGGGACTTTATCTGAAACACAAAAGGTACAGTACCCAGTATAGTGCTCTGTGTAAAAGATGAAAAAAATACGAGGCAAAAATGATTATAAATATTGATCCTTGGTTTCCTAAGCTGTTTCCTCCACATTTGTTATTGTGTGAATCATTCTAGAGCATTAATTAAGCAATCAATATTATAATACCACCTCTGCCACTGAAGAGCTATGACTTATATTCAATTTCCTGAGTCACTGTTACTTTCATTTCTATTTGTTTTGAAAAAAATGTAAATAGTGTGATGATTAGTTGAAAAACCAGACAAAATTTAAAAATTCATACTTGTTCTTTTAAATGTCTCACCTTGGAAATCTGCTTTACATAATGTTATTCTCTAGCCTGCCACTCAGAGCTGCATTCCATTGCAAGTACAAGAATTGAATCATTCTCTAAAATTGTAATCATGGGGGGGCACAGGAAGGAGGCCGAGGGAAGAACTAGAGAGGCAGGCGAGAGGGGCCCTCGGGGAGGAGTGAGAGAGGAGCGGAGGGTGACTGCCCTGCCCACTGGGGCCCAGGGAGCCTGCTGAGCTCCCAGGCCAATACCCTGCCCTCCAAACCCTGCTCCCAGCCACATGGGTCCTTGGGGGAATAGGAGGGTGACCAGGGAGATCAGGAGAGGCAGTTCGGAGGGGCACTGTGGGAGAAGCAGGCGAGGAGAGCAGGGCATTTTCCCCACCCACTTGAGCCCAGGAAACTTGCTAGGCTCCCAGGTGAGGTCCCCTGCCCTCTGAGACTGGGGTGGGGGGCACACCTGGGCCCCTTCTGTTCCATGAGCCTAAGCCCCAGCCCCCACAGTCCCAAGGGCCTTTTCCAGCCCTGTGGGTCCTGAGCATGGCCCCGCCCACCACCGAAACCTCACCCTTGATTAGGCCCCACTCTCCACAGCCAAGGCCTTCCCTTCCCCCCCCCCCCGTTATTTTTTCCCCTTTCCCTCTTTCTCTTTTTTACTACTGTGGTACTGATGTACCTTCCAGTTGTTGATTCATCTATATTTTTATTTTTACATTCTTTCTAACATATCTGGTAGTATCCTAGTCTAATTTTATTTTTTACTGTGTTATTTTTCTCTCTCTCTCTCTTTTTTTTTTTGCCACCCCACATGGCTTGCGGGATTTGATTTGTGAGCCCGGGTTCCAGGGAAAGCTCCTGAAGTGGGATTTCTGAGTCTGAACTACTGGACTAACATAGAACCTCAGAACACAGGGAGTATTTATCAGAGTGAGGTCTCACAGAGTTCCTCATCTCAGCACCAAGACCCAGCTCTACCCAATACCCTACAAACTCCAAGAACACAGTCCCACTCATTAAAAAAAAAAAAATGAAATGGCAAAAAAATATGTCACAGATGAAAGAGCAAGTTAAAAACCTACAAGACCAAATAAATGAAGAGGAAATAGGCAATCTACCTGAAAAAGAATTCAGAGTAATGTTAGTAAAGATGAACCAGAATTTCAGAAATAGAATGGAAGCACAGATTGAGAAAATACAAGAAATGTTTAACAAAGATCTAGAAGAACTAAACAACAAACAAACAGAGATGAACAACACAATAAATGAAATTAAAAATACACTAGAAGGAATCAATAACAGAGGCAGAAGAATGAATAAGTGAGCTGGAAGACAAAATGGTGGAAATAACTGCCGAAGAGCAGAATAAAGAAAAAAGAATGAAAATAATTGAAGACAATCTCAGAGGCCTCTGGGACAACACTAAACACACCAACATTAGAATTATAGGAGACCCAGAAGAAGAAGAGGAAAAGAAAGGGTCTGAGAAAAAATCTGAAGAGATTATAGTGGAAAACTTGCCTAACATGGGAAAGGAAATAGTCAGTCAAGTCCAGGAGGCACAGAGAGTCCCATACAGGATAAACCCAAGGAAAAACACACCAAGACATATATTAATCAAACTAACAAAAATTAAATTCAAAGAAAAAATATTAAAAGCAGCAAGGGAAAAATGAAAAATAACATACAAAAGAATCCACATAAAGTTATCAGCTGATTTTTCAGTGCAAACTCTGCAGGCCAGAAGGGAGTGACAGGATATACTTAAAGAGAAAAACCTACAACCAAGATTACTCTACCCAGCAAGGATCTCATTCAGATTTGATGGAGAACTCAAAAGCTTTTCAGACAAACAAAAGCTAAGAGAATTCAGCACCACCAAACCAGCTTTACAACAAATGATAAAGAAATTTCTCTAAGCGGGAAAGACAAGAGAAGAAAAAGACCCACAAAAACAAACCCCAAACAATTAAGAAAATGGTAATAGGAACATACATATCGATAATAACCTTGAATGTAAATGGATTAAATGCCCCAATCAAAAGACAAAGACTGGATGAATGGATACACAAACAAGACCCATATATATGCTGTCTACAAGAGACTCATTTCAGACCTAGGGACACATACAGACTGAAAGTGAAGGGATGGAAAAAGATATTCCATGCAAATGGAAATCAAAAAGAAGCTGGAGTACTAATACTCGTATCAGATAAAAGAGATTTTAAAATAAAGACTGGTAAAAGAGATAAGGAGGGACACAACATAATGATCAAAGGATCAATCAAAGAAGAAGATATAACAATTATACATGTTTATGCACTCAACAGAGGAGCACCTCAATACGTAAGGCATATGCTAACAACCATGAAGGGAGAAATCAACAGTAACACAATAATAGTAGGGGACTTTAACACCCCACTTACATCAATGGACAGATCATCCAAACAGAAAATAAATAAGGAAACACAAGCTTTAAATGACACAATAGATCAGATAGATCTAATTGATATTTATGGAACATTCCACCCAAAAGTGGCAGAATACACTTTCTTCTCAAGTGCGCATGGAACATTCTCCAGGATAGATCACATCTTGGGTCCTTGGAAAATTAAAGAAAACTAAAATTGTATCAAGCATCTTTTCTGACCACAATGCTATGTGAGATTGGAAGTCAATTACAGGAAAAAAAAACTGTAAAAAACACAAATAAACAGTGAGCTACTAATTAACCAAGAGAACACTGAAGAAATCAAAGAAGAAATTAAAAAATACATAGAAACAAATGACAACAAAAACAAAATGACCCAAAACCTATGGTACACAGCAAAAGCAGTTCTAAGAGGGAAGTTTATAGCAATTCAATATCACCTCAAGAAATAAGAAAATTCTCAAATAAATAATCTAACCCTACACTTAAAACAACTAGAGAAAGAAGAACAAAGAAAACACAAAGTCAGTAGAAGGAAAGAAATCATAAAGATCAGAGCAGAAATAAATGAAATAGAAATGAAGAAAACAATACCAAAGACCAATACAATTAAAACCTGGTTTTTTGAGAAGATAAAATTGATAAACCCTTAGCCAGACTCATCAAGAAAAAAGGAGAGGATGCAAATCAATAAAATTAGAAATGAAAAGAGAGAAATCACAACTGATACTGCAGAAATACAAAGGATTATAAAAGACTACTACAAACAACTATATGCCAATAAAATGGACAACCATGAGGAAATGGACAAATTCTTGGAAAGGTACAATTTTCCAAGACTGAACCAGGAAGAATTAGAAAATATAAACAGACATATCACAAGTAATGAAACTGAAACTGTAATTTAAAATCTTCCAACAAACAAAAGTCCAGGAACAGATGGCTTCACAGGCAAATTCTATCAAACATTTAGAGAAGAGCTAACACCGATCCTTCTCAAACACTTCCAAAAATTTGTAGAGGGAGAAACACTCCCAAATTCATTCCACAAAGCCACCATCACCATGATACCAAAACCAGAAAAAGATATCACAAAAAAAGAAAACTACAAGCTAATATCACTGATGAACATAGATGCAAAAATCCTGAACAAAATACTATCAAACAGAATCCAACAGCACATTAAAAGGATCATACACCATGATCAACTGGGATTCATCCCAGGGATGCAAGGATTCTTCAATACACGTAAATCAATCAATGTGATACACTTATTAACAAATTAAGGAATAAAAACCATATGATCATCTCAATAGATGCAGAAAAGCTTTTGACAAAATTCAACACCCATTTATGATAAAAACTCTCCAGAAAATGGGCATAGAGGGAACCTACCTCAACATAATAAAGGCCATATATGATGAACCCACAGCAAGCATCATTCTCAATGGTGAAAAACTGAAGGCATTTCCACTAGAATCAGGAACAAGACAAGGATGTCTACTCTCTCCACTCTTATTTAATATAGCTTTGGAAGTTTTAGCCACAGCAGTCAAAGAAGAAAAAGAAATAAAAGGAATACAAATTGGAAAAGAAGAAATAAAACCGTCACTATTTGCCGATGACATGATACTATACATAAAAAGTTCTAAAGATGCCACCAGAAAACTACTAGAACTAATCTGTGAATTTGGTAAGGTTGCAGGATACAAAATTAATGCACAGAAATTGCTGGCATTCCTATAAACCAACAATGAAAAATCAGAAAGAGAAATTAAGGAAACACTCCCATTTACCATTGCAACTAAAAGAATAAAATACCTAGGAATAAAAATACCTAAGCAGACAAAAGACCCGTATGCAGGAAACTATAAGACACTGATGAAAGAAATTAAAGGTGACACAAACAGATGGAGACATATACCATGTTCTTGGGTTGGAAGAATCAACATTGTGAAGATGAATATATTACCCAAAGCAATCTACAGATTCAGTGCAATCCCTATCAAACTACAAAAGGCATTCTTCACAGAATTAGAACAAAAAAATCATATAATTCATATGGAAACACAAAGGACCCTGAATAGCCAAAGCAATCTTGAGAAAGAAAAATGGAGGTGGAGGTATCAGGCTCCACGACTTCAAATTATACCACAAAACTACAGTAATCAAGATAGTATGGTACTGGCACAAAAACAGAAATATAGATCAATGGTATAGGATAGAATGCCCAGAGATAAACCCATGCAGATGTGGTCAACTAATTTATGACAAAGGAGGCAAGAACTTACAATGGAGAAAAGACAGACTCTTCAATAAGTGGTGCTGGGAAAACTGGACAGCTACATGTAAAAGAATGAAATTAGAACACTCCCTAACACCATACACAAAAATAAACTCCAAATGGATTAAAGACTTAAATGTAAGACCAGACACTATAAAACTTTTAGAGGAAAACATAGGAATAACACTCTTTGACATAAACCACAGCAAGATCTTTTTTGACCCACCTCCTAGAGTAACAGCATTAAAAACAAAAATAAACAAATGGGACTTAATTAAACTTAAAACCTTTTGCACAGCAAAGGAAACCATAAACAAGACAAAAAGACAACCCTCAGGATGGGAGAAAATAGTTGCAAATGAAACAACAGACAAAGGATTAATCTCCAAGATATACAAACAGCTCATGGAGCTTAATATCAAAAAAACAAACAATCTAGTTAAAAAATAGTCAGAAGGCCTAAATAGACATTTCACCTAGGAAGACATACAGATGGCCAAGAGGCACATGAAAAGATGCTCAACATCACTGATTATTAGAGAAATGCAAATCAAAACTACAATGAGGTATCACCTCATGCCAGTCAGAATAGCCATTATCAAAAAAGCTAGAAACAATAAATGCTGGAAAGGTTGTGGTGAAAAGGGAACCCTCCTACACTGTTGGTTGGAATGTAAATTGATACAACCACTATGGAAGGTTCCTTAAAAACCTAAAAATAGAACTACCATGTGACCTAGCAATCCCACTACTGGGCATATACCCTGAGAAAACCATAATTCAAAAAGAGACATGCACCACAATGTTCACTGCAGCTCTATTTACAATAACCAGGACATGGAACAACCTAAGTGTCCACTGACAGATGAATGGATAAAGAAGATGTGGCACATATATACAATGGAATATTACTCAGCCATAAAAAGAAACGAAATTGAGTTATTTGTAGTGAGGTGGATGGACCTAGAGTCTGTTATACAGAGTCATGTAAGTCAGAAAGAGAAAAACAAACACTGTATGCTAATGCATATCTATGGAATCAAAAAAAAAATGGTACTGATGAACCTAGTTGCAGGGCAGGTTCTACAGACGTAGAAAATGGACTTGAGGACATGTGGTGGGAAGGCAAAGCTGGGGTGAAGTGAGAGTAGCATCGACACATATACACTACAGAATGTAAAATAGTTGGCTGGTGGGAAGCAGC